>NC_082674.1:20612173-20920543 GCF_025265405.1 Mesoplodon densirostris | reverse complement strand
CTCTTTCTGGGCCGGTCAGATTCTGCAGAGAGATTTCTCCAGTCTCCTGCCTGCAACAGGCAGGTCCTGCCAGCATTCCAGGAAGGGGGAGGGGGAGGTGCTCAGCTCCAGTGTGCATGTGTCCGTGGAGTCCCCTTGCTTTTAGTACCATGTCCTTGCCTCCTCTCTGTCCAGCATCCCCCAAACCACTCATCCTCCATTTTACCTTCTCCAAATCTCCGGTCAACTGTGCAAAGTGAGAGAAAGGTTCTTGACATCTATTAATTTTCCAACCAATTCTCCTTATTTTAGTTCCCTCTTCACCCCTATCCAGATAAACCTGATGCTGCCTTTTGGAGATTTATTGCAGAGGAAATCAAGGGGGCTCTCAGCTTTCCTCACTACTAGTTTATATTTCCATATTCTTGAATCTGCTAAGCCATTTACCATCTGTCTATATACGTCCCAGCTTCCAAAATGTTGTTGCTACTGAGTCCCCCTGTTTTGCTTGACTTTGTGGGTTTATATCGTTTTTACTTAATCCCTTTAAATCTCTCTCTCTTTTTTTTTTTTTTTTTTTTTTTTTTTTGCGGTACGCGGGGCTCTCACTGTTGTGGCCTCTCCTGTTGCGGAGCACAGGAGAGATCTCATTTTTGATAGAGATCCTAGGTAAATGCATGTGTCCTATCCACCATCTTGACTCAGAAGTGACATCTCTCAGGAATTTGAAATGTCAACTGAAAAACTAGAGATTGAGAGTTTTGGGTACTTTAGCCATTAATCTTATTCTTTATCTTCATATGACATTTAATTCAGCTTCCCCTCTAAAACTACACCTCAATGACCCACCAAGGCCTAGGCAGTTAGGGCAGTGGGCACCATAGGCAATCAAGGAGCCCAAGGCTAATTTTAAAACAACACAACTGACTAAAGTCAGTCTGTTTTTTATTATCACCCTGTGCCAGCAACAAAACAATTCATAAAACACTCCTTTCTGAAAAATCTTTTGTTAATCTAAGTTCCAAAAAATTGCTGCAGTACTGTTGATTTTTAAATCTTTTTTTTTAATCTATGTGGGTTTAAAATTTTTTTTAATTTATTTTTGGCTGCGTTGGGTCTTAGTTGCTGCATTCGGGCTTTCTCTAGTTGCGGCGAGCAGTGGCTTCTCTTGTTGCAGGGCACAGGCTTTAGAAGTGCGGGCTTCAGTAGTTGTGGCATGTGGGCTCAGTAGTTGCAGCAAGTGGGCTCTAGAGCACAGGCCCAGTAGTTGTGGCACATGGGCTTAGCTGCTCTGCCACATGTGGGATCATTGCGGACCAGGGATTGAACCCGTGTCCCCTGCATTGGCAGGCGGATTCTTAACTACTGTGCCACCAGGGAAATCCCTACTATTGTTTTTTAATAATATATATGTAAGCGTCAATATAGCACCTTTCTATTTCTTATCCTTGAAGAAGGAAGTTAATTTGTAGAACTTGCAATTATACAGTTGGTCTCTGACACACAGACTCAGCTACACGCATGTGTTTTGAGAGCACATTTGAAATGGTTCAGAACTGTCCCAGCTCACTTCAGCGCAGGGCACGTCCACACACCCCCAGCTACTCTATATCCCAGCAGATTAGGGATTTGACATAAACAACACTAGCCAAGTTATTAGAAACATGAAGAAACTGAACCTGAGTTACCTCTATTCTGTCATTCTATCTACAACTCGTTCTCTAAGTCTTGCGAATTCACTCCTTTGGGAACATTTCTTCATATGCTTTTTTCTTCCTTTTTTTCCCCAAAACACATGTAATTTTTTCTTTTGGCCACGTTGTGGGATCTTAGTTCCCCAACCAGGGATCGAACCCAGGCCCTCGGCAGTGAAAGCACAGTCTTAACCACTGGACCACCAGGGAATTCCCCACATGTAATTTAAAAGTATTCATTGGGACTTCCCTGGTGGCACAGTGGTTAAGAATCCACCTGCCAATGCAGGCGACACGGGTTCAAGCCCTGGTCCGGGATGATCCCACATGCCACGGAGCAACTAAGCCTGTGCGCCACAACTACTGAGCCTGCACTCTAGAGCCTGTGAGCCACAACTACTGAAGCCCGCGTGCCTAGAGCCTGAGATCCACAACAAGAGAAGTCACCACAATGAGAAGCCTGCACACCGCAATGAAGACCCAACGCAGCCAAAAGTAAATAAATAATTTTTAAAAACATATATAAAAGTATTCATCCATTACTTCTTTCTCATTTTGTATTGTAAATTTTATTTTTATTTTTTAAAAAATTACCGGCATGGTAATATAACAAAGTTCAATAAAAGAAAATGTTCATTGTCTGCTTTTCTTTTCAGGCTATTGTTATTATCTGTGTGTTAGAAATTATCTGCTCCAGGCGTCAAATTCATTAGGTATGCTACTGCACCTCACTTATTTGTTTTTCTACCAGCCTCAACTGGCCATTCTTTTGTGTGTGTGTGTGTGCGGTACGTGGGTCTCTCACTGATGTGGCCTCTCCCGCCATGGAGCACAGGCTCTGGACATGCAGGCCCAGCGGCCATGGCTCATAGGCCCAGCCGCTCCGCAGCATGTGGGATCTTCCCGGACCGAGGCACGAACCCATGTCCCCTGCATCGGCAGGCGGACTCTCAACCACTGTGCCACCAGGGAAGCCCTGGCCATTCTATCTTATTCTCCTTGTCAGCGTTTCCTCTTCCATCAACTTCTAAATGCTGGGCTTTCTTAGGACTTAGCCATGAACACTTTTCTCATCCCTTTTTAATCCTCTTTCCCAGTGTAATTTAATTCATTCCTATGGTTTAAAATACAATCATAATGCTGCTGACTCTTTGTACTGGTCCCTCTAATCCAGATCTCTTCTGAGTTTAAGACCCATACCCAACTGCCTAGTGGACATCTCAATTTTAATGTCTTACAAAATTTGACTTCCCTTAATATGGACAAAACCAAACCTTTGATTTTCAACTCCTGCCTTACTGCCCCCATCACTGTCTTTACCATCTCAATAAAAGGTACTATCATCTATCTACCCAGCTGTTCAAGCCATTCTAGCTTTTCCCCTGCGTTTCATCAGCATGTCCAATCAATCAGTAAATCCAGTCAATTTCAATTCCAAAATATGTCTGGAGTGCATTTGCTTTATCTCCAAACCACTGCCACTAACTAGTTCAGACCAACTTCATCTCTCACCTGGACAAATACAACTGCTTCCTAACTGGACTCCTTCCTTTCACTTCTGGCTCCTCCAAACCATTCCCCAAAGAGCAACCAGAGTGATCTTAACATACTTAGAAATTTGAGAACTTCTCACACTAGGTCCTTGGCCTGTGGGTAAGAGCTATCACCATGTGGAAGGTCAAATGGACACTCCGAAACTTCACCCGAGTGCCTAAAAAAGCACTATTGTCAACAGGGGGAGATGGTGGGGATTAGTGTCACCCTTAGGAATCTCAAGGATTTGGGAGTGGTGGTGCCTATCAAATCTCCATTTAATTCACTGGTCTGGTCCCTGCAAAAACTGGATGGATCCAAGATAATAACTGTCAATTACTGCAAGCTCAACCAAGCAGCAGTCCTAATTGCAGCTGACATGCAGGTCGGGTGTCTTTGCTAGAGCAGGTTACTGTGGCCTTAGGGACATGGAATGTAGCCACTGATTGGGCCAAATGCATTATTTTCTACCTCAATCAGGAAAAAGGATCAGGAAGTTCACATTTACATGGAACAGATAATGTATACTCACATAGGCCTCTCACTCACAGAGCCATGTTAACTCTCCTGATCTGTCAAAAAAATATAGTCTGAATAGATCAGGACCATCTGAATATCCCACAGAACATCACATTGATCTATACATCAGGGTTGGCACACATTGGCCTATGGGTCAAATCTGACCCATCTGTTTTTGTAGGGCTCACAAGTGAAGAATGATTTTTACATTTTCAAAAAAAATTTTTTTAAGATCAAGAGGAATAGGCGGAGCGCAGAGGATTTTTAGGGCACTGAAACTATTCTGTACAATATTGTAATGGTGGAAACATGTCATTATATATCTATCAAGATCCATCAGTTGTAGCAAATGTACCACTCTGGTGGGGAAGGTTGATAGTGGAGGCGGTTATACATGTGTAGGGCTGGGGGTATATGGGAAGTCTCTGTACTTCCACTCAATTTTTCCGTGAACCTAACACTGCTCTAAACTATGAAATTTATTAATTTAGAAAAAAAGATCTAAATATGAGGGATATTTTGTGACACATGAACATTATATGAAATTCAGATTTCAGTGTTCTTTAGTAAAGTTTTATTGGAACCCAGCCACATCACTTTAGGGCCCTTGTGTCCAAAGGCCAGCAGACAAGAAGAGAAGCACCATCTTGGCAGGGCAGCTGACCCTGACCAGCAGGACAAGGTATAAGTGCTGTCACACTGAGAGGGTGTTCAGGGGGTCACGCAGGTTCCCCTTTGTACCCCCTTAAGACAAGGCCACTCCGTCTGTGCATGGACAGGTGCGGCAACCCTGGCCTGAGAACGGTGTGGTTTATCAGCCTCAGAGCCTGCAGGAAAAGGGGTTTGTGTCACACACCCAGATAAGCCACTGAGACCAGCAGAAGTGATAGCCGAGGTCCACTCCATAACTACTTGTGGAAGGAAGGCAGGCTGGGAGGCACGGAGGAAAGAAAGACCTCGGCGGGCAGGTCATGGAGGCCGCCTCTTCAGCGTATGGCCCACAATGCCTGGCGCAGCAGGCTCTCAATGAACATGCCGGAGGGATTATGATTTCCGTCTTTGACTTTACTAGTGTGTTCAATGTTTTAATATCCCATGCTTTGTTTGAACCTTCTGGTAGAAATGTTTTCTATCTTATCAAGAAGCAAGGCCGGCTCACACGTAGGGCACGCCGCCCCCTCACCGCAGGGGCTCCGGCCCGGAGAAGCCACCCCCTCATCCCCGCACCGCGTCACCGCACCCTGGGCGCTCCTTGGCGGGACCCGCCCAAACCCAGCTCACCGCCTCCGAGCTTCCAGGCGCGCCGCGATGCGGAGGCGCCGGGCCTGGATCCGCTCCTGAGGGTTATCAGAATGTATCGAGGGTCCGAGAATCGGAGTGGCTAAATGCTCCTTCTCCTTCTCCTCCAGGACCCTCAGGGATCCCGGCGGATTCATGGCAGGTGCCTCCCGCCCCCAGGCAGCTCTGCCTGGACCACCGCCGGACTACCGCCTTGCTGCTATCAACAAGCCGTTGCTAACAAGCCGTTGCCAGGGAAAAACAGTCACCTAATCCGCATCTGGCGTGGTTGCGCGCGCATCCCCTCAGGCTCCGCCCACTGGTGTTCTGAAAGCTATATCCCAGCTTGGGGATTTATTCCTTTCTCCTGCAATTAGGGTAATCCCCACGAAGGCCCGGGGGTATTAACGGAGGCTGGAAGATTTAAGAGCTGCACCAAGTTGTGATTCGTCACTTACTGACCCTGATGATTGATTCTTCATTCATCAAATAAATATTCCTCAAAATCATATTCATAAATATAATCGAGTGCCTACTCTATATGCCAATCACTGTGCTAGCGCTGAGGATACAAGCGTTGTCCTTTCCTCATGGAGCGGATAGAATAGTACGATCGCTCGGAAAGTTTGAACTAAAGTATACTGTATCCATCTACGCGTCGTCCATTCATTTTTGAGCTCCTATTGATACTTTGTGCATTCGGCCCCTATGTTCTCTAGAATGTATCCATCAAGGAATTGTCTTCTGTAGCGGTTTTCAGTGGGGCTGAAACCTAGGACAATCCCACCATCACCACCTGCAATCACATACTTACAGAAAGAGGAAAATGGTACGGAATGCAGGGGTGGGGGGAGTGAAAGTTAAGAGCACAGAAGCACAATTAAACTTTTGAGGAGTCCCTTGAGTGGCACTATTTCCTGGGCGTTTTTGTGTGTGTGTCGCATTGCCAACGAAAAATTCATAGTGTTCTTACTGAGAATTAAAATCCTTTCGAAAACAAGCTGGATAACATTTGGCAGAACCCTATCCCACTGGCCTGAGGTTAACTCGGGAAAGGGCACTGGAGTAGTAAGAAAATGCAGGTCCTAATCCTAGACCGGCCCTGCAACCTTAGGTATGCCACAACTCCTTGACCGTTTTCTCAGCTATACTGCCTGCCTACTCAAATCACAGGCAATTGTGAGGCCAAAGAAGATAACCGCGTTGTGAATAAGACCTACCCAGAGGCAAATGGAGTTTTCTTTTTTCTTTTTTGCTTTCTTCATGAGCCTTTACTGGGTGTTCTGGGGGCAAGGGAGAGGTCCAGCCTCATAGAAATGAGGGGGGGTGGGTCTCAGGATGAACTGCTGGACTCGGTGATGCTCTTGGAATAAGTCACATCTTTACGTAGCCGCTGGGGGGGGGGGTCCTCTCTGGGTCTCTGGGGGTTCTGATTCCTCTCCCCACTTCAAGGAACCCTCTTGGCCTTGGCTGCCCAGAGGAACCTGGTCCAGGAGGGACTCCAACTGCAGAGATGGGGTGACTGGGCCTGGGGCTGGGGCAAAATTTGGGAGCCAGATGCCGCTTGGGGGTGGGGAGCCGGGGGAAAGAGATCGAATAGAAGCTTTGGCCCTTCTGATTCTTGCTGGGGATGTCCAGCACCTTCCCCTCCACAGGCCATGCCTCACTCTTCCTTGGGGCCCTCCGGGGCTGGTATAGGGCATTGCTGTAGAGTGGATTCCCTGCGTCTCTGTTCCGGCAGCGGCGGCGGTCCCAGATCCGGGCGCCCAGAGCAAAAGCAGCCATGGCCACGGCCCCCGGTCACCAGCAGCGCGGAGAGTCCTAGGGAGGCTGTGGTGGTTTGTGGTCGGTCTGACTAGGGGCGGGGCACGGGGCGGGGAGGGAGGGGCTGGAGGTGGGATCGGAATTTTCAATTATTTTTTCCAAGTATACAAGTGGTAGGGAGATTTAGGAGTGCCAAAATCTTGGAGCAGTCAAGAGCCCAACACCTGCCTGGATCCTTGTCCCATATCTAGCTGGGCTGAGGAGTCTGGAGGGCGGGGGAGGGGAACGAGTTTTCTTCGGGCCTCAATCTCTCTCTCCTTTAGTTGTGACCTCCAGCTTTAACCTTCCCTAGGGGCTGAGGAATCAGGGGCAAGATATAGTTCTGACCCCTAACTCCTCTAGGTCCTGGCTCATGTCTCCACCACCTGTGAGAAGAGACACAGGTACATGCGTGTGTGCCTGTCTACGGCTGGGAGTAGGATACCACGAGAAAGTCAGTGGGAATAGGCTGTCACACAAGAGATGGGAGAGAGAGCAAAGGTACCATAAAGACTCATAAAGAGCGATCAATAAGCTGCTTGGCCTAAAGCCAGACATTTTTTTGTGATAAGGAATCTGACTCCCTTTTTTGCTGTTTGAGCTTTTTAAGCCTCATGCCTTTTTCCCACTTTGCTCCACATCTGGGCAGCTGACTTAAAAAAAAAAAAAAAAAACCCTGGGTGCTCTCTCCTTTGGTGGGAGGTTCTTACTGTGTGTGCTGGGTACCCTCATCCTGGCCCTACCTCCCAACCATAATAATACCTCAGGCCAGCCTCCTTTCCTGGCTCTCTCCAGACATTCCCCAGCCAGCTGGGAGGTCTTTGCTGCTGTCACAGACAGCCTCAATTATATAAATAACAAACCTTTTTCATAGGTGTGGAAAAAAAGACACTCTCATTCACTGCTGGAAAGACACCTTTTAAAAAGAGTTTGCCAGTCGCAATAGTTTAAATAAGCATATGCACTGAGTAGGCAATCCCACTTAAAAGAATTATCCTTGAGAGATAATAGGTCTAGGCTATAACCCCATGGGGCCAAAATTACATCAGTAATTTTTTAAGTTTATCAGTAACTAAACCCAAGCTGGTTACCCCTGCTGAGTGTCAGGCCGGTGCTAGGTGTCTGAGGTTTGCATTTAGAAGGGAGGGGATAACTGCTACTGCGACCAAGAAGTCCAAGAAGTTGAAGTCCAAGAAGTTCGAAGAGCAGGGGATTAAGAGCACATAAGCCAGAGAATTAGCCTGGGTTAAAATATGGGACATTTCCTCCCTCACCTTCTTTAAACCTGTTACAGAAAAAAATTTTAAATGCCCACTGCCAGAACTGGGAGATCAATTCTGATGTTAAAAAAACAGGAAATATTCTCCTCAGAAGCCATGTTAGAAAATATGAGTTTTTATAAGAGCTTATAGTTTGCTCATATACTAAAGTTTAGGTGTATTAAGTGTGGGTTATTAAGTTCTTGTGGAATTAGCCTGGAAAATTAACAGCATACATTAACACTCTTTCTATGGGAAGATGTTTTTGAGTATGAAACAACCACCTTACAAGCTAATATAAGTGTGATCCAGTTGTGAGAACAATAAATATTGCCCGATACCCAGTTCTGGGAGAGTCAAGAGCAGTACATTATGAAAAGCTGTTACTGCCATCTTCCTAGTACTCTGCTCTCTGAAAGAAGTCACAGGACTATAGGACACCCAGGAGCTGATCAAACAAAACAAAACGAAACCTTTTAATGTTTTGCTCTAAATTAACCAATGATTCTCTGAGACAAGTGACTGGACATTATTTTTCTCCCCATAGCTCCCCTCCCCTTTTGCACCTACCAAGGAAAAACAAAGAAGACAATCTGAAAACAATTAAAAAGATTTAAAAAATCATTTTCTCTTTACTTTTATTACAATAAATATTTATCAGTAACAGAATTAAACAATTTTAAGTTAAAACCTACTGCATTACTTTGTGTTTCACAGCAGCAGAAATGAACACAAATCCAGTTGAAAGGGAAAGGCTTCCAGAATCCAGTGGCAAGAAACAGTCAAGGTCTTGATTATCTGGGCTAGCAACAGGATCACCGATGACACAATACTAATGGTGAAATGCATAGTTGTACTCTATTCGCACATCGAATTATCTAAGACTTCACAACATTCCAGCTAAGGAATTTAAGCAAATTGTGAAGCCCCATTTCCCGTAAGAGCTAGATTTTTCCCCCCATCAAGCCCAAGAGCACAACTGCTCCAGGGGCTGCCTCCTGGCCACGAATGGGCCCCATCATCATTCAGACTCAGAAGCCTCAACTCCGGTGGAAGCAACCATCTTTCTCAAAAGTTTTCTGGCTCACACAATCCCTGGTGAAAAGGAAGGGGAAAGTGACATGTCAAGGGCCTTTCTTGGGGACTGAGATGAATGGAAAGTAGGAAAGACTATGGCTCCAGATAAGGAAGAGGCTTCACAGAGTTATGGGCTACATGCAGATTTAGCCAACATGAAGAAACAGTCTAGTAAAGGCTTACCATCTTGCTGATAATCAAGAGTAGATTGCATGTATATACGAATATATCATACATATATGTGCACAGAGAATATGTGTACATATTAAATATGCATATATACACACACCACACATAACCAGATAAAATAAATGCTACATTATTTGCTATGAACACAGCAAGAGCTAGACAGACCAGTTACTAACATGTTCAATTAAACTACTGGAAAGGGAGAATAAGACTTTGCACTCCTTTCATCTTCTCTAATATATTCCACTTGTAGCAAACACATTCCAGTTACTTAAGTGGTATTGTTTCTAGGTACCTGAGAAGGGATGGAATCAGAATACTACAGAAAGCAACCTGCAACAGGACCAAGCTAAACAAATCAATAATTGATTCCACCAGGATTCCTGCCACCTATTCTTAGTCACAGGGCATGAAACCTTACTCAGAAAAGTATCGATTTCATTTCCTACAACTGGCTACAAACTTAATCTATTCTGTTCGATGGGAAGGGAAAGGGAGAAGGCAGGCAGCAGGGAGTTTACACCTCAGCAGTTGTTCCCTGCCTTCTCCTTTACCCACAGGAAATGCTACTTTAAAAAACAAAACTGAAATTTGGAGTTTAATACTGAATTCTGCTTTCTTGGCACATTCCAGAAAGAGGAAATGATTACATGTAGCTGTGTCTTTGTCTCCTGAATGGCTGCTCTAATGCGGTAAGTTATATAAACAAAATAACCTACAAAAAATGTTCATATTGTGAGCAGTCTTAATTAGTACTTATTAAACTAAGTCTGATACTGAATGATACCAGTAATTCAAACAGATTCATAATGCAGCATTCATAGATCTCGTAAAATAAAACACGATCCTCCTATAACCTGATTAGTAACATCAAGTACTAAACTAAACATGCTTCTGGTCAAGAATTTACTCTTCAGAGATTAAAAAGTGCTTCTCAAGAATATCAGGATCTAGAATTCATGGTAAATTGTCTATGTTTCAATAAAAAGCCAGAATCAATTCCTATTCTAATTATTACCCATAGAAACTTCTTAAGAGAAGCCCTTAGCCTAAGAGCCATAAGGCATCCACAGCATTTAGCCACTCCTTGCATCTCTAGATGTAATCTAGATGTAATCTCTAATTACAATGTAGCATTAGGTATTCCATGGCCATTATCCATTTCACATGCTTTCAAAATAACACAACTCTGATTGAACCTAGCTTTCTAAGAATGATTCTATGAAGAGCAAGACAATGTTAATGGCCCGTGGGAGACAATACTTCTGTTGTGTCCAAATGGACTCTCCTCAAGACAAGGCTTTGTTAAATTATTCTAGAATCACTCCATGTGCCATTTGCCAATTCTGGGGACCGGGCCTTTCTGACCAAATGCACCACAACCCCCTCACTCAGGCCACCTGTGAAAAAGGCTACAAATGGCAAAACTTCTTTTGCTACTCAAAATATTAGCTCATTTAAGATCTGTCTGTAAGAAGAGCAGGTCTCTGCTTAAAAACAGTCAATCAGCTAGATTACTATCTCTTGCATTTTTATTAAAAAGGAAAGCATTACTAGCATGTTTAAAAGGTTACATTTATTTTGCACTGTAGAAACCCTGGAAATAAATTAGCCAGTAAATCCAATTCCCATGGCTTCACACAAAGGAAAAAGTAAACACATTGCCACTTTCTCTGGAAAAGTTAGACAACCATGATTTACCATATACCCTGAAGTAACTGCCTGCCAATAAGTCAGTCACCTGCACCACTGTCAAAGACGAAAAGTAAAAGACACAAATCACATGGGTTACATAATTAATAAAGGAAAATCAGAAATTTACTTAAGCTTCCTAAAATGTACAGGGCATCACACTTTCAAGTTTCACAGTGATTAATTTAACACCATTTTACTGTTAAAACTGTCACTTAAAATGTACATGTCAAAGTGCTTCAAATGCAGCATACTAGTTAAAATTCTTCCTGGAAGGTTCAAGTACTGGCAGCTCACTTAAGGTTATTCACCCACAGGGTGTTCAAGAATGGGCATGCTGCCTTACAAGGACACCTCATAGGACAAAGAAAATTCTAGTCTGACTTCACAAGTTTCCTACAGAGTGCTCAGGCAAGTCCAGAACTGAGGTCAAGATAAAGACCACTCTGAACATAAGAATCAACACGATCAAAGATTTCTGTATCTGTTTTTGGCTTATTTGGAGACCCGACATCAAATGTTCTAGTCCATCAGGTTTACTTTGTTCCCTCTGGCATGTTCCCAGTCCTTGACTAGTCAAGAGAGATAAGGCAATCGAGGAGATGTGAATGTGGCGAGATCTAGGGGCGACAGAGCAAGTGGGCGTCTCTGTCCTAGACAGTGGCTAGTTAAAAACCCAGGTGAAGAATGAACAGGACGAGTTACAAATAGGCTTCCTGCTAAAATATAAAGGGGAAAAGCAGCCTTTGATTCAAACACCTTCAGATTATCTTTTGATCCTCCAGAACTCAGAGAATCAAAGTCTGCTTAGGAAAGCAAGGTACATTTCAAATGTTTTTAGACTGACTACAAAATAAAATAATTCTTTGAAAACTGAACACTTAGGAGTCTTTCAAATTCACATTTGAATTTTAAGTTAGTAGAGGAATGACTAAGTTGTGACAATTTTAAACTGTGCACTGCAGTAGGATCATTGGGCACTAAAGTGATCTCTTCTTCCCCTTAAAGTGGATACTATGCCTGCTTTCTCCTTTGCATGTTCCCCCAATGCCCAGGCTCTAGGTCATGACCAATATTTTTTTGGTAACTATTTAGAATTTGGGCAACCCTAGACATACACTCCTCTTCCCAACAGCTCTATATTTAAAACAATGAAATGTTGGTAATAGTACTATAACATTCTAGGCCATAATCAGCATTGAAACTTCTTTTTAAAATTACAATTAAAAGTAATTTAACCATGATATTATTAAAATGCCAGGGAAGACTATTTAGTTCTTTATGTGAAAGTTATTCACTCTATTACCCTTAAGACTAGAACCCATAAATTATGTCTATTACACATTAAGGGAGGAATGTTGGCTAAACTGTGGCAATTTTAAACTACGTTACACTAGGATCATGAATGCTATTGAAGGATCATAAAAGGCAGCATTAACATACTCAGGTATTTTTTAAGATTCTTCTATCCATGCCTCCCTCAAATATAGGGGAGACAAGCATAAAGGACATTTTTCATACCATAACCTGAAAAGAAACTTCTTACAGGTCTAGGTAATTTTGGTCAGAAGAAACACAAAGCAAACCTCTGGCCTGACTAAGGCACTCTATTCTGAAATGTACAGAAAACATGCATGTATGACCAATCATGCCACTGCTCCCCAAAAGGCAGCTCAGTGTATGCTGGGAGAAAGGCTGGGGTGTGAACACACTCCAAAATATCATGCATAAGCCTAAAAGATATTTTATACTTCGGAAATATTATGGTAATTGGCAATGACGTAAATTCACAAGAGCTCTTTGTAATGAAGTCCTGCTTCGGCTGCTATATCACTACATAACAAATGGGGGCTGTCATGATGCACTTCAAGACAGCAGACTAAACCAAGAAAAAGAGTCAACAGTACACTAAAGATTCACAAGTCCACAGTATTCGGAAACAGTTAATTACTCACTTTTCATCTTTTATCTTCTTGACAGCCATCTTTCATCAAACGATGCCAATAAAACTGACTGTAGCATAATTCTTAACCACCATTGGGAAATATAACGTATAGGCACAAAACAATTTTCAAATAAACCTGATGCAACAGAAAAAGAGCAGAAACACACTTTGAGGTAAAACAGCCCCAAAATTACAGGACATGACCCTATGCCAGAAGTAAAGGGTTTTTTTTTGTTGTTGTTGTTGTTTTTACTATACTGTACATGGTAAAGAAAGCCTGTGGTCCACATCTGTCATTTTATAAATATTTATCAGTTCTTTTATAATACAGATTAACCTCATTTTTGTATACAAGGTCAACAAAACAATAAAATGATTAGCTCAGAACCTTAAAACAAAGCTTCGTTCCAGGCCCAAATTAACACTTTATCCAGTTCAATTTTACAGATGACACAGAACAAGGTATACAAAAAATAGTTACTTTTACCTAACTAGTTCATTCTCTGACCTCCATGATGGCAATTTATTAGCAAACATGAAATCACTACCCATATTTCCCTTCATCAATTTCTCACCTATTTTCAGTGTTCATTTTTGTCTCAGAGAAAGTCACCAAATATACCTCAACCTTTACAATTTTTTAAAATGAGTACAGAACCATGTGTTAGCTCCTTGATGCCTCATTTCTAATAACCTGAATGACAATGATTAGACTTTACAAATTCAAAAACTGAAATATCAATTACATAGTTATTTTTACAAAGCAGCAGACTAAAATCCAACAGAGGAATATACTATAATTAAATTTGACGATGGTCACATTCACAGATAAATAATGATTATGGATTTAATTACATATCAACACAGTGGTGCCTATTTTATCCAAGTGCAATCCATCCAAAAAAAAGGGTTTAAGATACACTCTTCATTCAAGCACAAACTTCATTCAGTGGAAAATAAAAGAAAATCAGCCAGTAAATTTCATCACCACCAAATTAAATGGAGACAAAATTAAAAAAGGAATAGAATATCCACATTCACGAAAAGGTGTGATCATAAAACAACCATATTAAAGTCAAAGAGATTTTTATGTTTGTCAGTAAACTTAAAAAATTACTCCAAGTCACATAAAGGGAGCACATACTCAGTAAGGCATATATATTAAAAATTTTCTTCAAGTGGGGAAGTGAGCAAGTTGGGGAAGAGAGAATTTCTATTTCTTTATCCTGTATGAAATAAAAAACACAGCACTCTCTTCCACAGAAAAAGACAGAGGGAGAGAGGAAGGACAAATTAAATCAGAAAACTAATTTCATAGTGAGGTTCATGAGATTCCTAACTCCTAAGAAAATTTTTCTTGTAAGGAAGTTTATCTGTGTTCCTCACCAGTAATTATGGTAAGACTGGGACTGTCACATGCATTCATATGATCATAGTTCATAGGCACCAAATCTCAGCAACTTGCAGCTGAGGGGGGAAAAATGCCACATTTAAACAATGAACCATGCCAATGAGTGAGCTATAATTACAATCCATTCTCTACTAAGTCCCAAGAGAATATTTTTCTTTAAAGGAAAATTAAACCATTTATCAAGATCCGTTCCATAATAAAGAGAGCCAGAATACTAGAGAATCTAAATATATATATATGTATTTTAGCTCTCTTAGCACATGAGGACAAAAGGCATTTCCATGGGAAAGAGAAACCAGTATTTGGCAACTGTATATTGTTTTGTAATCATTTGGCATCTCTTGCTGAAGGTGACTTGCTCTTATCTTTTCCCTATGTTGGATTTGGGCTATTGAGAGCTTCCATAGCTAAAGACCTTCTACTACTTACCAAATGTGAAAACATATTGGGTCTTCTGAATGTTATCAGTGTTCCTAAACAAATTTGGGGGCTTTAAAAATAAAAACCAAGGCATCTTTAACTCTGTATAAACCAAAACAGTATGGACTCCTGAAGCTAAAATTACTAGGAACATTTTGCTGGTCTAATGTGTATTATGTTTAACCAAAACATCACATGGCTTTATAAAAAACAAAATAAAAGAAGCTGGGAGTTAGTAAGTCCAAAATTCCACAAGTTCAGATCATATGTATCACTCCTGCTGTCCAAGTACCACATACACTGAGTTCCCATGTCTGTTAAGCAGATCAATTTAGTTCAATGGTGATGGATGAAATATTTACAAGCATCTTATTTACAGTACTTCTTTCTGTAGATTACAGGCCAATGTTCTTTTCTTCCGTTCCTAGTCAATCCGAGTTTGGTTTCCTCAGTGAGAAGGGGTAAATCTGAAAATGGTTGCTCAGCTGCTTTACCTATAGAAAACCAGAACATGAGGCAATGACAAAGACGTACGTAATTTTTTTTAAAAAACATACAGAATTCACCCTCTGGAGACAACAATTCACTGGCATGGCAAAAATCATCAGAAATGAAGAGGTTTTTCTGGACTAGGATAGCTGTAGAGCTAGCTGGCTAAATGAGCACTAGAACTACCCTGGGAGAGTTAGGACTTAAACTTGGGTCTGCCCAACTCCAAAATCTAGTCTTTCCTGAACCCTCCAGACCACACGGCCTTACATTCAAATCTACTGAAAAATTATAGGGTTAGTTGACTTATAGTATCTGTCAGATCAAATATTTACATATATAGTTAGAGTTAATGTTCCCCCTTCTTGTAACACTTCTAGGTAATCATTCCTAATCTGATGAAACAGTAAAAAACTAGAGCTGCAAATTTTTGACAGTTTAAGCCATATTAGTTAGGGTATCCCCAGTGGGTAGGCAAAAGCAAGGTAATGTGCCAGTTAGCAAATATGGTTTATTTAATCCTTCTTATTTCCATTTTTCTTCTTAATACTTACATTTCAATAGTTCAAGTGAATGTTTTTGTGTGGTCTAACAAGTTTTATCTTCTGGTCAGAAGTTGTAGAAGTGTTAAGAGAGCAGAAAGACAGACCAAAAAAAGATGCTCCTGGAATTTTTTTCCGTTAGTTTGAGCTTATATTTATTTTCCAGATTTTTAACAATGAAAATGTACTGCTTTTGTAATTTAAGTGTGTTTTGGTTTAGTTTGGCGTGTGTATATGGTTTTCTAAAGATATGCTTC
This sequence comes from Mesoplodon densirostris, assembly GCF_025265405.1. Lineage (NCBI taxonomy): Eukaryota > Metazoa > Chordata > Mammalia > Artiodactyla > Ziphiidae > Mesoplodon > Mesoplodon densirostris. The sequence continues at coordinate 20,904,456 of NC_082674.1, read as the reverse complement.
TGAGGGTTATAATAAGTTAAAACAATTATGAAAGACACTGGTTACTGTGCTCTACTTCATGCGTATGACTGATGAAATATCAGAAGGCAGGCCTCAGAGTGTTGATACAAAGCATATAACGTTAAACTTGCACAAACAGAAACATAAATGATTATGTCTTCATGTCACAATTCATAGACTTATCATGGTTTTACTTTTATCTATTTTGTTCCAACAAATGTGGGCTACTTTGGGGAGAAACATATGCAAGGTATAAGAAGTTGTTATCAAGCATGACAGGTGCCCCCGTTTTAAAAATACGTCTGAGGGCTTCCCTGGTGGCGCAGTGGTTGAGAGTCCGCCTGCCGATGCAGGGGACACGGGTTCGTGCCCCGATCCCGGAAGATCCCACATGCCGCGGAGCGGCTGGGCCCGCGAGCCATGGCCGCGGAGCCTGTGTGTCCGGAGCCTGTGCTCCGCAACGGGAGAGGCCACAGCAGTGAGAGGCCCGCGTACAGCAAAAAAATAAATAAATAAATAAATAAAATAAAAATAAAAATAAAAATACGTCTGACAATACAGAAGTAAAGACATTTTGCTTCTCAAACTGATTCACAGCAGGGTTCCTTCCAAAACAAACATACCAAATAGAAGTATTTTTAAAGCCACAGAAATATGAATACCCTATCACATGACCCGATTGCTATGAAATTATCCTCAGAAAAAAGCAAATGAAGGAAAAAAATATTATTCCAGATAGTTCACTTCAACTTTATTTATAATAGTGAAAATCTGGAAACAACCTAAATGATTAAAATAACTGAGTCATGGTTAAGTAAACTGATAATTATTAAGTAATCTCCTCAATGGAATATTGTACAACAACTCAAAATCATAGTTATGAGACCATGCTAAGATATGCAAAATAATTAGAAAAGAATGTTACAGTGTGAGGAAAAAGAAACTAAACTGCATGGTTCTGATTTTCATTTTATTATACCTATCTTAGTCCATTTGTCCTGAAACCCGTTTATTTTAGAAGAGAATATTAAGGTTTGCAGAATACTTCTTAAATCTACTCTCTTCTTTATTTCCCCTTATAAAAATGCCCCTGAAGCTAAAGAAGCAAGCATAGAAATAGATAAACAACAAATAAATGATTTTGTCCTATATATAATTAAAAGCACAAAAGAGTTTATAATTCTTTACCAAGAAAATGGTTTACATTTCTTCTCACTTATAAACAAGAACTAATTCCTCACAGTAATAATCTAGCTTTGAAATTATTTGTAGTTACTACGACATATTCATTACAGAAATGATATATGGCATCACGCACCTGGATATTATCCAAAATTTAGAGAATATACCAAAATTCTTCCAGCTACTCTATTAAGCAAGTTTCTTCTGAAATTCTCCCTCACCTCCGTTCCACTATTTAAGAATCAAATGGAACCAATTTTGCTCTAGATTACTCACCACTCGTACTCCATAATGGATGTGGGCCAGAGTGAAAGCAGTTGTTAATGTAAACAGGAGAATGCTCTCAATGTAAGAGGCTACTCCTACATTTACCACTATGACAACCAAGAAGAGAGGAACCAGAAACCAATTCAAAGTTGGGCACCGGGTACTGCTCATCTGACAAACAATCAGCTGACACTTGAAGTTATTAAAAAAAAAGAGAGAATGAAAATTTAATTAGCAAAGCACGAGTCACTCCAACATTTAAAAAGCATTCAAGTACCTGTACATTACATTATTATCAAGTTCAGTAATTCTCAACTGCTCAGGAGCCCAACTGGACCTCTACCCCAACCTCCAAACCCGTGGACCCTCAGACCGTGTGTCAGAAGAGACTGGAAGATAATTTAGTAAGGGTGCTACAGAAGGCATTCTTCTACTGGGTAACAGTTTGGATAAAAGAAATTTCTCCCAATTTTAAGATTCTATGATATACGACAACAATTTTCTCAGAACACCCTCCCACAGCACCACACAACTAAATTTCTTCATGGTGATGAGGAGATGCTACCTCCAATCAAGTCATGTTATCATACAACACCTCAAAATCTCTTTGGCTCTCTTTACTTTCAACACCTTACTCAAATATAGTTTTATTCCTTCAGAGATACATTTTATACAATGCATTAATGTTTTCAGATCTTTAAACCCTATGAAACCAGTATGACTTGGGATAGTAAATGCAAGTTATACACATGGAAACATAAACTCAGTGGCTAAGTTAAAAAATAAAAACTTATTAAGAACCTGGCCTGAGCTAGAGCATAGGCTTCCTGGCTGTCAGGACTAACAGGGTCTTTTCTCAAGTCCTCCTGATCTTTCCTCCCTGTCTTCCCTCTTGCTGGGCCAGAGCAGAGAAAGGGATTTTTTAACGTACGTAGTATTTATTACAAAGTTTTTTATTCTATGTTATTAATTTAAAAATCAGTTGATTAAAAAATGTGTGTGTGTGTTTCCTCTCTCAAAAACCCCTCCCAAGCTCCCTAAATTAAGCGTTAGATCTGCTGCCATTTCAACCACACTATAAATAATATTTAGAGTCTGAAGGGAATTATTCCATGAATTCTTCAGCAGGCAACCAAAACAAAAAATTTAATTATGCCATGGTTCCAAAATACTACAGCAGTCCCCAAATCCTACTGGTTTCAAACAAAAAAATAAAATAACTTTCAGCATGTTGTCTTTGAGGTTGTTAATTATTCTTTCAAATTTCTGATATAAGATCTTTAAATTAAAATCTGCTTATTCTAATACTATATAAGGTTTCTCAAACTATTGAATTCTGTCAAATATTTCTTATATGTATTACGATTTTTAAAATAAAAAATCTTACTGTGATATTGGCAAAGCCTGTTCCAACCATTAAGTAGAATACTCTAGGATGTAACTCTAAAATATCTGAAGGTGACCGGAGGATCCATGCTGTAGACAAAATGAATAGCAAACATGGAGAAAAGAAGGGAACCATAGCTTCATAGACTGAATTGTGTTTCAAGGTGTTATTTTTATAGCTTCTGAAAAAAAAATCAAGTAATACAAAGAACATTATTACATATAAAAACACTGTACTTATATTTCATTGTTTTCAAAGTACTTTCACACTTATTCTCTTATTTTTATTCACAATAACCCCATGGCAGAGGTAGAACCAACATTATTAATCCCATTTTAGAGACAGGTTAAGTGAGGATGTGAGAATTTAAATTTACATAACTGGCTACCAAGTGGCAGGGCCAGGACTAGAACAGAAGTCTTCTGACCCTTAGTCTCACTTTTCCCTCTGGAATGTAAAGATGAATACAACTTGGACTGTGTCCTATGAGATTATATTCTAATAGGAAAAATAAAATGAACACAAAACAATACTAGAAGAGCACCTCATGGTGCTACTATGATACACAGCTTAAGAGTGAAAGACTCTGAAATGAGACGGTCCACAGTGTATCTCAGTGGCTCTGGGCACACAGGTGGTACTCTCATATATGTTTGCTCATCTGAACTGAACCCTCAATCCTCATCCCGGTTCTGCCACTAATTACATAACCTTAGGCAAAATACTGCCCAATCAGGACAGGACCTCAACTTTAGAAAAAGAGGAAGACATGACTCAAATCACCTCTAAGGCCTTCAGAGCTTTAAACTTTATGGCTTCTATGAATGACTGCCAGTGGCCGTAAAGAGGGAAGATTCATAGAGCTCGGCTTGACATGGATAGGACTGTGCAAGACAGATGTGAGCACTGAAGGATGAAGGGGCAAGTACAAGAAAGTGTTCCAAGTAGAGGAAACAGGAGTAAAGAGTGGGAGCAGGGCCTCCCTGGTGGCGCAAGTGGTTGAGAGTCCGCCTGCCGATGCAGGGGATACGGGTTCGTGCCCCGGTCTGGGAGGATCCCATATGCCGCGGAGCGGCTGGGCCCGTGAGCCATGGCCGCTGAGCCTGCGCGTCCGGAGCCTGTGCTCCGCAACGGGGGAGGCCACAACAGTGAGAGGCCCGCATACCGCAAAAAAAAAAAAAAAGAGTGGGAGCAAAAGTACGGAGGAATGAAAGAACAAAATACATTCAGGTCACATAAATGAACTCAGTGTGGCTGAGCCAAAGTGGAGAAGTGCATACATAGATCAGAGAGATGCAGCTCCCCAGGGCAACTCCCCTCCCAACCCCTACACACTCCTCAGGCCGGAATTTCCATATGGCGCTCTTTGAGAAGAGGCGGCCTAGGTCCAGGATTTGGTCCTCAACTACACAAGTTGAGAAGTTTTATTGTATGATCATGCTAACTAAACTTACACATAATCAATTTATAAAAACTTACAATCAATTTATAAAAAGAACATAAACCTATCAATATTTGACAGGAACATACTCCCTCCTGATTCACTCACCAAAAAATGACAAATGAGAAGACTGTTTGGTGAGCCCAAAACTTTTACAAAAAAACTAGTAGTTCTAGGCTATGGTTGAAGTGATTACGCAAGCCACCACAGACAAATTATCCTAACCTCATTCTAGATTCAAAATACAGGTTTCATGACCTTTTCAAAATGCCCAGATTCCAAAAGAAAGAAATCCTAAAATTCACCTAAATAACAATTTCTAAAGATTTTCATATTTCTTGCCCAATTAAAAAATAAAATACTTACCTGAAAAAGTTTAACAAACTCATTGGAAGAGTCACACATAATGCACAACCTAAAGGGAAGAATATTTAAATTATCATGAATTATTATTCAAGCATCATTTTTATAATAATCAAATACATACAAACTATGTAATATTTTTAGACCCAATAATTTTCAGGTTCAGGTTTACTTCTGTAATGAAATTAAACACATTTTTCAACAGCATTTACAACTCGAAGAGTGGCAGTACGGTTTGGTGATTCAGAGCAGAGACTCAAGGAGCCAGAGTGGGTTGAATCTCAGTTGTGCTACCAACTGGTCATGTGACTTCAGGCAAATTAACTTTTCAGTGCCTCAGTTTCCTCCTTTATAAAATAGAGATAATAGTAGTATCAACCCCATAGGGTTTTGAGAATTAAATGAGTTATTACATGCAAAGACACCTGGAACAGTACCTGGTATATAGTAAATTGCACAGCCAGTATAAGTTATTTATTGGAAGAGGGGACAATTAATAAATCCTGCTGCTTCCTTGACACTTATCTTTACCTCCCTAGCGTTCTTAATTTCTCCCCCTACCCTATACACTAATTCTTTCCCCTGAAACCTTAAAAGCACAGCCTTCCCAAGAAGCCTTACCATTGCTTCTGCTGCTCTCACTATCTACTTATCTTACTCTGCTATTTCCTGTCACTCACCAAACTTGCCTGTTGTCTTCATCTCCTCAGCACTCATTCATTCTGCCTCCCCTCTGCAGAAACTGTACTCTTGAAATTTATCAAGCTCTCCTAATAGTCAAATTCAGTATCCTGTCTTCATTCCTGACTTCTAAGTAAGACGACTTCGCTGACTACCCACTAACTGCAATTCTTTCCTCCCTTGGCCTTTGTGATTCCATTCACCCAATGTTCCTGTTAGCCGTCCAACCACTACATTTGGTGTCCCTTTTTGGTAATCTACCTCCTGCATATTCCTAACTGGATGTTTGACTGTGCATCTACACTCCCTCAGAGAATCTTCTCTTCAGCTTTAACCAAAAGCTACCTGCAGATGACTCCAAAATCTTATTATGTATTCTTGGGCAAATCAGACAATCTCTCTGACCTTCAGATTCCACAGGTGTACCATGAGGATGGTTTAAATGATTTTCTAGTGACCCCTGAATCTGATTCTGTGATCTATAGAGATGTAAAGTTCTAATCATTCTCTGTTTCAAACTCCAAATCAATATATGTGGCAACTTTCTGGACATTTCATTTCGATATTTCCTTGTCACTCAACATATTAGTCCATTCTGGACTCCTGATGACTAAACTTGGCTTGGGGGGGCGGGGGCAGTGGTCAATGCAGCTGTGACCTTAAGGATCAAAGACAGAAGAACATTCCTTCAAAACAATTCTTAAGACATCTTGCTAAAAACAGATGAAAAGGGGCTTCCCTGCTGGCACAGTCGTTAAGAATCTGCCTGCCAATGCAGGGGACATGGGTTCCATCCCTGCTCTGGGAAGGTCCCACATGCCACGGAGCAACTAATTCCGTGTGCCACAACTACTGAGCCCGCGCGCCACAACTACTGAAGCCCGTGTGCCTGGAGCCCATGCACTGCAACAAGAGAAGCCACCTAGTGAAAAGCCCATGTACCGCAACAAAGAGTGGCCCCCGCTCACCGCAACTAGACAAAGACTGTGCACAGCAACGAAGACCCAATGCAGCCAAAAATAAATAAATAAATAAATAAATTTATTTTTAAAAAGATGAGAAAACTAGAATTCACTGAACAGAAATCTCATCTCAAAAGATGAATTACTCTACTACTTTCAAGCCCAAATGGAACAAAGTTCCCTCAGTTAAAAGATCTTAGAGGGAGTGGAAGAGAAGACAAGATGGCCTCAATGTCCTCAGAAATTTTTAGCAGCTCATTCCATGTCAAGCTGGGGAGCACACTGTTAGGGAGGCAGGGCTAAATTAATTAACCCAGAATCATTTGTAGCTTTCAGGCGTTGAAAATAGGCTGAGAGAAACTTGCAAAAGATTTGGTACCAAGAGTTTTTTAGTTTAAAACATCCTAAAATAGCTTTATCTTAATTAAGTGCAGTAAGCGTGTAGAAAGCCTGAGTTCTATATAGGTTGCCAAAGAGAAACACTGTATCTTCTATTTCTTCTCTAAATAACACTCGATGTACTTTCTATAAAGAATATTTAGTGGTTAAATACTTGTCTATTAAACTCTATATGACGATAGTGATAGAACCCATATATATGTAGACCTGCTTTTCTTATTACCATAGGAAGGCCTAGACTTCATAATAAAGGAGACAACAGCTATAGAAAAATCGGAATAGAATTCATAAAAAAGGACTGATTAGAATGAGATAAACACCAAGGATAACATGGTCACAACAAATATTTTGGTTTCTCATATTTGCAGGCTTAAATAAAAACTTCAATGAAAACCAACAAGACAGGGGCTTCCCTGGTGGCGCAGTGGTTTGCAGTCCACCTGCCGATGCAGGGGACGCGGGTTACAGCCCCGGTCCGGGAGGATCCCGCGTGCTGCGGAGCGGCTGGGCCCGTGAGCCATGGCCACTGAGCCTGCACGTCCAGAGCCTGTGCTCCACAACGGGAGAGGCCACAACAGTGAGAGGCCCACGTACCGCAAAAAAAAAAAAAAACCAACAAGACAAAAAATACTTCAACGAAAGTAAAAAAGACAAACAACAAACAAGGGGGAAAATGTCATTTATATCAAAACAAAGATTAATATACCTAATAGATACAGAGCTTCTAAAAATAAAGGAAGTGGTTAACAATCGTAATGCAAAAATTGACTAGAGATATAAAGAAAAAAGAAATATAAATGGCTCTCAAACACTAGAAAAGTTCATCCATAATAAGAGAAATGCAAATTAAAACTATACAGATATACCATTTCTTACCTATCACAGACTGGCAAAAATCCAAAAGTTTGACAACGTACTACATTGGTAAAACTAAATAAACAAGTACTTTCATTCATGGCTGATGGGAATTCAAAAATCAGATAACCCATATGGAAGGGAATATGGGAATATTTAGTGAAAATGCATACATTTGTCCTTACTAACAATTCTACTTCTAGAGACCTCTTCCAAAATACCCTGGGAAAAATATGAACAGACATATATATGTACAAGACGATTTATTGCAGCAATTTGTACAACAGCAAAAGACCAGAAATAACACAAATGTCCATCAGTAGAAGGTTGTTTGAACAAACGATGGTACATCCACACAATGAAGTATTGTACCAGGCAGCTGTAAGAAGAAATGAGGAAGATCCCTAAACATCACTATGCAGTGATCTCTAAGATATACTATTATGTGGAGGGGAAAAAAAAAAGAAGCACGTGTAGTAAAATATGTATAGTATGCTACCATTTATCTATGAAAGGGGGTGATAACCCCCCCACACACACACACACTTACTTATATTAAGAAAGAAACAATGAAAAGATAAACCAAAAAATTTAAAATTAAGAATAGTTAACTATGAGGGAAGAAAAGGCTTGGGTAATGATAGAGACTAGACTTCTTTGAATATATCTTGTTTTATATATAGATTTGACTTTGTAATCATGTGAATACGTTACATAATTATAAAGGAAAAATAAATTTTAAAGGAAAAAGTAATCCATAAATATCAAAAGTAAAATGAAACTAACTTAAATGTACATATCCACAGATGGTGGCATAACCACAGAATGGGGACTTTAGACTATAATAACCTGACTGGGCATTCTCTAGTGGGATAAACCATAGGGCAAATGGAACTGCAAAAAACCAAAGTCTTCAACAATTTCCAGTAATCATATGTCGCTGATTTTGGAACTACATTCTCAGACTGTTGTGGGTATTTTATGGAATAACACAAATGTATAATTATTTTGTGTCGTTGAAAGCAAAGACTTTTGTCAGAGTTTAAAGGACATACAAATATAAGATCAACTAGGTTAAGTAAAAGATCTGTATCATCAAATATGATTTGGAATTATCAGTATGAATTTATGAGGTACTTTATCAAAAAACAAACTTTATTCCCCTGGCTATCCACTGAATGAATGGATTCCTAAGCAATGATCATCAGCGACTGTGAGTACCACTAGGTGAAGAGTTGAGGCAGAACCTGGGAAGAGGTGGAACAGATGTACAATACCTCATCCCGCTAGTCATTACTGATACCACAGACAGAAAGACAACTAGCTATCGTGTGCCCCCCAATGTGATGCAATAGGAAGTACTATTACCTAATAAGTATTGCTGCCAAAAATTACAAATTACAAAGAAACTCATGTGCCTATTAAAGTACCCACTTAACTTTCAAAAATATATCTCCTATGTCAGAGATTCCATTTTATCTTTAAATAAACATTTAAATGTAAAATGCAGCACACCTGCCAAAGGACAAGCTGCATAAATCAAGATTCACTCATGAATGATAGCTGGAGATGAAAAATAGCTCGCCTTTTCAAGGTAAAGAAATCAGTTAATAGAGGCACCCGAAAATGAACATTTGTTAGATCACAGCAGGGTTCCTAAAATATCTGCAGTCCAGAGCCATAGAAAATCCCCAAACTACTCCTTTTCTGAAAGCCAGTGCTTAATGCACCATCTTCCCAGCTGTTTCTAAGCCTTCAATTCCCATTCTGTAACCAAGGTTCACACGCAGACGGAGGGAAGATTAATTTTTAGATAAGAGAACAGAGCAATAGCCAACAAGTTTTTTTCTTTTACTCTACAAAGGTCTTAGTGTCACTCCTGGTGCCCCCAATAACAACCCACGTTCCTCTTCCTCTCGGCCTCTCTCCATAAAAACACTCTCCCACCACTCAATCATCCTGTAGATATCCCCTTTGGCTAAAATCAAAAAGGAAACATTACCATGATCAAAACCTTTATCTAGCATTCAAAGGCTTAAGAAAAAGGGTATCTGAGAGGAACAGAAGCTCAATTTTTGGAGTGGATGTATTATAAAGTAAAATCTGTGTTTCGTCATTCTATTTCCTCAAACTAACCATCTTCAATTTTGAGATAAGTATTGAAATCAATACCGAACGTCCAACTAAATGTGGATCCTCCAATACAGTCTAGATTAATTTGAATAGTTAGTTTACAGGGTTTGTGTGATCTATTTTGGTATTGCCTTCTGATTAGAAATACCTTGGTGCTGAACAAAAACAAAACAAAGCAAAACAAAGCAACCTTATTTTCCTTAAGGGTTTGGCTGAAACCCTACAGGGTTGCAGGGTTCTGCTTTTGCTGCAGGGTGTGCAGGCAGGCAGGGAAGTGCTGCTGGTTATAATCAAACACTGGCTTTGATAACAAAGCGATGTTACAACAGGCTTCAACATGGAGCTTCTTACCAATGATCATTGCAGTGAATAGGTCTCTATATAAGAAATTAAACAGGAAAGGTTCATACCAGGCCTCAACTCCCACAATCGCAGTCACTATGTAGACAAAGGAAATAGTCTGGAAGGAAAATGCAGACAAAAAAGTATACAGAGCATTAACAGCTGGAAAGATCAGGGAGTCAATAACGCTTTATGCAGCATAAGTCTAGTAAACAGTTTTAGTAAAAGCAAGAAGTATGCTTAAATTTGATATGGTGGCAAGTCTTCTTGCCTTTAAAAATAGTTTTTTCAGCCAACAACACCATAAAATAAGTAACTTCTAGACGATGCAAACAACTGGCCTCATAAGGCACCTTGTAAATTGGTTTAGCCACACGACGTTCCAATTTGCCCACCCAATCACTTTCTTCAAACACACTCCAACTTCTGATTCTTTACTGGAGCCTTAGGTGTAGACGGGCAAAATGGCAACACAAAAAACTGGGATTCTAAGGCAGGGAGAGTTAATAGCAAGGCTATAAAGTAAGAGGAAAACAAATCTCTCTACTCACTGAGAAGTCGGCAATGAAGACAAAAAGCCAACAATTTAATTATAAGCGCCTTTCTTTATAAAATCAAGTTTCAATGAATGTTTGTTAAGAAACCGTTCATTTTTTGGTGTAATAATGGCATTGTAATTATGTTTTTTAAAAAGAACTCTTACCACTTAGAGATATATAGTAAAATATTTATCACATAATACCAGGATTTTCCTTTAAAATAACTGGAAGGAGGGAGAGGAAGAGTACATGTGAAACTAGACTGGCCAAGTGTTAACTGCTCAAGCTAAGTAACAGGTACATAAGGGTTCACTATACTATTCTCTCTACTTTTGTACATATTGGAAATTTTCCATAAATAAGTAAAAATAATATAAAATAAAAAAGAAAAAAATGTTAAAGCACCCATCAGTTCTAACCAAAAAAGCAAAAGGTCAATAAAGAAGGAATAACAAAAACTTTCCCCAAAATTCATGGCAATGTTGAAAATTGAAGGAAGAAGCCATACTTACCACCTGGCTAACGTCATATCCCCATGGCAGGAAAAGAATCCCTGTGTTATACTTTTCCCAGTGGGACAGGATGAAAGAAAATAAAACTACCCATAGCAGGAGATAAAGAACAAAAACACTGACACCAGATGGTCCTCGTCCAAAAATGGAATACACAGTTACAACAAAGTAAACACATGACCAACTATCCAGGCCATGGTCAAAAAGCTCCCCTAACGGAGTGCTGGAATTGGTTCTACGGGCTTGCTTTCCATCCACACCATCTGCAACAAAAACACATTACCACAGGAATAGGTCAACAATTGCACCAGTCTGGAGAAAGTCTTCTTTTTTTTTTTTTTTTTTTTTTTTGCGATATGTGGGCCTCTCATTGTTGTGGTCTCTCCCGTTGCGAAGCACAGGCTCCGGAAGCGCAGGCTCAGCAGCCATGGCTCACGGGCCCAGCCGCTCCGCGGCATGTGGGATCTTCCCAGACTGGGGCACGAACCCGTGTCCCCTGCATCGGCAGGCGGACTCTCAACCACTGCGCCACCAGGGAAGCCCGAAAGTCTTCTTTAATAAAATGGAGAGAAACAAAACAAAACAGATGAGCATATCATAGGAATGTTAATTAACTAAATTATAACTATCAGACAGTATTGTAAAAATCCAACCTTTAATTCCTACAATGCAAAGATTTCAGAAATAAAAACTGTAATTTCTCAAACCTTAATCTAAAAATTAAAATGTTAAACATTGAATGGTGTCTATTTTAGATCTAAGGAAGAAGCATTCTAGCTGGACTCTGAATTCCTCCAAATCTGCCTAAGAACTAACTGAGTTGTTCCACTAGCCGCAAATTCTTAACCCTCCAGAGAATATTCAGTAGTTGTTCATTATAATTTATCTAACCATTCCTTGCTCTAGGATCCAAAAACACTCTGTTACTTCAGTCATAACACCTGTTTCATCTTGTTTGATATCACAGTTACTTCTTTACAGATGGACCACCTCCATAATTTTAAGTGCTTTCCAAAAAGGCTTTGCAACACAGTAGGTGTTGAGTAAATATAAGAATAAATTTATTGGGCTTCCCTGGTGGTGCAGTGGTTGAGAGTCCGCCTGCTGATGCAGGGGACACGGGTTTGTGCCCCGGTCCAGGAGGATCCCGCATGCCACAGAGCGGCTGGGCCCGTGAACCATGGCCACTGAGCCTGCGTGTCCAGAGCCTGTGCTCCACAACAGGAGAGGCCACAACAGTGAGAGGCCCGCGTACCACAAAAAAAAAAAAAAAAAAAAAAAAAAAGAATAAATTTATTGAATAAATTAAATTTATTGAATAAATTGGGAGATTGGGATTGACATATATATACTAATATGTATGAAATGGATAATTAATAAGAACCTGCTGTATAAATAAATAAAATAAAATTCAAAAAAATTTACTGAAACTGTACAATGCACTATTTTTTAAATTAATTTTGATTGGGGTATAGTTGATTTACAATGTTGTGTTAGTCTGCTGTACAGCAAAGTGAATCAGTTACACATGTACATATATCCACTCTTTCTTAGATTCTTTTCCCATATAGGTCATTACAGGGTACTGAGTAGAGTTCCCTGCGAAGCACTATTCTTGATGCTGTGAAGACTATAAAAATCTTAGAATAAACTAAGTTTGTGCCCTCAAAGAGTTTACAATTGAGAACGGAGACAAAACATGACAGTTACAGATATGATGTATCACAAACCAGAGAAGAGTACAGAAAAGGGATGAGTTCTCTTCAGGCTAAGATAAGATAGACTGGCTTTCCAGACAAGATGAAATGTGAGTGGGGACATAAAGAATGAGTTGGATTTCGGTAGATAGGAGATAAAGGAGTGTGTCATTTCAAGAGGAGGGAGTGCTATCGGCAAAAACACCGAGATGGAAAAGCACATGTGTGTGCAGACAATGCCAAGTAGTTTAATTTGACCAGAAACTAGTATGTGAAGATGGCAGTCTAAAGAGGCTAGAAGGAAGGTCTGAGCCAGTTTAAAGGTATCAGAGAGTCTGAGGAGCTACTACAATTATCTGAGTAGAGGATTATGAAGAGAAAAACAATGCAGTGCTTCAGGGAGACCCACTTGATATTGGTGTGAAGGACAGGCTGGGAGAGGAGCCCTACTTAATAGGCCTAAATTGAGATGGAATGCGGTGGGAATAAAAAGCTGGAGGAGGGCGAGATATTAAGAAAATAAAAATGACAGTGCAACAAAAGAGGAGAGGTGAGGTCGAAGCACAAGAAGACCATCTCCAAAATCTCCCGTCTGTGTAACTAAGAGAGTGGCAGTATTAACAGAAATAAGAAAATCTGAAGGAGCAAGACTGATAGAAAAGATCTGAGTACAGTTTTAGATGCTGAAATTGAAGTGTTGGCAGGACATCCACATGGTAATGTCAAACAACTCAACCTAAGGGTACTTACTAGCAACTCAGAAGATAGATAAGGGCTAGATACTAACATGGGAGTCAACTCAATAGTGTTAAGGATCAGGATTACCAAGGGAATAAGGAAGGAAAAAGAGAAAGAGAAAGCACACTGGAACACCTTCACACAGGGGCAAAAACAGAGGAGCCGGGGCGGGGCGAGGGGGGGGCGGGGAGGAAGAGGGGAAGAGGAAGAGAGAATGGTACAACCTAGTTAAAAAGGAAGAAGCGTCTGAATTATAAAAATTCGTCCTCCAAAGAAACAGTTTTGTTAATTAAGTGCATCAGAATTAGACTAATTGTAAAGATTCAGATTCAAGGAATTAAAAATTCCTTATCATTACTGTGTTTATCTTGCTCACCACAGTATTATCCCCAGTGCCTAGCTCAGTTTGTGGCAAAGAGGGCCTTTAAAAATGTTGTTGAAGGAATATATGAAAGGATGAATCTCAAACTCTTGCCCAAACACTGCAGATCTCTGTTATATAGGACTGGGAACTTTTCTGCCCCCAAGTAGTTAAAATATATCCTAAAAGTCTTTTCTTATTATTTGCTGACTTAATTTCCTATTCTCAGTGCAACTTCTGTGCAGTTATTACAAATATTATATTCATGAACTACATATTAATTAGGTTTTGTACGTCTTCTCACTGAACCCGTTGTAGCCCCATAAGTCTGGGGTCTAGATAAGTCTCACAATGTTTTTTCATAAGAAAGGCAATTCAGCGCATAACCTATATATTATGAAAAAACCACCAGCAGAACCTACAGCAGCACCCTGTGATCAAACACACTGATATTTCTGCAGCAAAGCGTAAGAATAGTCACATTAGTAGTATAAATGAAGACTATAAATTGTTGCTTCAAGGCAGGTTTTGCAACAAACAGTTCATGTTAGATCAGGATTTTTGCCAGAATTGTGGAGACCTGAAACAGGTAGATGGTACAGTACTTCAAAAGACTCTTACGGGGACTTCCCTGGTGGTACAGTGGTTAAGAATCCGCCTGCCAATGCAGGGGACACGGGTTTGAGCCCTGGTTCAGGAAGATCCCACATGCTGCAGAGCAACTAAGTCCATGTGCCACAACTACCGAGCCCGCGAGCCACAACGACTGAGCCTGCGTGCCACAACTACTGAAGCCCGCGCACCTAGAGCCTGTGCTCTGCAACAAGAGAAGCCACCTCGGGACTTCCCTGGTGGTGCAGTGGTTAGGAATCCGCCTGCCAGTGCAGGGGACACAGGTTCGAGCCCTGGTCCCAGAGGATCCCACATGCCATGGAGCAACTAAGCCCGTGCACCTCAACTACTGAGCCCATGTGCCATAACTGCTGAAGCCCACATGCTTAGGGGCTGTGCTCCGCAACAAGAGAAGCCACTGCAATGAGAAGCCCGCGCACCGCAACGTAGAGTAGCCCCCGCTCGCCGCAACTAGAGAAAGCCCGCACGCAGAAACAAAGGCCCAATGCAGCCAAAGATTTAAAAAATAAATTAATTGAAAAAAAAAGAGAAGCCACCTCAGTGAGAAGCCCATGCACCACAACAAAGACCAACACAGCCAATAAATTAAAAAAAAAAAAAGACTCTTATGACATGCTGTTAAAAGCCAGAGCACACAGGCCACCCTCTCCTTTTCTCTATTCCTCCTGCAGTCCTTGGCAACCAAATCCTACAGCAAAAAAAAAATTTTTTTTTTTTGGCCACATCGCACGGCATGTGGGATCTTAGTTCCCGTGCCTGCTGCAGTGGAAGCGCGGAGTCTGAACCACTGGACCTCCAGAGAAGTCCCATTAAAACCAACTCATCTTTAATAACAAATGCACAAAAGCCTCTGTCTAAATGTAGATCTTTTAACTAAGTTTTTGCCTAATTCTTCTTGATTTCATTCTCTTCCTTCCCCAAACTCTTGCAGCCCTGGTCATCCACCACGTCAGCATTTAATTCTGTACCAAATTACCCTGGTTTTATGAATACAAGTCATTTTTATCTGAAGAGACCTAAGCAACTTTAAGTCAGGGTCTGCTACTTCACATTCATTTAAAAACCACATACTGAGTACCTCCTATGGAGCAGGCACTGTTCTTAACACTGGGTTCACAGCGAGCAAGATAAAGTACCCACCCTCAAGGAACTTACATTTTAGAGCAGACAACATACAAGGGGGTCATATGGTTTTAAGTGCTATGGAGAAAAATGAAGCAGGGAAGAATAGGAGAATGCAGGACAAGTCACGCAGATGATCCCAATGAAACACACCCTGGGCAGAATACACGGTGTAGCCTGGCCCAGTGGACTTCCCTGACCACGCCCCCTCCACCAAATGAGAATTGATCACGTCTATATTTGTTCTTCCACTATGCTCTATTACAGCATCTCTCTCAGTATTCTGTAGTTATTTGATATGTCAGTATTGCTTTCTAAACTCATGGCAAAAACGATGTCTTATTCCAGGGTTGGGAAATACTTCTTGTAAAGGGCCAAACAGTAAATAGTTTAGGCACTGTGGGCCAAATGGTCTCTGTTACAACTACTCAACTATGTCTCTGCTGCAGGAAAGCAGCCACAGACATGTAAAGGAATGAGCATAGCTGCGTTCCAGTAAAACTTCACTTACAAAAACAGACAACAGGGGCTTCCCTGGTGGCCCAGTGGTTGAGAGTCCGCCTGCAGATGCAGGGGACACGGGTTCATGCCCCGGTCCGGGAAGATCCCACATGCCGTGGAGCGGCTGGGCCCGTGAGCCATGGCTGCTGGGCCTGCGCGTCCGGAGCCTGTGCTCCACAATGGGAGAGGCCACAGGAGTGAGAGGCCCGCGTACCGCAAAAACAAAAACAAACAAACAAAAAACAGACAACAGGCCAGATTTGGCATACAAGGGGTAGTTTGCCAACTCCTACCTTATTCTTTGAATTCCCAGCAAATGACAATATTTTTCACAGAGAAACTCAAGAATGTTATTTATCAAATTGAACAGGATATTAATAAACCCTAGTTAAAATGAATTAAGCATAGGAGAAAATGTTTGGTGGCTATCCTTGCTGACAGTTTCCCCAGCCACTGACTATTTGCCAATTTCTTACCTAGAGTGTAGGCTACGAAGTTGAGGATGCCCACTATAATCCAAACCCAATCAGGTACATGCTTGTGACCTGGTGCTGTAAAGGAAAACAACACAGATTTTAACACAGTCTAAGTACAACTGTTCTTACCATAGCCCACACTGCCAATGAGAAATGTTTCTATATATTAAATAGAAGCTGAAGTACCTTACAATATATTTCGAATGCAGAACTAGGTAAATATTAGAATGTATCAGCAAACTCTGACAAAACCACAGTAACTGCCCAACCCTCATAAACAATAGGCATTTATTTTGAGCTTTAATCGTAACTCAAGACTGACTATCTTCACTTGAAAATTACTTATGTGCCTAGAATGAAGAATAATGTTTTTGGAATTCAAAAAATGCTTGTGTTTAATCTGATCCTTGTTGTTTATGATTATACTACAAACATGTTATTAAGCTTTCAACCTATACTCTCTCACTAAATTATTAATTAGCTGAACAAAAGACCTTTTGATTTGTGTATAGGTAAATTACCTCAACTGGATGATCCTGGCAACAAAATCGTTCTGAAATGTCTAGACCTCACTTTTCCCCCGCTAAGATAAAACAAGTGAGATTCAGGTCTGGGTTCTAGTCCTGGCTCTGTGACCAACGAGCAGTGTGGCCCTGAATATACCATTTAACCTTCCTGTCTTCCATTTCCCAAATATACTGGGACTAGATGGTTAATCTGGGCCTTCAAGTTGTATGACTTGGAGAAATACATATAATATTTACGTATTTTTAGTTCTCTTAGTAACTAAGTAAATAGTCTTATTTAGTCAGAGAAAATACTATTTCTAGTTTCAAAGATAAACTTTTGAGGCTGTTCTGAGGATTAAAATACAATTTAAAAAACCCCCACAATATCAAAACCATGCTTAATGAAATTTAAGCATGGTAACGGTAATGATCTTCAATTACCATTTTATTACATATACAGAAGCTATGGCTAAAATTTTCAGTTGATAAAGTCAGGCATAGGTAGAGTTTCAATATTCATAATTCCTATAATATCAAAAGTCATTAAGTGTTTGAAACTCCAAATTCTCCTACAAAAACAATGTTGTCGGTGATTGTTAATTTCTCTAGGTCAGTGCACAAACGTCTGCTGAACCCACAACACAGATGAATTATAGCAGCGGTCCCCAACCTTTTTGGCACCAGGGACCGGTTTCATGGAAGACAATTTTTCCATGGATGGGGGAGGGGGGGCAGTGCTGGTGTTTCAGGCGGTTAATGCAGGCGAGGGCAAGCGGCAGATGAAGCTTCGCTTGCCCGACCCTTGCTCACCTCCTGCTGTGCAGCCCGGTGGCTAACAGGCTGAGGACCGGTACCGGTCCGCGGCCCAGGGGTTGGGGACCCCGGAATTATAGTACTAAAACTCCTGACTACATCATTTATAAGTATTCTTATTGGAAAATATCTTCTAACTTAGAATGCAAAAACTACTCATCTACCTCCATCTTTCTATTCCTCTCAACTCCATCCACCAGCTGAGCAATAAGAATAAACTGTTTCCCACATATCCCCCCTCATCCCAGATGTGCTCCAGATTTTCTTGTCCAGCCGGTGCAGAAGCTGGGGTGTGGGAGAAAGTAAGATGGCAGTGGGTCTGAAAGAAGACGTTGGGAATAAGCTGAAAACTGCCTCCAAAGGTGCATTTTGCCTCCCGTCCTCAGTAAGGGCCCAGACTTCCGTCAATAAATATCTAAGGTCTAACAACCATTTTCAGAGGAAACTGGGAGTTATTAAAGGTACGTACAAGTGCTGAGCAGAGGAAAGAGAGATCACATTGCCTTTAGAAAAGGGGGATTTTTATTCCATACCTAGAAAAGGGGAAGGGATATTTCTGGAACTGGTAGGTATGCTGGGCCTTGCTTATACTCATTTTCAGGCAAAACTTCAGAGTCCTAATTTTCCGTCTTCTTATAAATCCCATTACTCCTTATTTACAAAAACCTCATTGCTTTTTAGACAGCATATCTAAATTCAATAGCCAAATTGGTTTCTAGAACTTATTAGAAACATACATAACAGGTTGTGAAAACACAACTTAACTTTTACACCCAATTCTAACATTTTACAAACCTTCTAATATTCAAAACTTTTCAGAAATGCAAGCATCTTAATAGAATCAGAAAATAACCATATCTCATTTTTTGCTATTTAGACATTTAAGATTTTATATTAAAGTAATAATCTTACCTGAAGCATAAAAGTCAGGATCAAAGTATGCCATAAGCAGAAAATTGAACACAACCAGCAGAAAGCCAGAAAAGGTTATCAGATTTGGAGCCAGCCAAGTAGGAAATACCTATTTTTTTCAAAATAATTACAAAATAATTACAAAATAATTAAAGTAGAGAAATCTCTCTGTCCACTACATACCACAACATGCAAATTTGTCAAAACAAAAACTATAAATTTGAAAGACCATATATACAGGAATTATATATATCAAATTATAAACCATAATCAGTTAATAGAAATCTATTTTCTATATTTTAAATAATTCTATAATCAACAAACTTTTATAATCATAACATTATATTTATTTTAGAAAAATTTAAGAAGCATTTTATAAATATGATAGATCTAGAGTATAAGCTTATACTTCAACGATGAGATAAAGCAAAAGGTATGTGACTAAAGGAAAGGAGGATGGGAGAGACAGGTTCTCTAATCGTCTTATTGAACTGATAGTTGGTCTGTAATACTCCATAAAATAGTTTAAAATATTTAAAACTTACTAAAACCTAAGTACATGCTTATTAATCATCATACCTTTACTACAGTGTTCCAAAATGGATGCATGATATACAGAGAGAGCGGATTGGTATCCACAGCACTGTACTGTTAAGAAATGAAAAAAAATATTCAGAGTTAATCCTTGCATACCAGCGAGTATTTAGAACAATATTTCTCAAATGAAAATAATAGTACAGGGACTTCCCTGGTGGTGCAGTGGTTAAGAATCCTCCTGCCAATGCAGGCGACATGGGCTCGATCCCTGGTCCAGGAAGATCCCACGTGCCGCGGAGCAACTAAGCCCGTGCGCCACAACTACTGAGCCTACGTTCTAGAACCCGTGCACCCCAACTACTGAAGCCTGCACACCTAGAGCCTGTGCTCCACAACAAGAGCCACCGCAGTGAGAAGCAGCGCACCGCGACAAAGAGTAGCCCCCGCTCACCGCAACTAGAGAAAGCCCGCGTGGAGCAACGAAGACCCAACACAGCCAAAAATATATAAATTTTTTTAAAAAAGAAAATAATAGTAAAAAAAAATCTAGAGAATATATCTAGTTATACAATGTCCTCTTCTAAATAACAGAACTGGAGAAGCAATATGAATGGGGCAAAGATGGCCAAGCACAGCCAGACAACTTTTTACTCAAATCAACTTTTATATTACAATGTTGCAGCAGAAAATTTTATATTGCTTTCAAGTGCTCACCTATTTGCAGGATAATGAGCACACTGTGTGCATTCACACACCGACTTTCTCAACCTCCATCCCTCTCAACTAATGGGAATCTAGCTGTTTTACCCTTGACACCATTACTAATGCACTTATTAATGGTACAACCTTGGGTGAGTTACTTAACCTCTCTGTCTTAGTTGCTTCACCTGTAAAATGAGGATCACAGCCTTTACCTCAAAGGATTGCCATAAGGATTAGATAAACTGATAATATACAGGAAGTGCTTAGAGCAGTACCTAGCCCACAGTTAGTGTTATATAAGCATTAGGTACCATTACTGTGTTTTGAGCACCAAAGGAATGACAGATCCCTTTACAGCTGGAAAATGGATTGCTTAAATAAGCAAAGGAAGAAAACAACAGGTTAGGGTGTTCAAAATGTATTCCCCAATTGTTGAGCTACTTAGTAAAACTTCAAAGAAAATTTTAACAAAGTATCTGTATGTAATTATGTAATACTTTAAGAGTCATGTTGATGACTTATTCATCAGAGACACAAACACACACACAAACACACACTGGAGTGCCTGGCACGTAGGAAGCATCCACTAGGGGTGGGGAAGAAGGGATACAAAATGGGTAAGGGACAACTTAATTCTCACCCTCAGGGAGTGGGAATATTACCTAATTCAACAAACTGTCATTTAAAAGACATCACACTAGTCAAATGCCTGAAAGAAGTTTCAACTGTGCTTTATATTTGTTTAGCATGAATATATTGGGGTGGCCAAAAAGTTCGTTCGGGTTTTTCCGTTACCAAAAAATAAGTAGTAAGTATCCGAGCAACTGATTTTTTTTTTTTTTTTTTTGCGGTACGCAGGCCTCTCACTGTTGTGGCCTCTCCCGTTGCGGAGCACAGGCTCCGGACGCACAGGCTCAGCGGCCATGGCTCACGGGCCCAGCCGCTCCGCGGTATGTGGGATCTTCCCGGACCGGGGCACGAACCCGTGTCCCCTGCATCGGCAGGCAGACTCTCAACCACTGCGCCACCAGGGAAGCCCGAGCAACCGATTTTTTAAAAAATCATAATTAAAGATCAATATTTCTTCCTGAATGTTTTATGGATATGCAAGAAATATTCCTCATCAGTGTTTCAAGATTTAAAAGTGTGATGGAGCAAAAAAGTAAATAAATAGAAATAATTTAAAATACTGCTAGCAAAGAGAGTTAGCTAGTAAGTCACATGTTTACTCAACAGAATCCATGGCTGAGCGCCTCCATTTCTCCAACTCATTCTGATGAAATGCGATATCCTGGACAAAATATCTGAGACAGGCAGTGGGAAGAAAATGGTGAAGGAGAACACTGGCCAGAGTGAGAAGCTCTGCAGCTGCATCCAGACTCTCAGCTGGAGCCTACTTAAATGAGTATTACTGTTCTCGCTAAAATCAACTTCTACGTGCATGGTTCTCTACACCCAGCAAAGCTTTTCCGCATAACAGATACCATGACACCTGAACCTCTGCAGAATGAAGGAGTCCCCAACTGATAGGACTGCCTGAATTTAAGTTTTCAGACCTGAGGACATGCAACCAATATGAACCCTGAAAAGCTGCCAATGACAAGGTGGGAGGGCCATGGCCTCCTCCATTTCACCAAAGTCCGAACCCAGACCCACATGACGTAGCCAGCAGGTCAGATAAACTGGAAAACCACACATTTCAAGTCCACCATCTACTGCAAAGTACAAAAGTTGTAAGAAGTCCAAATCAGAAGAAAACAATTTAAGACATCACACGAATAGTTAATACGATGTACAAAGTACAATGCTCTTAATTCAAATGTTTGCTGATTCTCATTCAGCAGCTTTCCATAATTTGAATTTAGATCTAAAAGAAGGTCATTTACTCATGGTATTATGATTTGAAAAGCTCCTCTTTTTAAATTCTGAAGATTTTTCTCTTTTTTAAATCTCTTTATTTCCACTATTATAACATTTCACCTTTTTTTTTTTGGCTGTGTTGGGTCTTCCTTGCCGCACGCGGGCTTTCTCTAGCTGCGGCAAGCTGGGGCTACTCTTCGTTGTGGTGCATAGGCTTCTCATTGCGGTGGCTTCTCTTGTTGCAAAGTACAGGCTCTAGGCGCGTGGGCTTCAGTAGTTGTGGCTCGCAGGCTCTAAAGCACAGGCTTAGTAGTTGTGGTGCATGGGCTTAGTTGCTCCACGGCATGTGGGGTCTTCCTGGACCAGGGATCGAACCCGTGTCTCCTGCATTGGCAGGCAGATTCTTAACCCCTGCGCCACCAGGGAAGTCCCCAAATTCTGAAGTTTTAACTCTAAATTTCTATTTCAGGAGACCAGTAGAAGTATGAAAAGATTATAGTACTCAATACAAGAAGGTCAGTTTGCCTAACTGCATTTTTTACACTTAATAATAGTAGCAGATAAGCTCAAGTATAACAAGGAAATCTAATATGAGATTACAAAAGGTAGCAAACAGTAAACCTAAAGAGCACTCTGTGCTCTAGCCTTACACACTTGAGTATTTTCAAGGTCACATATCACTTGGTATAAACAAAGAAACTTGAAACTGTCTTGTGAATCAATAGGAGGAAAGAAGAATGAGTCACACCTTCCATATGCCTGAAAAAATAAGTAAAATGTAACCTTTTAAAGGAGCTAAACTAGATTGAGTTAATGCCTGTTAAATATATTATTTTCTATTGGAATGATGTTTTGGTATATACCAGAATATCTGAACAAGGTAATAATCCCCTGTTTAAGGCCTGCAGGACTTGCTTGATCTACAATCTGTTGGGCCAGACTAATCCAGTGCCCTGCAGAAAGGCTTGAGAACCACAACCTGAGTTTGAGAATCATTCCAAGGCAAAATCTCAGAACCACAAGAGTTCAGGAGATATCTAGTTCTCACGTGCCTACCCCTCACCTATGTGAATAGGTAAAACAGTCATCTGGTCTCTTTATTTTTTGCTTTATTTTATTTATTTATTTTTGGCTGCGTTGGGTCTTCGTTGCTATGTGCGGGGCTTTCTCTAGTTGCGGCGAGTGGGGGCTACTCTTCATTGTGGTGCGCGGGCTTCTCACTGCGGTGGCTTCTCTTGTTACGGAGCACGGGCTCTAGGCGCGTGGGCTCAGTAGTTGTGGCACACAGGCTTCAGTAGTTGTGGCTCGCGGGCTCTAGAGCGCAGGCCAGCAGTTGTGGCGCACGGGCTTAGTTGCTCTGCGGAATGTGGGACCTTCCCGGACCAGGGCTCAAACCCGTGTCGCCTGCATTGGCAGGCGGATTCTTAACCACTGCGCCACCAGGGAAGTTCCTGGCCTCTTTATTTATTTATTTTTTAATTTTTGGCTGCGCTGCGCGGCATGTGGATCTTAGTTCCCCAACCAGGGATCAAACCAGCGTGCCCTGCAGTGGAAGCGTGGAGTCCCAACCACTGGACCGCCAGGGAAGTCCCTGGCCTCTTTTTAAATGCCTCTGGTTACCAAAAAACTCATTACTTCTAGAAATAGCCCAATCCAATGTTAAAACAACTTTTCTAATGCTAACAAAATCCTCCCCTTGCCCCATATTTCCTATCATGTTTTCAATTTCCCTAACAAAGCTAAGCAGACAAGGGTCCGATTTTTTTCCAAACAATAATGCTTCAAACATTTGAAGATGGCTCTCCCTGTCACATCTAAATCTTCTCTTCACCTGGTTAAAAAATCTCATGTTCCTTTTGCTGTTACTCTCTTGCCAAAGTTTCACTCTCTTCATCATCTAGGTCTAATTCTCTAGACCAGAGGTTGGAAAGCTTTTTCTGGAAAATGCCAGAGAGCAAATATTTTAGGCTTTGCAGGCCAAATGGTCTCTGTAACAATACCCAAAACTGCCACTGAAGCAGAAAGAAGTCGCAGAAAATAAGAAAACAAAGAGGCATGCTGTGTTCCAATAAAACTTTATTCACAAAACAGGTGTCCAGGGGCTTCAGTCTGACAACCAGTGCTCCAGACAATCCATTTTGTTGTTAAACCAAAATAAAAGTGTGATCCAGGGTAAAAGGAACATTTCAAGTGGTGCGTGAGCACAAAGGAGAACATGACTATAAGGTCTTCTTCCTCAACAACTTATTTCTCTAACAGATGCTCAACACAGTATTAATTTCCTGAGGCAACAAAGTCATACTGCAGATTTACACACACCTTCACAGCCACCTTATCCCCTCAGGCCTTTCTCATACAGACTGCAAAGCCACCTTTCTCTGCGTTAACATGAAGCTGACTGTTGGAAACTAAGTGTAAGACCCTACATTTACCATTTTAACATTTCATCTTGCTAGAGTCCACTCATCTTTCTATCTCCTCCGATCTCCTCAGGGTCAGACTCAGTTATCCAAGGTACCAGCTATGCCCCCCAAACTCTCAGCATGGAAAGCTGTCATGTTAGCAATGCCTCCACATAAGTCTCTGTAAAAATGCTGATCAAGGTAGAACTTCTAAACATTCCCCTCAAGATTGCTATTAATACATTTAGTCATTTTTATTTGGGTACAGAATTCCATACTGTCACCTATGGCAATTAGTCTATGTCACCCACGAGAAAAGATCTTCATAAAGTCTTAGTGAAATCCAGAATTATCTTAGACAATATTCTGTCAAGTATTAGAAAGTTTCAAGACTTTTTTTTTTAACTTCAGTACAAGTCAGGAAATAAAGCAGAGTTCATTCTTCATTCATTCATTCAGTAAAGTCAACAAATAATTGTGACTGAGTGCCTACGATTGTGCCAGGCACTGTGCTAGGCCACCAGAAAGAGAATGGTGAACAAGAGCAAAAAGTTTCCTACATTCACCAAGTCCAGGCTAGGGTGAGATGGATGCTAAACAAGAAAACAAGTCGTAATCACAAGATGTGATCAATACTGTGAAGGCAATAAACAAGGTGTTGTACCAGAGGACCAGGGGGCTGGGAATGTGCCTAGTCAGGGTGCTCAGAGAAAGCTTTTCAGGGGAGGGGACACTTAAGCTGAGTCCCAGAAGATGAGAAGACAGGTAAAGCATGTACGAGACAGAACAGTGGGTCAAACAAGGGAGACACCACAGAGAACGTGCTGCTGGAGATTCCATTTATATGAAGTTCAAAACCAGACAAAATTAATTTATGGCAAAAAGAGGTCATAATAGCAGTCTGCTGAGAGGGACTAAATAGGGGCCCTCCGAGGTGCTGAAACTAATTCTTTACCATGGTGGTGGTTACATACATATACAAAATTCATCAAATTGTGTACTTAAGATCTGTGCATTTGTATATAATTTATACCTTAAAAAGGAGAAAGAAAGAATATATGTGTGGCAGTGTGCAGTGTGTGTGTGTGTGTGTGTGGTTTATAGGTGTTGGGAGGGGGGCGTGCATGCCAAGATGCCCTCTAAGCAGAGAACAAAATGTGCAAGGACCACAGAGTGGAGGGAGGCCAATGGAGCTACAGCGTAGTGAGTGAGCAAGGAAGAGTGGGATGAAATGACACTGGAGACACGGGCAGACACCACCCAAAGGTCCACAGTGAGTTTTATTTTACCATAAGCCCAGTGCATATCCTGATTTATATTATTAAAGGATCCCACTGTTTACAGTGTAGAAAATGGACTGGAGGGGAGCAAAAGTACAAAATAGTTATGAGGCTGTTACAGTATACCAGGCAAGAGACGATTACGGGTTAGGCCAGGGGCAGTACGATGACTCTAAATTACTTCCAAAATATGCTATAAAGTGCCCATTTTTGAGAAGGGCATTAGAAATGTGCCTCCTCTTAATTTAAGAAGGAAATTGGCTCTAACAAAAGGAAAACTATGGAAGCACTTCCCTGGACCTAAAAGTATTTCCCTTATACATGTACTTTAAATCCCTTCTATATACTGATAAGAAAACTGACTGAACTGCCACACCCCTGCACTAAATACAGAGTTTTGGAAACTTATTAATTAGACTGAGGTCAGTATCCCGTCTAGTACTAATACAGATGGTAATACTCTAACAACTATCAACAGATGCAGGTTTCCCTTGCTTTGTCTTCTAATCAATATAAGGAGGATAAGTCTCCAACTATCAAATGATTTTTAATTCAAAGCCTGTCTTTACCCATTTGAAATATAAACTTTACACTTATAAAACATATTTTAGTTAACCACGGAAATCCATAAAGTATGGATTGAGTACAAGCTAATAATAGTTTATAAACAGCACTTAGTGTTAATCATTTCAGATGTAAGCAAACTCAAAATGATGTTTCTGACTTTTTTAAATGATTCCCCAAATTCTTGAGTTCCAAATCATCCATGTTTTTAGGAATAAAAGGCAGGATAGTCACAAAGAACCAATTTTAGTTCACAACTGGGTTCACTGTATGAAGTTATTTATTGCTCAGACCAACTTTCCAGACATAATGAAAGAAACACATTATCAACCTTTCTTAACAACTCAGGAGAGAGAAAGGAAATGTCAACTCTCTTCTCTCCCGCTGCACAGTGAAGCTCAGTGTCTGGTGTGGTATTGGTATGGTATGGAGGTCAGCCTTGCTGACAGGTCTCATGACTCAACCATGTTTAGGTGTAAGTCTTTACAGGGGCAGGATCCATTGTGGCCAACATGTGCTCTACCACTCCAGGAGCAGAGTTCTTTAGCAACGGCATTCCATGTCCCTGGGCCAGTCACTTAAGCAAAAACCATAAAACAAAAGATCCCAATTATTAAAAATTGTTATTCACGCAACAAATATCAAGGCAGTCAAAAGAGCTACCTTCACATACAAACGTGGGACTCACTGAGCACTGGTATTTAAAGAAGCAGTTAAGGGCTTCCCTGGTGGCGCAGTGGTTGAGAGTCCGCCTGCCGATGCAGGGGACACGGGTTCGTGCCCCGATCCCGGAAGATCCCACATGCCGCGGAGCGGCTGGGCCCGCGAGCCATGGCCGCGGAGCCTGTGTGTCCGGAGCCTGTGCTCCGCAACGGGAGAGGCCACAGCAGTGAGAGGCCCGCGTACAGCAAAAAAAAAAAAAAAAAAAAAAAAAAAAAGAAGCAGTTAAGAGAACGGAGAAAGCTTCCCAACCTGATCCTTTCTGCATCTGGCACGTGGTAGGAGTTCAGTAAACATATCTGAATGTTTGCACATATGAATGAATAAATGCATGAACTACTCTGCATGTTTACTTAAATGGCAGTATAGAGTGACTCCATCAGTGATGAGAGGAACTCTTTTCCCCCGGGAACTAGTCTACAGCAACTTTTCACTTCACAAGGGGAAGTTGCTCTTACTCTCCCCCTATTAATAACACCATGTCTACATTTGTATGCTTTATAGTTTCCAAAGTACAATTACATTTGTTCTCTTATTTGATATTGTAAAATAGATAAGGTAGATTATTCCTATTTTACAGATGAAGAAACTATAAAATTCAGGGATTAACAGCTAATAAACAGGAAGGTCTAAACTGTAAATCCTTTATGAATCATCTTGGAACATTTCTGTGAAATGGATCACTTTGCTTTAATCCAGACTACCCCCTCCTGGCTCAAATACAATCACAAGCTACCTAGATCCAATATACTGAAATTCTTATTAACATAGTATCCTCCAATACACATTTTTCTGTCTTCCAATTTGTGGCGGACACATCCTAAGGTAATCCCCAGTGAGTCAAGCCCTTGTATAATCAATCCCCTCCTACTGATGGTTCAGTCATTCCCCTGAGGGTGGAACCTGTAACTTGCTTCTAACGAACAGAATATAGTGAAGGTGATCGATGTCACTGCCTTGACTGAGAGAACATTACATGGCAAAGGTGATGAGATGTCCCTTCCACGATATAGTTCATTACCTAAGACTCCATCTTAACAGTTCGGAGAAGAGTCTCCCATTGACCTTGAAGAAGCAAACAGCAACGTTATGAACTGCCTATGGTGAAGGCCATGTGGCCAGAAAAGTGGGCAACTACTAGGAGCCGAGCGCCTCAGCCCTGCAACTGGAAAGAACTGAATTCTGCCAACAACCACACGAGCCTGGATGAGGACCCCAAACTCCAGATGGGAGCACAGCCCAGCTGACACCTTCACTGCAGGCTGGCGAGACCTCAAGCAGAGGAGCCAGGTAACTGGTGCCCTGACGTACAGAAACTGTGAGACAATAAATGTGTGTTGTTTTATGCACCAAGTCTGTGGTAATTTGTTATCCAGCGATAGAAAACTAATATCCAATACTGAAAGCACTGCAGCATCCTCTTTTCTAGTAAGAGATACCTTGAGGCGCCTATCCACAAAATCAAGACTACCTGATACTTGAGAGCTAATATATGAACATTACGGTAATATAGCTTCTTACTCCTTTACATTCGTTTCTTGGTTTTATTAACTGCTCTTCAATATAATGGAATATTTCTCTGATGAGGTGCTTCTCAAAATGTAGTTGCCAAACTGAGTGCAAATTCTTGGGCCCTACCCTAAATATACAGAATCAGACAGCCTGGGGGTAGGGCCCAGCAATCTGTCTTTTAACAAATGCCCCAGTTGATTCTGAGGCACCCTCAAGTCTGAGGGCCACTGCTCTGGTGAAAACAAATGTGAATGACACTCCTGCAAATTCCTCAGCTGAAGGAAAAGCCACACGATCAGCTTAGTGGTCAACACCTAAACCTCCTGATGGCAACTTCAAATACGGCACTGTGAGCAAGAGACAAGGTATAATAAAATTCAGCAGGTACTCACTAAATGCAAGGCACTGTGCTAGTAATAATCTACCAAGAAAGAAAAACACCAAGTCGAACTGAAAATGAAAAAGGCGGGGGGGGGGGGGGCATTACATTAACCCTAAGACAGAAATTTAAAGTTTCTTAAAGTACTTTTTAATCAATACAAGACTTTATGAACTACACCCACAGAGAACATGACTCAGTGGACAAGGAGATCCCACTTCCGTGAATACTGTCATTTATATCTGCTAACGAGTCAGAGGAGAGAAGGTGGTGAGAGACGACTGGAGAAGAGCTAGAGCAGTAAGACAAGAACAAGCATGTCCTGAGGACAGACGTTTGCTTGCTAGGCTTAAACAACATATAATAAACTAACGAGAGATGAGAGGATAAGACAAAAGGAGGGGTCATTTAGTGAAGGCACTTGAAATCCTTGCTGAGGAATCTCGACATCAAACACATGATAAATATGTGGGAGGTACTGCAGATTCATAAATAGGGAAGTGGTATTTGAAAAAACTTACTTACTCTCCCTTTGCTGAAACATCCTTTCTCTTGGTATAACCTCCCCGGGTGTGAGTATGTGTGTATATGTTATATGACAGTTAATGTTCACAAGCAGAGAAGCACTAATGTCAAGTTTTATTTTTTATTTACTTAACACTAACACATCACTAAGTGCCAGGCACTTTACAAATATTAATTCATTCAATTTTGACAACGATCCTATGAGGCAGGTACTACCCCATTTCACAGATGAGGAAACCTGGTTAGAGAGACTAAGTTATGCTCAAGATCGCAAAGCTAGGATGTGGCTTCTATTTAACTCAGTATCAGTCCCAAAGCTAATTAGTTAATCAAAAGCCATTTACCGCAATTAGAGCTAATAGTGAATGAAATGTTCTTAACAGTCAACTAAATATAAGACTAGCAAATACAAGCCCACTTGTCCCTACGAATAATTTAAAACTGGGGGAAGAGAAAACAAAGTCAGTTCTTCCTTTTTCACTGTACATTTTCCCCATCTGTAGACATTAGACACAAACCCAATTAAGCACGTCACTGAAAGTCCTTATTCTAATGTTTATATCTTTTGCACAAAACACCCAGTAACTACAAAGCAGAGTTTATACGTCATTCTTAGAATTGAAAGGCAACATAGCATGAAGAACGTGGACTCCGGACACAGAATGCCTGGGTTCAAATCTCAGCTGTGGGACCTTGAGCAAGTTACTTAAACACTGTGTCTCAGTAAAACGGGGAAAATAATAGTACCTCTACCTCACAAAGCCCTTGTGAATATTAAATGAGACAATATATGTAAAGCACTTAAGGAAAGCCTGGCATATAGTAAATGCTACATAAATGTTTGCCATCATTATCATGATCACTATTGGGTATTTACAGTGACATTTCTCTTGCCATTGCAACTTCCCCTCATTGAGCTCATCAGGCTCAGCCTGGTCCCTCACACACCTTCCACTTCCTTGTGCCTCTAATTTAGCATGGTCCTCCCAGGCTCTGTGCCTTGGTTCCCATCAGACTCTCTGATTGAAACACCTTTCCCCTCTCTCCCTTATGTGCCGGGCAAATTCTTATTCAGCAGAGAAGTTCTTGACATTTAAGCATTACAGCAGTTACAAAAGCAAGTCATCAGCAGTGAACTGATATTTCAGAAAGCAGTTTAAGAACCAATTCATTTCTTCCAAATAGTACCTAGAATTGGAGTAACCTTCTACCTAACAATCTCTCTCTCTCTCTCACTCTGCAGAAGTTTCCCATCCATTTTTCTCTCACTCCTTCTGAAAGATTCCTCTGTCTGCCAACTGCAAAATTAATTCTATGAGACATTTGTAAATCTATATCTAAGACGACTAAAATACTTTTCAAGCCTTACTAATGTACTTACAAGTGGGAGAGGCCAGTTTCCCACATCTACTTAAGGAGACCAAGGCACAACTAAAGATAAGTTATGCTTGAGTTAACTGTAACATATCTAGCTAATGCCATAATCAACACATTATATCGTAGTCGGCCTGCAGTCATAACAAGTGAAAATCAAAAGATCAGGAATTTCTGTTTCCCCTGTGACTCTGGAGGAAAAGTGTTCTAGTCTTTGAAATCATTACAGAAACAGTCCTCTAATGGGGGACATTTCATCCACAAAGGATATTTCTCTAGAACATGAAATTTTCTTTGTTTTAATTCCAAGTCCAAAAACCACACCTTCCAAGAGAAGTCTACCCCATGGTCCTGTCCAAGAGAAGTGCCCTGTGCAAAAGATTACTGTTATTCTGCCAGATTCAGCATCATTCATCATTTAAATTATAATTTTTCTTCTGTTCTGTAAGGACCAATCTCGTATGAGTTAGGTTGCTGATGAGATATTAATAAAATACCTCCTCACTGAAATATCACGAGGATTAACTCTTAGACTCAGCAAATGCTGGGTGTCATTATTACCAGAGTTAATGCTTCACAAAACCCCTACCTCAGGGACTGCTGCCTCTATCCGCCCAATCATCCTCCTAGAACCTGACTCATCCCAGACTCCTCCGCATCTTTTACCTTCACCCCTTCCAGCTAGTCAGTTACTGCATTCTGTCAATTTAAAATCTTAAATCAAGGATCACAATCAAATGTACATAGGGATCAGGCAGGTAAACTGAACAAAGCAGACATGCATAGAGCACAGGGACTGGTAGGGAAATGGCACACTAGAGAGCAAATACCCTTTTTTTTTTTTTTTAACATCTTTATTGGAGTATAATTGCTTTACAATGGTGTGTTAGCTTCTGCTTTATAACAAAGTGAATCAGTTATACATATACATATGTTCCCATATCTCTTCCCTCTTGCGTCTCCCTCCCTCCCACCCTCCCTATCCCACCCCTCTAGGTGGTCACAAACCACTGAGCTGATCTCCCTGTGCTATGCGGCTGTTTCCCACTAGCTATCTATTTCACGTTTGGTAGTGTATATATGTCCATGCCACTCTCTCACTTCGTCCCAGCTTACCCTTCCCCCTCCCCATATCCTCAAGTCCATTCTCTAGTAGGTCTGTGTCTTTATTCCCCTAGGTTCTTACCCCTAGGTTCTTCATGACCTTTTTTTTTTTCCCTTAGATTCTATATATATGTGTTAGCATACGGTATTTGTTTTTCTCTTTCTGACTTACCTCACTCTGTATGACAGACTCTAGGTCCATCCACCTCACTACAAATAACTCAATTTCGTTTCTTTTATGGCTGAGTAATATTCCATTGTATATATGTGCCACATCGTCTTTATACATTCATCTGTTGATGGACACTTAGGTTGCTTCCATGTCCTGGCTATTGTAAATAGAGCTGCAACGAACATTTTGGTACATGATTCTTTTTTTTTTTTTTTTTTTTTTTGCGGTACGCGGGCCTCTCACTGCTGTAGCCTCTCCCGTAGCGGAGCACAGGCTCCGGATTCGCAGGCTCAACGGCCATGGCTCACGGGCCCAGCCGCTCCGAGGCATGTGGGATCTTCCCGGACTGGGGCATGAGCCCGTGTCCCCTGCATCGGCAGGCTGACTCTCAACCACTGCGCCACCTGGGAAGCCCTACATGACTCTTTTTGAATTATGGTTTTCTCAGGGTATATGCCCAGTAGTGGGATTGCTGGGTTGTATGGTAGTTCTATCTGTAGTTTTTAAAGGAATCTCCATACTGTTCTCCATAGTGGCTGTATCACAAATACTCTTTTTGAAGAGGGCAAGCACTATTCAGCTTCAGGAGATTCTTGTCAGGAAGAAGTTCAGGGCCTATGTTATCCATTATTTTAGTTTTTCAAGAGAATCCAGAAATCTCGGCTTTTATGGGGAAGATACTAATTTTTGAAACAAAGTAGGTGTGAGCCAAATTGAATATATCTGCTGGCCAAATTCAGTGGGCAGGTTAACCAGTTTTGACCTCCTTTAGATTCCCATCTCCCCTTCTATCCCCACTGCTTTGATTCAAGCCTTCCTCATTTCTGACCCAGTTTTATCTGGGAGGATCCTAAAAGATCTCCAGATCACCCCTACCTCCCCTGCTCTCCATTCATTTTCTAGTTGCCAGGGTGAGCTTCCTAAAATTAAAATCTGATCCTGTTTAAAATTTGTAAGTGGCTCCCCAAATCTATAGCATTACCATGTACCTAAGAACTACCTGAGGTATGTGTCTAACATGAATATCACAGCGACCTACCCGATCTGAACCTCCCAAAATGGATCTAGAAATTGGCTAAACACTTTCCCCAGGTGATTCTAATGCCAATAGTCCTTGGACCACAGAAACAATGATCTACAGGGTAAAATCCAGAAATCCTTTACATCAAATCATCCCCCTCTGAGGGGGCCCCGCCTCCCTCTCCAGTCTCTTCTCTTGACACTCCACCACTAAGCCCCAACACCTAACATCTTATGGTTCCCAGAAAATACTCTCAGGCCTCAACCTCTGTGCACTCACCCCACTGCTCTCCAGTTCTGGGATGCCTTTTCTCCCCTCTTCACCTGGTAAGAACTGAGGCCTACTCAGCTTCATCCTCTAGACTGAGCTCTGCCTTCCCCTCCATCCCCTCTCTGAAGCCTTTCTCAGCTTTAACCCTTACTCCCTGGAGCTGCTTCCTTCTCTCCCACAGCACCCAACACTTACCTAACTGTACTTATTAACTATTTATATCTGTTTAATTCCTTGCCCATATGCCACCAAACTGAGTTCCTTGAAGTCAGGAATTCTAGCTTAGCTTAATTTTGCAGCCCCAGTGCCATGTCTGACCCAGAGCAGGCCCTCAATAAATGCTTACTGAATAAACAAAATCAAACTGCATGAACCAGTAAGGGTGCAGGCCAGATTCCAGTTCTTTAGCATTACCATCAAGATATATGCAGCCTCTCCTTCCCACCTAAATTCACAATTATCACAATTCCTGTAATCAGGCTATTGTTGACAGTCAAGTTAACTAACTACCATAATAGCAGAAACCAATTCATCATAAAATTATATTCTTGAACCCAAACAAGATATTGCACAGAACACTTCCTCTCTGAAGCAAAATGATATGATACAATTTGAAACTAGCTGCTACACTATCAATTAAAACCAAGCCTTCCTTAGGTCAGATTAGGTATACCACAATAGAAGTTTCACCCTTAGATAAGTGGGAAAATCCCTCAACTAAAGATAGGATAAGAGAGAAGGAATGATAAGCCTCATGAGAGTGAAATCCCTCAACATAACTGTCTGAAGGTACATTAATAAGCAACAGAGAACAATGGTGGTTAAACTTTCGACATCTTCACATTCAAAATACAAAAGTATCCTTCCAATTTCCAGGAGATGCACAGCTCCATTTTACCATACTTCCAAAATGGTTTTTATTCTTTTACACTTGCATTCCTTCAACAAATATTTGTCAAATGCCTACTCTGTTCATGTGCCAGACCTTGGTCACATTGAACAAGAGAGCTGTAGGATGTGCCCTCCCAGAGCTCATATCCTAACAGAGAGGGCACTCAACTAATTATTCAACTGTTTGATAAGGCTGGGGTAACACAATGAAGAACACAAGTGTTTAGAGAGCATATAACACAGAATCCATCCCATGCTTTCTTCTATACTCAAAATCAACTGTCTTAACAGTTTCTTACTACAGAAAGCTAATTACTACGCTATGTGTGCGCTCCTTTCAGGAGTTATTCTGAATAATCGCCAGGTTTCCAACTGTAGCTCCTCAGATGTACCTCTAGGGAAGATAAAGAAATTAACCTGGTTCAAAAGTAATTTTTCCACCAGCTGCTTTTATAGTACCAATTTTTCTCTACAACTCTTTGTTTTAATATACAGGGTCACATCAGGGAATAAAAATCTCTTTTGAGTGTTTTGGGTCTTTACCCATTTATGGGATGATCTTCCTCAAAAGCTGTTTTAATGCGATAAGCATTTACAAAGCACTCACTGTCGAAGCCCACATAATGGGAATGGGTGATCTTCAGGAAGAAAAGGTCTCTAGGTGCAATTCATGTTCCAGTTAAACTGACCACACAGACTTTTTTCCTTTGGACCTTTGGATTCATATTTTTTTTTAATATGAACACAGTACTGAGTAAAGAACCTTCTACTAGAACTTAAGGTTATAAATTTGTGCCACACACCCCCACCCCCAGTTTTTTAAAGGAAGCCTCATTATAACTAAAATAATATCAATAAACTACGTTTTAGTGAACACTGGATGATGGTTAAATTGACCTTTGTTTTCCAAGATGATAGGAAATCTGCTGTCAGACACAGGAAGTGAGTCAGATCACGGAAGAGGGAAAAATAGGAACGGAAAAATCACACTAAAATTTTCTGTAAATTAGGACACCTATCTAGTCAGAAATATAAATCTAGGAAAGACAGCTTATATATATATATAAAAAAAGGAAGATTCCCTATTACAGACACTGCTGCAAATGAAACAGCTAGTCTATTGGCACCTACCAGAAAGCCAGATCCTAGTAAGGAAGAAAAAGTTGTGTATGTCAATATTTACAGTGCAGAAGAGGTAACAGAAAGGTGGTAGAGCTTAAGGGAAAACAAGAGGTATCTAGGTTAATAACCTTCTTTAGTGAAAGCTCTGCATTGGGTTAAATTTCGACTTAAAATTTTCAGACAAGTCAGCACCTCAGTTCAAAATGGTATGGCACAATATTGCTTGAAAGCAGAGGAATGTACTATGTGACCTTATAAGGTCCCTTACAGTTATTCCAATTCCAGTTTGACAAGATCCACTATGACTCTTCTCAGTTATTCATTCATTCCACAAATGTTTACTGCATGCCTATGCACAGAAGCACTGTGCTCAGGGCATGGTGATCCATAAGACAAGTCTAACCACTTGGGTACCGCGCTCTAATGGGGAGACACCTAAAGAACTAATTCCATCAAGGAGCAGAGGGTACTGTGAGAGCACACTTAAGGGGAATGAGATACTTAGGGAATGCTTCTCTGAGGAATATTTAAGATGTGAAGATGAACATAAACGAGGAGCTACATTCCTGGCAGACATAACAACATTACTTGAAGGTCTGAAAAAAAGGGGACGAGGGAGACGGCTGCTAATGTTGGGAGGGGTAGACAGTGAGTGGCATGACATGAAGCTGATGACACAGACAAGGGCCAGGTCATTCAGAGCCATGCAGATCATGTTCTGGATTTTTGGACTTCATTCCAAGAGCAAAGGGAAGACAATGGAGGATTTTAAGCAAAGGAGTGATGTGACCAGATGCACATTTTTTTAAAAGATCACTACGAAGCACAGAGAAAGAACTGGAAGGGCAAAAGTGGATGTGCGTAAGCAACCATATCAAGTAGTGTTGGATTGTAACCCAAAGTATAAAATAAATATCCATGAATTCATACTGATATAAATAAATCATTGAATAAATATACATTGGGAAGAAAAGATAAATCTTCCACGCAGAAATCCAAATAAATTATGTCAACGCTCTGCCCTCAAGGAGGTGGAGCGTAACTCTCCACTCCTTAAGTGAGGGCTGCGCATACTGACTTCCTTTCAAAAAGAAGTGTGACAAACACTACCTCAGCAAGGTGATCAAAGTCAACATCAACAGTGATAAGTCATGCCGATGACATGATGACATGTACTCTTCTCACCATGAGAAAGGCACTTCAACCCTGTGGTCTTCCTCCCAAAACCCCATGACCCTTGTCTAATCATGAGAAAAACATCAGACAAATCCCAATTGAGGGACATTCTACACAATACCTGACCAGAACTCCTCAAAACTGTCAAGGTTATCAAAAACAAGAAAAGTCTGAGAAATTGTCATAGCCAAGAGGAGCCTTGAGACGTGATGAGTAAATGTGATGTGGTATTCTGGATGAGATCCCAGAACAGAAAAAGAACATCAGGTGAAAACTAAGGAGATCTGAATAAAGTATGCGCATACGTTAATAATAATGTGTAAATATTGGTTCATTAATTGTGACAAATGTACCATAAGATGTTAATAACAGGGAAAACCGGGTGTGGAGTATATGGGAACTCTGTATGTACGATCTTCACAATTTTTCTGTAAATCTATTCTAAAATATTCTAGAACCATTCTAAAATGAAAAGATTAAAGTATATGTGGGGAGAGTGGTAATGGAACCATCTTTCTACTTTAGGCTAAAAATGACAGAACATACAGGACCTGGTGATTCACCGGCTGGTGGGTGGGGTAGACTCAGTAGTGAAAGCGACACAGGTAGCAAGGACGAAAGGTTACTGCTCAGATGTGGGGCTTGGGCGACTGACTGGACGGACAGTGGAGTCATTCACTGATAAGGGAGTCGTGGAGGAGAACCGTACGTTAAGGAAAGTGAACAACCAGCATTTACTGGAGGCCCATTATGTACTAGGCGCTTCTCCAATTCTCATAATCACTCTGCACCGTAGAGACTATTATTTGGCCCAAAGCCAAATACAGAAATTAGATTCTGCTATCAGGTTCGGTATCAGGTTTATATGTACTCCAAAGCCCGCGCTCTTTCCACTACACAGTTCCAGTTCCTGCCTGTGCACACGTACTTCACTGGCCGCCCAGGCGCCTCTTTGCTGGGAGTGGAAGCGAGCGCATCAGCAGTTTGGCCCCAGCAGTCACTCTCCCTCCCCGGGCCTCATCTGCCAAATGATTCTCTCCATCTCCGAAGTTGAACGCAAGAGAGCCGAGTAGAAACTTCTTCATTGAAATGAAGACAATTAAGACACCACAGAAGGGAACTGCATCACCTCTCAGGGGACTAAAAATAATAATAATGATGAAGTAAAGAAGCGAAAGGAATTCTCTCGCTCCACTCTCGTCGACCGGTCTCCTAAGGAAAAGGCAATCCCCCGGGAGGGTACCGAGTCGGAGCGGCGGGCCTAGGATGCTCCCACGCTCCCCGACCCCAAAGCCCCAGCACTCGGCAGGACCCACGGAGAAACTCCCGCCAGCCTGCCCGGAGCCACGCGGCACAAGGTGACACGGACCGCGCCGGCTCCTTAGGCGCCTAGGAGAGGCCGGGACCAGCAGGGAGAGTGGCGTCCGCGGGGCCCGCGCTACCTTGTATTTATCAAAGCCGGCCAGCTGCTCCGGGCTCACGTATTCGTAACCAGCCATGACGACGCGAACACTAGCGCCCACTCGGCAGCGACGCTCCACGACGAGATGGGGAAACACGAGCACCACACCGGCTGGGCAAGACTGGGAAGACCTAGGCTGGCAAAGGAGCTGGAAAAGCCGTGCTCCGCCCACCGCGCACGCGTAACCACCCCAGCCACTTCCGCTGCCGCCCAGAGCGCAAGCGCAGCCCCCACTTCTCCCCGCCCACCGAGGGGGTGTAGCTAGCAGGCTCACGCGGTTCCCCCTTCGCGCCGTCGCAGTCCAATCAGCGTAGATCGGGAGCCACTAAGTTCCGCCTTCTAGGATTCCTCGTCGCTTTATTAGCTAGCGTCAAAATTGGTGAGTTGAGGTAAGGCAAGAGGGGAGGTGAAAGGTCAGTTTCCGAGAAGTCCTTGCTTTTCGTCTCTGGGGTGTGCCGGCGGTGGCGTCTGTGCCTGGGTAGAGATTTGGGGATACCTTTTTAGTCTTGGGGGGGTAGGGTGATTGCGTGCGAATCAGTTCAGCAGTACCTCAGGAAAGAGGGCTTAGTTCCCCCAAGCCGTGAAGTAAAAGCAGACAAAGCGTCTGTACCCAGCCCGCTTCCAGCTCCTGGCACAGTGCGCTGCACGCAGTAGCTTAGTGAACGTAATTTGCTGTAGAGAAGCCAGTGAGAGGCTTTTTGTAGTCGGTAAAGGGGCGTAAAAGAGCTTTGGAGACAAGCTCCTAGGGACAGCGTTGTTTGTGAACCTTGGACAAACTCCGCTCTATTTATTGCTCTGTTCCAAATGAAGATTGCCAGTGTCTCCTGACCAGATAAAAACACTGATCCCTGAGTCTCTAGGGGTCCTTAAATGCGTCTGCAAGAAGTGCGTTTACGTAACTGGAGACAATTATGGAAAGAACACTAGATCTATGGCTAGTGTGTATCAGTCTAATAATAAATTGAATAATGGTAATAGTTGCTACCATTTTTTTTTTCTTTTCTTTTTTTTTCGCGGTACGCGGGCCTCTCACTGTCGTGGCTTCTCCCGTCGCGGAACACAGGCTCCGGACGCGCAGGCTCAGCGGCCATGGCTCACGGGCCCAGCCGCTCCGCGGCACGTGGGATCTTCTGGACCGGGGCACGAACCCGTGTACCCTGCATCGGCAGGCGGACTCTCAACCACTGCGCCACCAGGGAAGCCCGCTACCATTTATTGATCGCCTTCTAGGTGGGGAAATTTACATAGCTTATCACCAACCCCTATAACAACACCGTGAGAAACGGAAGGCATTTTACCCACTTTGCAGATTAGGAAATCAAAATTCAGACTGCCTAACCTGACCAGGATCACTTAATTACACAGCTCGGAAATGGTCAACCCAAACTTGGTCTCTGATATGGAAAGCCACCACATAAGGGAGCCTCTCAATCTCTCTGGGACTCTGAAACAAGGGCAATTATTTTGAGATCTCTTATGTTCTTTGCATTCATTCATTCAACAAATACTAATTGAGGACTCAATATATGTCAAGTATATTATTGTTTCTGCATATGTCTTACCTTCTAAACTTTAAGATTCTCACGAGGTAGGGACTTCCCTGGTGGCGCAGTGGTTAAGAATCCACCTGCCAATGCAAGGGAAACGGGTTCAAGCCCTGCTCCGGGAAAATCCCACATGCCACGGAGCACCTAAGCCCATGCACCACAACTACTGAGCCTGCCCTCTAGAGCCTGAGAGCCACAACTACTGAGCCCACGTGCCACAACTACTGAAGCCCACACACCTAGAGCTCATGCTCCGCAACAAGAGAAGCCACCGCAACGAGAAGCCCCCACTCGCTGCAACTAGAGAAAACCCGCGCAATGAAGACCCAACACAGCAAAAATAAATAAAGATTCTAACGAGGTAATAGATATAAAATATCTATCATCATACTTGGTACATGGTAGATGAGCAATAAATTTGGGTGTTATTTTCCCTCACTTGCCCTAAGGGGAGGATTTGTATCTTATACAACCTAATTTTCCCCATGTCCCATAGCCTAGCAGCTTTCAAATGGTACATGGTCAATACATTCTGTTGAATGAGTGAGCAAAGATCTCTGATACACTGTGAAGTGCCCAGCTTTGAAAAGGACATTGGAAATGTGAACCTCCCTTTAAGAAGGACGTTGGCTCTAATGAAACAAAAACTATGAAACCACCTCCTTATAAAAGTATTTTCTTTGTGCAGGTACTGTATTTAAATCCTCTCTGTGTGTTAATAAGAAAACTGAATTGGAATTTTAGACATCTGTTAATCAGACTGAAGCTATTCTCCCAAGTAATACACTATAGATTTCCTCTATTATGTGTTTCTTTTAATCGATATGGAAAGAAAAAAAACTTGTATGATTTTAATTTTTTAATTTTTTTATAGAAATCTACTTTTAATTAATTTATTTTATTTTTGGCTGCGTTGGGTCTTTGTTGCTGCACACAGGCGTTCTCTAGTTGTGGGGAGCGGGGGGTAACCATTGCAATGCGCGGGCCTCTCATCGCGGTGGCCTCTCCTGTTGCGGAACACAAGCTCTAGGCATGCGGGCTCTAGAGCTCAGGCTCAGTAGCTGTGGCGCCCAGGCTTAGTTGCTCCACAGCATGTGGGATCTTCCCGGACCAGGGCTGAAACCCCTGTCGCCTGCAGTGGCAGGCGAATTCTTAACCACTGCGCCACCAGGGAAGCCCTAAATGATTTTTAATATAAGGCCTGTGCTTATGGATCTGGAATATAAACTTCATACTTGTAAAAGATATTTAGTTAATTGTGAAAAGCCATAAAATGTGACTTGAGTACATGAACCTAATAGTAGCTCATAAACTGCAGTTACTGTTAATCACTTCAGATGTAAGCAAATTCAAAGTGACATTTCTGATTTTGTAAAATGTTTTCCTACCTCTCTAACATTTTCTTCAAAAGCAGTGTTTTAAAAAGAGCAGCTTTTAATTTTGTGAAAGCAGTTACAATTTGCTGCCTCTCTGCTGCAGAAGATTGTAACAAGTTTGAATCAATTATGAGTCAGTCTGAGAATTTCTAAACTAAAACATAACACAGAACTTTGTTTATACTTTGACATCTGTTACATACTGGCTGTGTGATCCTAGACAGCTTACTTCACCTAAACATGTTCTCTCTCTTCTTTTTTTGAAATCACATTGAGTATTTAGTTAGTTAGTTAGTCAGTTATTGGCTGCGTTGGGTCTTCATTGTTGCGCGCGGGCTTTCTCTAGTTGCGGTGAGTGGGGGCTATTCTTTGTCACGGCGCGTGGGCTTCTCATTGTGGTGGCTTCTCTTGTTGCGGAGCATGGGCTCTAGGCGCGCGGGCTTCAGTGGTT
This sequence comes from Mesoplodon densirostris, assembly GCF_025265405.1. Lineage (NCBI taxonomy): Eukaryota > Metazoa > Chordata > Mammalia > Artiodactyla > Ziphiidae > Mesoplodon > Mesoplodon densirostris. The sequence goes on along the minus strand of NC_082674.1, from coordinate 20,863,184 downwards.
GTGGCTCGCGGGCTCTAGAGTGCAGGCTCAGTAGTTGTGGTGCACGGGCTTAATTGCTCCGCGGCATGTGGGATCTTCCCAGACCAGGGCTCGAACCCGTGTCCCCTGAATTGGCAGGTGGATTCTTGACCACTGTGCCACCAGGGAAGTCATATAACATGTTCTCTTTTTTAAAGAGTGGGCATTAGACTAAATCTCTAAGATCCTATTTATCTCTGAAATTTAATTAAACTATATCATTTAACTTCTCTAAGATGAAATCAACTAATCTGAAAGTGATCATAATTCTTATCCTACCTTATAGTTATTTCATAGAGCACATGAAGTGGTATGGCATAAGCCTGTTAAATTAAGCCCATACAAATATAAGATATTATTTTTCCAAAACCCCATGAATCCTGGACCTGGGTGAGTTTTACCAGGTACTCTCACCCAGGAAGAGAAAATTGTCGAGTAAACAAGTTTGCCTTTCCAAGTGAATCACCTTCCCGTCTCCTCTTTCCTGAATTCCATTTGAGGGCGCATTTATCCCTAAGGCAGCCCAGAGCTGCCAGGGACCACTTCATATTGGCCTGGCTAGTCCTTTCTATACCCCATGCTGTCTCTTCCTTCTGCACCACAATACTGAGCACAGTTTGCTATTGCTTGCTTCCTTGGTCTGCCTCCTCATCCACTGAAGTTCCTCTCTTCTATATCTCATACACTCAGGGTCAGGCTTTTTGCCTTCCAGAATGATAATCATAAAAGATATTTGTACTAGAACAATGTTATCAACTTCCTAATATAACCTGGGGTGGGGTGTGGGGGAAATGGTATAATTCCTACAATTCCTGTTTAACTTAGTCAGAAGTAAGATGGAGTCAGATGAATGGAGATATCTAGAAAATTGGGAGTTAGTTAAGGACTGATACAGTTAGTAACTCCAATATAAGTTATTAAAGACATAAAAATAGGCAAGACTTCCCAAGGAAGCTTGTAAAAAGATACTGATTGGGTTTTTATTTTTAAACAATGATAAAGCCTTATATTCATAAACTCAAAGCAGTTTGACATCTCACTAGATCATCCTAACAACCCTGCACCATAGCTGGGTAGTTGTTCTAATTGTACAGAACAGAACAACAGAAGAATTACATTTGGGCACGTTTTTGGGAAAACTTGCCCAAAAGTTTATGGTAAAACTGGAATAAGAGAACAAGTCATCAAACTTCTAGTTGAATAACTTTTCCACTGCACCATACTTCTACAAGTTACCATGGTGAGATGTTTTAAAAAAGAAAATTCACAAGTTAGTTTTTAATCAAGTCTGAAGGGTAGGGGGGAAAACTAGGAAAGAACTGAACAGAGTCATTATGTTGCTCGTTGTTTCTTTTTTTTTTTTTTTTTTTTTGCGGTACGCGGGCCTCTCACTGTTGTGGCCTCTCCCGTTGCGGAGCACAGGCTCCAGACACGCAGGCTCAGCGGCCATGGCTCACGGGCCCAGCCGCTCCGCGGCATGTGGGATCTTCCCGGACCGGGGCACGAACCCGCGTCCCCTGCATCGGCAGGCGGACTCTCAACCACTGCGCCACCAGGGAAGCCCTCGTTGTTTCTTAAAATGAAATTCCCTGGCTAGCGTAAACCTTCTCAGGTTGGGTTTTGTCTGCCCGGTTTTTGCTGTGTTTTACATTTTTCAAAAATAATCCTACTAGGTAAGAATGTATTGAGTGCTCTCTTTGAGTGGGACAATCAACTTCTTTATCACAGAACAGGGCTGCGCAGTACACTGAGTTTCAGCCTAAAGTAGTGCTGCTCTGTACCTTCTACTTCCCATGTCAGTGGAGGAGGGTATTATCTCCGTGATTCTGTGACTCATCATCCCACCCACCTCCATTGGTTCTCCAGTTGTTCTCTGGCCATTTTTGTGCTCTTCACCTTTGAACACCAAGTCAGTGGTGTCAGTAGTCATTCAAAACCAAAAGAAGCAGTGTAAAGATTCAGAGGGCCCTGGAGGCCCAGTGTGATATGAGGTGAGAATAAAATCCACACCCTCTATATACTTGCCATTCTTGTTTTGAAGATGAGTGATTATTTCTCTTGTAAATCCATTATTCATGAGCATGGCTATTAAATCAAAGGAGAATTATTTTAAAAAACTGATCTCAGCAAAGTTTTACAGTGGGCAAAGTCTTATAGTCAGCATTCTCTGAAGTTCTGATAGTGACCCAACATCTGTATTTTCTGAGCAGAGAGAGAATTGATACCTCTCCTACACACACATCCTCCTCCCCATTATTGCTACACTAAAATGGAAGTAAGAAATAAATAAATAAATATTTTTTAAAATAAAATAAAATGGAAGCAGAACTCTAGGTAAACCAAGTACTAATCATTCAGATGGGTAGCCATAGTGGTTTCACCCCTGTCATGCCTCTCTCCTTATTCCTGTTTGCCTCATCTAATGTTGGCTCTGTAAATATAACCAAATGTAACCACTATTCTTTTTTTTTTTCTTTCTTTCTTTCTTTCTTCAATTTGAACATACAACCAAGCAAGGGACTCCATTTTTGGGTAGGGATCATTTTTGTCTTCATGAAACTTTGAGATAATTGGAGTTGAGACAGATGGTTACTTAGTTTGGGTGGAAGAGAAAGATACTAACAAAAACAAAACAAAACAAACAAACAAGCAAAAAACCCTAAGAGGAGCAAGTGAGTAGGAAAGTTTGCTGTGATCCATTTTCCTGTAAGAATCCTCAAAAACCTGGGGCAGGGATTGAGGTAATAGTTGCCAACATAGATATCTACTACAGTAACGCTTTGAAATCTTTCCTGATATACCCAAGGCTGTGCAGGCTGCTTGACTAGAACTCTAGCAGAAGTTAGGGAACAAGACATACAAATATGAGACAATGTATAAAAATAGCAACTTCATTATCTCTTCATGTATCCTTGTTGAACATTAGCTGTGCACCAAATCCAGATACCATGACATACCTCGGAGATACAAAGTTGGATAAAACATGGACCCCAGGCAAGGAGTATATTACTACATTCTGTGAATGGCTAAGCAACAAGTAAGCAACAAGTGCTATAAAACTCTTCATATTCATGGACATAGTAATCCCACTTTGGATGAATATATTTCCAGGAAATAATCAGAAAGAAAAGAGTCTTCGTCGCAAAGATTTGTTAAGAGCCATGAAGGAAAATGTGTGAAGTCAACATTCCCAATGAAATAAGAACCCAGGGGCTTCCCTGGTGGCGCAGTGGTTGAGAGTCTGCCTGCCGATGCAGGGGACGCAGGTTCGTGCCCTAGTCTGGGAGGATCCCACATGCCACAGAGCAGCTAGGCCCGTGAGCCATGGCCACTGAGCCTGTGCGTCCGGAGCCTGTGCTCCGCAACGGGAGAGGCCGCAACAGTGAGAGGCTCGCGTACCACAAAAAAATAAATAAATAAATAAAATAAAAATAACCCAAACTGTAAACTATGGTAAATCAACATGATGAAATATACAGTCACTAAAAAGATAAATGAATGGGTGCATAAAACATGGGGAAAACTCCAGAAAATAACAAGTGTTGGCAAGGATAAGGAGAAATTGGAATACTTCTGTACTGCTGATGGGATTGTAAAATGGGGCAGCCTCTGTAGAAAAATGTTTGACAGGTCCCCAAAAAGTTATACATAGATTTACCGTATGACCCAACAATTCCATTTCTAGGTATATACTCTAAAACTTGTACACGAATGATCGTAGTAGCATAATTCATAAGAGCCACAAAATAGAAACAACTCATATATCTATCAACTGATGAACAGATGAACAAAATGTGTAGATACATACAATGGAGTATTATTCACCCATAAAAAGGAGTGCAGGACTGATACATGCTACAACATGGATGAACCTTGAAAACATTATGCCAAGTGAAAGAAACCAAAAACAAAAGACCGTATATTGTATAATTCCATTTATATGAAATGTCCAGAGTAGGCAAATCTATACAGACAGAAAATAAATTAGTGATTGCCAGGGAATGGGGGTGAGGGGGATTGGGAATAAGTATTAACAGGTATGGGGTTGCTTTTTGGGGTGATGAAAATGTTCTGGACTTAGATCATGGTGATGGCTGCATATAACATTGTGAATATATATGAAAAACCATTAAAATGTACCCTTTAGAATGGTGAATTTTATGTTAAGTGAATTTCATCTCCAAAAAAAAGGCAAAGTGGATTATTGGTGTTATAATGAAAAGCACAAAATAACACATACATACTTCTTACAACCAAGGGAAAGACAAAGGAATATCATGAATTCGGGGTTTTTAATTAATGGGTTTTTATCATTTTCAGTAAAGCTGTTTCAAATTTAGTACTTTAAAAGGCATATCAGCCAGCACATTATAGCAAGTTGTACAAAGATAAAACTGTATAACTATAAAGTTCTAAAATATAGTATAAAACTAAATTTCTACCATTTTATAAAGTAGGAGGGAACAGGTCGTTGTGTTAACAGGGTGGTTATTAAGGATAAGCTGTGCTTTATTGGTGGGAGATGATCATAAGGGTTGGATGTGAGCATCAGCACATTACTCATATTGGATTTCTCTTCCTAGTTTGGCATGAGAATAGGAATAAGAAAGGCTAAAGGGATAATTTGAGAAGCAAGTGCTTGAAGTAGCTGCCAGCAAGTTCCCTCTTGAAAGCAGTAGGCAGATAATCAGGAAAAAAGTGAATTAACAGCTTCTCTAGAGAAATTGAAATAAAGAAGGACATTAATGCATTAAGATGGACTCTAGAGCCCAAATTGCTGTGAAGGAATAAGCCTTGCAAATAAGAAAATAGGTAAAAACCAAAGGGAGGATTAAGTAGGATAGAACACTTCTTATAGGTAATTTTTTTAAATGCCATCTTTGTACAGGCACAGCCCTTTAAATTTTATAAATTGCTAGAAGTAAAGGCTTTTCTTTTAGAAATGAAAGCCTACGTGTGTATTAGAAGAAATACTTTTCTCATAAGAAAAGGCATCTGTGGCTGGGGTCCCTGAGGTGGCTGTCGCACTGTCCCCTCCCTGGAGAGGAATTGCTCTGGAAAGGTGCCTGAGAAGATGAGGAGGAGCTGGACAGGGACAAGACAGGAGTGAGGTGAGGCCACATCCGGGAGACCATGGCTGACAGAGATGTTCCCCGAGAGGCTCCAGTCCAAGGCAGGAGCCTCTTTTCATTTCTCTCTCCTTGTGGCTCCAATAAAGTACAGGTTTTGCAGAGCAGCCTTGTGGGTTGAGGCCACTTCCTTCCTGATCTGGGCTTTTCCTGTTGTCTTCCAGACTGAAAAGATGCTTCTAGGGCCCATCACAGGGCTGTCAGGAGGAATGCCTGGAGCTCTACCTTCACTTCCTGGAAAGGTCTAGATTGTTACTGCGATATCTGGAGTCTTGGTAGGAAACATTTGAAATTCATTAGTGTTCGAATTGCTGATTATTTGGATTACTTTTATTTCTGTTTTATATGTTGACACCTTGATCTCTCTAAACCTGGTGAGGAGAATTCTCCCTACTTTATCTCACTGAGCGCGTCCCAAGCTCACCTGTGCTCTCCACGCTGTTCTGACCAATATCTTCTGTCCTCACTCTGACAACAGAGTGCAGAGTGCAGACCAGTACTCCAGCCCTGGCCACCCACTCCTTTCACGGAATTGCTCCTAACCGGAAGACCTAGGGTAGGAGCTGGTACCAGCGGGAGGGATGTACTCTGCCCTTAATGACTCTTGGGTTTTTACTTTAGAATGGAGATGCTGGGGAGAGACATGCACACATTACGAAACAGACCAGATGCATTAGAGTTTAGCATAAATCAGCCACTGTGAATGGAGAGGAGGGTGGGCTGGCAGCAGCGTCGAACACCAGATGGGACTGTGGGGGACAGAGCAGGAGCTCATTTCCTATGTGCGTTTTGGCTGTTAGACCTCTGTGCATGTGTTTAAAAAAAAAAGTAGAAAAATAATAGAAAAAATAGTCAGCACTCACTTTTTGTCTTTAAATATTAAAATGATTCAAACTGGAAGAGAAAAAGACATCTATGTGGGGTTTTTTTTGACACCTATGTGTTTTTAAAGACATATCGTATATTGCATCATATATTTATATATAATATATATACATATATTTTAGCAGAAAAAGCATAAGGATGAATCAAATGCTGTCTTAACAGTCAAGGTCAAGACCAGGAAAGGTTCCTCATCCCTCTATCTAGCATCATCATCTTCATCATTATCCATCTTAACTATCACATATAGAAAGGAATATACTTGATATCCATATACCCACCACCAGTAATTAAGAGATGTTAATCTTTTGCCATATGGGCTTCATAGCTTTTTAAAAACTGTTTCAGCTAAAGCTCCAGCTCTGCAACATCTCTTTCCCATTTGTTCCCAGAGTTAGCCACTATCTTGTTGTTGTTTATTATTCCTATTCCTGTTTTATACTTCTATTACATATGTTCATATCCTGATTCAATATAGTACTGTTTTGTGCTTGTGTGTGTGTGTGTGTGTGTGTACTTAAATACTATCCCGCTGTTCCTAACCTCTTACAATATTTTTTACACTCAATATTGTTTTGAGGTTGATCTATATCAATACATATAGATCTAGTTCATTTTAATTTCTGTGTGGTTTTAAAGTATGGAAGTAAAGCTATCTACAGTGTGTTTATCCATTCTACTACTGATGGATATGAGGTTGTTTTCACTTCTTGGGCCATTCTTTAATACATTTCCTGTCTAAAATTTTGTTTGAATTCACGGACTCTCAAGAAAAAAAATCTGAGAACCACTTTCAAGTAAAAAACAAATTCTTTGCATATTTCTTTTTGTGTGTATATTTGAGAGCAACAAGAAAAGTTGAGGTCATTTCATTTTTTTTAAAAAAAGGAGGGGGCTCCCCTGGTGGCACAGTGGTTGACAGTCCGCCTGCCGATGCAGGGGACGCGGGTTTGTGCCTCGGTCCGGGAAGATCCCACATGCCGCGGAGTGGCTGGGCCCGTGAGCCATGGACGCTGAGCCTGTGCGTCCGGAGCCTGTGCTCCGCAATGGGAGAGGTCACAACAGTGAGAGGCCCGCGTACCGCAAAAAATAATAATAATAATAAAATAAAATAAAATAAAAAAATAAAAAATAAAAAAAAGGAGATCTAACACTTTTTCGGTAAACAACTCAAAAGCAAGGTATATAGTTTTGTTCATTTTATGACCAGAAAGGGAGCCATAAGTACTTTCAGTCTCTAAATTACACATTTCTCAATTGTTTTAGGTTTTTTTTTGGCAAGCCAGCATTGCTCTGATAATCCAAAATCAGAGCCACTTTAATTTTCTTACGTTGTTTGTTTGCTTACTTTCATATACATACATATATATATATATATATATATATATATATTTTTTTTTTTTTTTTTTTTTTGGCCATGCTGTGCTGCTTGCAGGATCTTAGTACCCTGACCAGGGATCAAACCTGGGTCCACAGCAGTGAAAGCATAGAGCCCTAACCACTGGACTGCCAGGGAATTCCCTTACTTTCATATATATTTATAAAATTTATTTATTATTTATTTTTGGCTGCGTTGGGTCTTTGTTGCTGTGCGCAGTCTTTCTTTAGTTGGGGCGAGCAGGGGCTACTCTTCGTTGTGGTGCGTGGGCTTCTCATTGCAGTGTCTCGTCTTTGTTGCAGAGCATGGGCTCTAGGCCCGTGGGCTTCAGTAGTTTTGGCATGCAGGCTCAGTAGTTGTGGCTCGTGGGCTCTAGAGCGCAGGCTCAGTAGTTGTGGTGCACAGTCTTAGTTGCTCCGCGGCATGTGGGATCTTCCTGGACCAGGGCTCGACCCTGTGTCTCCTGCATTGGCAGGTGGATTCTTAACCACTACGCCACCAGGGAAGCCCTACTTTCATATTTTTAATGTAGATATTCTGTTGTTGCCCAAACACAGTAGGCTCTTAATTGAATACAAAATCCTATTTGGTAGGATTTTTCTTGAGCTCTGAGATAAAGGTCCAAACTAATTCTACCCAAGATACAAGGAGAGAGAGTGGTACCCAACCTCACTTTTATTTGACTTGGGTATTGTGTGGTTAATTTACTTCCCACTGGCAACTGTGACCCATGAAGTGGCCTCCACCTATCTCATTAAACCAATTAGACTTGAGGAGGCTGGATTTTATCCTGTAAAGAATATTTTAAAAGGGAATAACTTGAGTGTTCTAAGAATACTTGAGAATATTCTTAAACTGCTCTGTGATGCATTTAGAGAAGTGCTTTTTAAAACTGTAATAATAATGGTTAATGAGTGCTACCCACATGCTACAAAGAGAACAATGTTTTGTTTTTGGTTTTGTTTTGTTTTTTTTTTTATTTTAACATCTTTATTGGAGTATTAGTGTGTTAGTTTCTGCTTTATAACAAAGTGATCAGTTATACATATACATATGTTCCCATATCTCTTCCCTCTTGCGCCTCCCTCCCACCCTCCCTATCCCACCCCTCTAGGTGGTCACAGACCACCGAGCTGATGTCCCTGTGCTATGCGGCTGCTTCCCACTAGCTATCTATTCTACGTTTGGTAGTGTATATATGTCCATGTCACTCTCTCACTTTGCCACAGCTTACCCTTCCCCCTCCCCATATCCTCAAGTCCATTCTCTAGTAGGTCTGTGTCTTTATTCCCGTCTTACCCCTAGGTTTGAGAACAGTGTTTTGAAGGAATGGATGTGGTTGCCATTCTCTTAATTCATTTAAAGAAATGTTTAAAAACACATGTAATAAAGATGGATATAAGTGTGTTATGTGCATACTACTTTGACAAGAGTATTATTTCAAGGGAACTCGAGTAACTTGAGAGAGAAGGAATTCAGGAAGATGACTCATAGAGTTTTATGAAGTCTTGGGAGCTCTCCCAGTTGTACGTGCACAGATTTGACCTTAAACAGCATACCATAAACTTTGAGAACTGCACTAAGACATAGACCATCACCCAGGTCCCCGACTGGCCACTGGGTGGCACATATATGCAGTAGATCTGAATAGCATCACAAGGCTTTGAAAAAAGAACTGGTATTGAAAATACAGTCCACAGTAGATTGGTCAGAACTTGTGACGTGAACAAAACTAGGTCAATTACTTGCTGCGTCCTCCCTCTTTTGGAGTGGCCAGTCCTCCAGACTCATTCTCAGCTCCCCCATCCCCACAAGGGAGACCGGCAGATGCCCGGCTATGTCAGTGACTGGGTAAGTAAATTCCGTTCAAGGAGGAGGTATTGGGAAGTGCATCTGGCTCACATCCAAACCACCATCTCCTACTCAGCTTTTCCAGTAATGAAGCTAATTTTGATCTCTAGTTGTCTGACTCCTATGTCTGCTTTTCCATTAGTTACCTCTTTGCAAACCTTAACATGTAGTTGTTCACTCAGAGAAAATTGTTCTTCTTTCATGGAGTAATATTACCATCTTGGAGCCTTTTGTGATTTATATAAGACACCTCATATTTTTCACATTCAAATTGGTCATCTTGTCCTGTATGGTTTTAGGATTTCATTTCATGCTTAGGAAGGCCATCTATACCTCCAAGTTATAAAATGATGCTCATAGATGGGTCTAAATAGATAGGGCATGTGCTTAATAGATAGTTAAATTTATTAACATTTTGATATCCTGAATTATACATTAAAATCAGCAGGCTCCTGACTTAGAGGATTTGAAATTTTTTTATCTTTAGAAGAAAAATTCTGTTCCACTCCAATGTCATAGTCCTCCCCATAGGTTTCTTCACACACGCACACACACACACACACACACACACACACACACACACACACGTCAGCATAAAACTTCTCAGAAGCCTTGTAGGGCTCAAAGGTAGCATTGGAAATGCCACGAGTTTCTTCAGCTTCTTTAAGTTGTGCCCTTGAGCAAATACTTTAACACAAATGCTGAAGCAGGGTTTTCTGAACTATCCCAGACAGCAAGTATGGGATCTCATTCTAGGATCTAAAGTTAGATGCTTAAATCATAGGAGATCTGAAATTCTCACTACTCTTTCTGAGTCACTTTATACCAAGCACTTCTTAAAATTTTTTGACATCAGAAATATCCTTAGTTTTTATGAAGACATATATAGCACCTGGCTTTTTTGTTAAAATACTTCTTATTGTCATATATTTCACAGGTCATACATTTTATGGCATCAAACAATTTTAAACATACACTTTCTGTATTAGAGCTTTCTGCCTCAGCCAAGAATTAGCTGATTAGCTCTTACTGAAACTGTACTGCATCAAGATTTCCAATTGGGTAAATAGCTGTACATTTTCCCCTCTGCACACTGTCCCATGACATGCCCTGACACTGACCAAGGCTTGGTGGCAACCAGAAAAAGTACTATATTCCATAATAACTGTCATAGTCTTTGTGCCCAAATCTTATTTTGGCAAATGCACCAAGACACATGTAGTCCACAACACTGAGTCTCTAGGAACTCGCATAGCATCTGACATCAGTGCTTAGTAAGTATTCATTTAATGGACATATGAGCGAATGGATTCACAACAGAATTTCTTTAAATTTTCTGTACTCCTATGACATTGAAAATATAGTTTGATTTATTAAATGGGAGTTATACTATTTGTAAGGAACACATCCACAGACCCATAATCATGGCAGTTTCCCAAACTTAATTTCTGGACTACAAATTTGCCTCCAGACTAAGGTTTCAAATTCTTAATTGTGGTCTTCATGGCCCTTCACAATCTGACCCGTTCCTACCTTTCCAGCCTCATTGATCATTATATTCCTTCAAGAAACCTTCCCAGAAAAGCCAAGTTTAAATGTCCCTCTTGGTGCTTTGTATCACCATGTTGCATATCCCTTATATTAATAATGTAAAATTTGACTTTTTTGTGTATAGTTTGAGACGGGGCCAAACAGGTTTTTTTGCATGTGGATATCCGGTTGTGCTATTCTCCCATTAAATTGTCTTGGCACCATTGTCAAAAATCAATTGACCATAAATGTTAGAGTTTATGTCTGGACTCTCAGTTCTATTATATTGATCTACATTTCTATCCTTATGCAAACACCATCTTCATTATTATAGCTTTGTAGTAAGTTTTGAAATTGGAAAGTCTAATTCCTCCAACTTCTTCATTTTCAATATTATTTTGGCTATTCTGAGTTCTTTGCATTTCCATATAAATTTTAGAATCAGCTTGTCAATTTCCGTGAAAAAAGCCAGCTGGGATTTTGATACGGAGATTGTGTTGAATCCATAGTTAATTGGGGGAGTACTGCCATCTTAACAGTATTAAGACATTCCACCAACATGGAATGTCTTTCCACATATTTAAATTTTCTTTAATGTCTTTCAACAATATTTTCTTTTTTAGTTTTCAGTGTACAAATCTTGCACTTTTGTGTAATTTATTCCTAAATATTTTATTCTTTTCGATGCTACTGTGAATTGTTTTCTTAATTTCATTTTCAGATTGTTCACTGCTCCAGTATAGAAATACAATTGATTTTTGTGTGTGTGTGTGTGGTACGCGGGCCTCTCCCTGCTGTGGCCTCTCCTGTTGCGGAGCACAGGCTCCAGACGCGCAGGCTCAGCGGCCATGGCTCACGGGCCCAGCCGCTCCGCGGCATGTGGGATCTTCCCAGACCGGGGCACGAACCCGCGTCCCCTGCATCAGCAGGCGGACCCTCAACCACTGCGCCACCAGGGAAGCCCTACAACTGATTTTTGTATGTTGATCTTGTATCCTGCGACTTTGCCGAACTTGTTTAATTAGCTCTAATAGTTTTTTAGTGGATTCCTTAGGATTTTCTAGATATAAGATCATGCTCTCTGTGAATAAAGATAATTTTACTTTTCCTTTCCAATCTAGATGTCTTTTAGTTCTTCTCTTGCTAATGGCCCCAGCTAGAACCACCAGTACAATATCTCTATGATCTCTTTTGGCTGCTCATAGGCCTTCTTTAGTTCCTTGTAAATCTCAGCTGTGTTCCAAATGGTCACATTTGCTGAATTAAGGACCTCTAGATAAGTAAGGTAGTCATGAGCTGGCTTTCCAAAGGACTGCTTGATTCTTATGCACATACTTTCCACAAACACCTATTTTCACGTTATATGCATTTCCTCTCCTCAGGAAAAGAAACATCCTTGGGCCTCCCTGGTGGCGCAAGTGGTTGAGAGTCCGCCTGCCGATGCAGGGGATACGGGTTCGTGCCCCGGTCTGGGAGGATCCCATATGCCGCGGAGCGGCTGGGCCCGTGAGCCATGGCCGCTGGGCCTGCGCGTCCGGAGCCTGTGCTCCGCAACGGGGGAGGCCACAACAGTGAGAGGCCCGCATACCGCAAAAAAAAAAAAAAAAAAAAGAAACATCCTTGAAGAACTGTCTTCCTTGTGGAATCAAATTCTATCTTATATTATTTTTAAGTTATTTTTTTAGGCAGAAGTTCCTATTATTCTATATTTAAATTGACCTATCTTTTCCTCTCTATCTAGATTCCCTAGATTCAGGGTCAGAAGACCTGGCTTTAAGCTTCAGCTCTGCCATCAACTAGCTGTGTGATCTTTGGCAAATGATTTTCCCCTTTGGCTCCTTTTCCTCTTCTGTAAAGTGAGAGTTGAAGTGGATGATATATAAATTCAGGTCCCTTCCCATTCTAATAACCTACCATTTAATAGTTCTAATAATTTAGTGCCATGTCAGGTGGAAAGAGAACAAGAAATGAGGATTCAATTACTCAGCCATGAAAAGAAACTAAATTGAGCTATTTATAGTGAGGTGGATGGACCTAGGGTCTGTCATACAGAGTGAAGTAAGTCAGAAAGAGAAAAACATATACCGCATGCTAACATATATATATGGAATCTAAAAAAAAAAAAAGGTTCTGGGGCTTCCCTGGTGGCTCAGTGGTTGAGAGTCCGCCTGCCGATGCAGGGGACACAGGTTCGTGCCCCAGTCCGGGAAGATCCCACATGTCGCGGAGTGGCTGGGCCTGTGAGCCATGGCCACTGAGCCTGCGCGTCCAGAGCCTGTGCTCCGCAACGGGAGAGGCCACAGCAGTGAGAGGCCCGCGTACCGCAAAAAAAAAAAAAAAAAAAAAAGGTTCTGATGAACCTAGGGGCAGGACAGGAATAAAGACACATGTAGAGAATGGACTTGAGGACACGGGGAGGGGGAAGAGTAAGCTGGGACAAAGTGAGAGAGTGGCATGGACATATATACACTACCAAATGTAAAAAAGATAGCTAGTGGGAAGCAGCTGCATCACACAGCAGATCAGCTCGGTGATTTGTGACCACCTAGAGGGGTGGGATAGGGAGGGGGGGAGGGAGGGAGACTCAAGAGGGAGGGGATATGGGAATATATGTATATATATAGCTGATTCACTTTGTCATACAGCAGAAACTAACACAACATTGTAAAGCAATTATACTCCAATAAAGATTTTAAAAAGGGCTTCCCTAAGACCTAAATAGACATTTCTCCAAAGAAGAGATACAGATGTCCAAGAAGCACATGAAAAGCTGCTCAACATCACTAATTATTAGAGAAATGCAAATCAAAACTACAATGAGGTATCACCTCACACTAGTTAGAATGGGCATCTTCGGAAAATCTACAAACAACAAATGCTAGAGAGGGTGTGGAGAAAACGGAACCCTCTTGCACTGTTGGTGGGAATGTAAATTGATAGAGCCACTATGGAGAACAGTATGGAGGTTCCTTAAAAAACTAAAAATAGAATTACCATATGACCCAGCAATCCCAATATTGGGCATATACCCAGAGAAAACCATAATTCAAAAAGACACATGCACCCCAATGTTCATTGCAGCACTATTTACAATAACCAGGTCATGGAAGCAACCTAAATGCCCACTGACAGACGAATGGATAAAGAAGATGTGATACATATATACAATGGAATATTACTCAGCCATGAAAAGGAATGAAATCGGGTCATTTGTAGAGACATGGGTGGATCTAAAGACTGTAATACAGAGTGAAGTAAGTCAGAAAGAGAAAAACAAATATCGTATATTAACGCATGTATGTGGAACCTAGAAAAATGGTACAGATGAACCAGTTTGCAGGGCAGAAATAGAGACACAGATGTAGAGAACAAACGTATGAACACCAAGGGGGGAAAGTGGCAGAGGTGGTGGTGGTGGTGTGATGAATTGGGAGATTGGGATTGACACGTATACACTAATATGTATAAAATGGATAACTAATAAGAACCTGCTGTATAAAATAAATAAAATTCCAAAATTTTTTTCAAAAATTCAAAAAAAAAAAAAGGGCTTCCCTGGTAGTGCAGCAGTTAAGAATCCACCTGCCTGGCTTCCCTGGTGGCGCAGTGATTGAGGGTCTGCCTGCCGATGCAGGGGACACGGGTTCGTGCCCCGGTCCGGGAAGATCCCACGTGCCGCGCAGAGGCTGGGCCTGTGAGCCATGGCCGCTAAGCCTGCGCGTCCGGAGCCTGTGCTCCACAACGAGAGAGGCCACAACAGTGAGAGGCCTGCGTACCACAAAAAAAAAAAAAAAAAAAAAAAAAAAAAAAAGACAGGATCAAGCTAAGAGTAGATATAGAGAAGAAATATTTAAGAAAAGCCTTTAGAGGACACCAAGATATCTAGCTGAATTATCTTACGGAATCCACAAGAGAATGCTGACAGGACTCTGAAAAATTTTTAAACTAAATAAATGAAAAAAAATCTGACGAATGTTTGTTAATTTAAAAATTCATGGAGGGCCTCCCTGGTGGCGCAAGTGGTTGAGAGTCCGCCTGCCGATGCAGGGGATGCGGGTTCGTGCCCCGGTCTGGGAGGATCCCATATGCCGCGGAGCGGCTGGGCCCGTGAGCCATGGCCGCTGAGCCTGCGCGTCCGGAGCCTGCGCGTCCGGAGCCTGTGCTCCGCAACGGGGGAGGCCACAACAGTGAGAGGCCCGCATACCGCAAAAAAAAAAAAAAAAAAAAAAAAAAAAAATTCATGGATATTTTTATAAAGTGGAATGAGGATGTTTTCTTTCGAAATGAAAAAGTGATATGCTAACCACATGCCATTGAAAATATTTTTCTTACATACACTATATCTCCACTTAAGGATTTGTGTGAATATTTTAATTGTGTAAAGACCAGCTCAAGTATTTCTCTAAATGGATTCAATCATTCTTTCAAATAGAACATACCAACTCACCAGGACAACTGCAATGTCTCTGTGCCTCATACTTGTTCCAGACCTCACAGGAAGCAGCAGCTACTGGAATCCCGTGGGGGCTTTGCCTTACTAGTTTCCCTGGCAACAGAGTCAGGTCTCAATGCCACTTTCACTTTTTAAAATATTTATTTATTTTTAAATTAAATTAAATTTATTTTTTATACAGCAGGTTCTTATTATCTATTTTATACATATTAGTGTATATATACACTTTCACTTTATTAACAATTTACAGTCTTGTTTTAATTATAAAATTTTTTTTGAAAAATTCAAGTAATATAGAATAGAAACAGCAGATTCCTTTCCTGAGTATGCTTCTGTAGATATATGTGTTCTCATCTTCCTTCTCAAATGATTGCACATACTCAAGTGCATGCTCTGCTGCTAAAAGCACACTTGAGAATGGATAAATGAAATGACATTAA
This sequence comes from Mesoplodon densirostris, assembly GCF_025265405.1. NCBI lineage: Eukaryota > Metazoa > Chordata > Mammalia > Artiodactyla > Ziphiidae > Mesoplodon > Mesoplodon densirostris. The sequence goes on along the minus strand of NC_082674.1, from coordinate 20,847,503 downwards.
GCCTTTGTTCACTTGGCTCTCACCATTAAAAAAAAAGGAACGAAAAAGAATGCTCTGGAGGTAAACACAAGAAGGTGAGATATAGCAGCAATTCCATTTCTAAAAAGAAGGCTTAAAGAAATAAGTAAACAAGTGAACAGATAAATGTTCAAAGGGTGTGCACTCTAGCATGCTTACATCCTCAAAAAAGAGGCACTTGGTAAAACAAATTAGGATATATCCATACAAAGGAATGCTATGTGGTCATTAAAAATGATGACATATAGCTACACCCACTAATATGAAAAAATGCTACATAGCTAAGTAAAACAAAGGGGTTCCAGAACACCATTATACCAGGCAATTATGTTCTATATGTCCACATATATATGTACACATTAAAAAGGAGAGATATCAAAATATAAACAGTGGGTATCTCTACTTGATTTTTCATTTTCTTCTTCTACTCTATATTGTTTGAATTTTTTATGATGAGCATGTATTTTTATATTGGAAAAAAATAGTTTTCAAAAAGTTTTCCTAGGGGCTTCCCTGGTGGCACAGTGGTTAAGAATCTGCCTGCCAACACAGGGGACACAGGTTCGAGCCCTGGTCTAGGACGATTCCACATGCCACGGAGCAACTAAGCCCATGCGCCACAACTACTATGCCTGCGAGCCACAACTACTGAGCCTGAGTGCCACAACTACTGAAGCCAGTGCACCTAGAGCCCGTGCTCCACAAGAGAAACTACTGCAATGAGAAGCCCATGCACCACAATGAAGAGTAGCCCCCGCTCGACGCAACTAGAGAAAGCCCGTGCACAGCAATGAAGACCCAACGCAGCCAAAAATAAAATAAATTTATTAAAAAAATTTTTTTCCCTAAACATTTTGCATATTTAAAAATAGAATCTTGGGCCTCCCTGGTGGCGCAGTGGTTGAGAGTCCGCCTGCCGATGCAGGGGATACGGGTTCGTGCCCCGGTCTGGGAGGATCCCATATGCCGCGGAGCGGCTGGGCCCGTGAGCCATGGCCGCTGGGCCTGCGCATCCGGAGCCTGTGCTCCGCAACGGGAGAGGCCACAACAGTGAGAGGCCCGCATACCGCAAAAAAAAAAAAAAAAAAAAAAATAGAATCTTGACAAGCAAAGAAACACAAGCAAAATACGCCCTGGAATTTAAGTTTGTACAGAAGGATAGACTATATTAGGGGTTCCTGGGGAAGCTGTGAACTCCCTATTTGGAGTTCTGCTTTGGGAATCAGTTGATCACTGACGGTTCTTTAAGTGTGTAAGGGAAAAGGGCTCCAATTTGAGTACGACATTGAGTACAAACACTGCCAACATGTCTAAATGCTTCTTCTCTTTCACAATAATCTATTTATTTTCAGAATAATATGTCTACTCACTATTTTTGTCCTCCAATCCCCACATTCTCCCATTTCCTCTCCATCAATGATCCCTCTTCATTGAGGAAGCACAATAAACCAGTTCAGAGTCCCCCAAAACCACAGCGGATATAGGCAGAGGGACTCTGAGTCATCCAATAAAATCTGAGAAAGCCCGGGAGACCCTGCTACCGCCTTTTACTTCTCAAGAAAGACCGGAACTTCAGAGGCCTGGAGAAATAAGCAAAACTGAGAAAGGATGGGGGAGAAGACAGGCGGAGAAGCAAACAGCTAGGGGCAGGGAAGAGTGGTGGGGAGAGGGTGGGGAGAAGCTGGGGAGCTGACCTTCTGAAATTTGAATGAAAGAAGAGGGCAAATAAAGGCTCCACTCTCAATTGGTTATTTGGTGGAACAGAGGGTCTAATTAAAGTTTTACATGAAAAGAGAGACACTTTTAAGTTGGGATCTTTAAAAACATAATCAGTTTAAGATATTTAAGAACAAACATCAAGAAGGTGGCTATAATCACCACAGCCAAGGATGATCTTTTGTAGCAATCACGGTAATGAAAATAACGTGGCTCTCTCTATACATATAAAATGTTTTGAAATAGTACATAACTTTAACCTGTGTGCTCCTCTCCAATCCAATTCCACTGCCCCCTACCTAGAGATAACTTCTCTTCTGAATGTTTTCCCTTACCTTAAAAAATTTTTTTTAATTGTGGTAAAATACACATAAAATGTTATCATTTTAATGATTTTTAAGTATACAGTTCAGTAGTGTTAAGTATATTCACATTGTAGGGCAACCAATCTTCAGAATTATTTTCATCTTCCAAAACAGAAATCCTATACCCATTAAACAACCCCTCATCCCCCCTCTCCCAAGCCCTGGCAACCACCATTCTACTGTCTTGATTAATTTGACTGTTTTAAATATCTGGGACAAGTAGAATCAGACAGTATTTGTCTTTTTGTGACTGGCTTGTTTTACTTAGCGTAATATCCTCAAGCTTCATCCATGTTGTAGCATGTGACAGGATTGCCTTCCTTTTTAAGGCCACATAGTATTCTATTGCATGTATATACACATTTTGTTTATCCATTGGTCCATCAGTGAACACCTGAGTTGTTTCCTAGTTATTGTGAATAATGCTGTTATGATCATTGGTGTATAAATATTTCTGAGACCCTGCTTTCAATGCTTTTGTATATATACTAGACCTGGAATTGCTGGATCATATGGTAATTCTATTGGGTTGGCCAAAATGTGCCTTTGGTTTTTAAGTAAAAATAAAAGACACATTTTTCCTTTTCACCAAGAACTTTATTGAGCAATGTATTCACCCTTTTATTCCATTACCTTCTGCCATTTTTCAGGCAACTTCATAATTCCATCTCCCCAAAACTTTTTATGTTTTTGAGCAAAGAACTGTTCCAGGTGCCTTTTACAGTCTTCCAGGGAATTGAAATTTTTTCCATTAAGAGAATTTTGTAAAGACTGAAATAAACGGAAATCCGAAGGTTCAATGTCTGGTGAATACAGCGGATGAATCAGAACTTCCCAGCCAAGCTGTTAACAGTTTTCGCCTGGTCATCAAAGAAACATACGGTCTTGCATTACCCTGACGGATGATTATGCGTTTTCTGTTGACTAATTCTGGACGCTTTTTGTCAAGTGCTGTTTTCAGTTGGTCTAAATGGGAGAAGTACTTGTTGGAATTAATCGTTTGGTTTTCCGGAAGGAGCTCATAATAGAGGACTCTCTTCCAATCCCACCGTAAAAACAACATCTCATTCTTTGGATGAAGACTGGCCTTTGGTGTGGTTGGTGGTGGTTCATTTCGGTTACTCGACAATCTCTTCCATTCCTTCTGTTCCATATTTTTGTACAGTATCCACTTTTCATAACTCGTCACAATTTGTTTTATTGATGAAAACAGAACGTTTTCATTACGTTAAGTAGAAAATCCCATGCGGAAATATGGTCAAGAAGGTCTTTCTCGTTTAACCTATGTGACACCCAAACATCAAAGTGATTAACATAATCAAGCTTGTGCAAATGATTTTCAACGCTTGATTTGGGTATTTTGAGTATGTCGGCTATCTCCCGCGTGGTATTATGTTGATTGTTCTCAATTAATTTCTCGATTTAATTAATGTCTCAATTTGATCGCTATCAACTTCAACTGGTCTACCGACCATGGAGCATCATCCAGCAAGAAATCTCCCGCACGAAACTTCTCAAACCACTTTTGACATGTTTGATCAGTCACTGCACCTCCATACACTGCACAATTTTTTTTTTTTTTTTTTTTTGCATTTCGGTTGTGTTTTTACCTTTCCTGAAATAAGCATAATATGCCGAAAATGTTGCTTTTTTCTTCCATCTTCAATACTAAAATGGCTACACAAAAATTCACCAATTTTGATTTTTTAAAAAACGCATGCTGATGTGACAGCTGTCACGTACAATCTAACAAAATTGTTTTGAATGAAGTTAAAGACAACTAAGTGCTACTAGAGCCATCTTACAGAAAAAAACCAAACGAACCTTTTGGCCAACCCAATACCTTTAATTTTTTGAGGACCTGCTATACTATTTCCCATAGCATCTGCACAATTTTACATTCCCATCAACAGTGCACAAAGGTTTCAATTTCTCCATATCCTCACCGACACTTGTCATTTTCAGGTTTTGTAATAGCAGCCATCCTATTGGGTGTGAAGTAGCAGCTCATTGTAGTTTTGATTTACATTTCCTCAACGATCAGTGACGCTGAACATCTCTTCATGTGCTCATTGTACATCTTCTTTAGAGAAATATCTATTCAAATTATTTGCTCATTTTTAAAATAAATTTATTTTATTGTTTCAGGCTGCGTTGGGTCTTAGGTTGCTGCGCGCAGGCGTTTCTCTGGTTGCGGCGAGTGGGGGCCACTCTTCGTTGTGGTTCACGGGCTTCTCATTGTGGCAGCTCCTCTCGTTGTGGAGCACGGGGTCTAGGCGTGTGGGCCTCAGCAGCTGTGGCATGCAAACTCAGTAGTTGTGGCTCGTGGGCCCTAGAGCACACGCTCAGCAGTTGCAGCGCATGGGCCTAGCTGCTCTGCAGCACGCGGGATCCTCCCGGACCAGGGATCGAACCCATATCCCCTGCACTGGCAGGCGGACTCTCAACCACTGCACCACCAGGGAAGCCCTTTTGCTCATTTTAAAATTGGGTTTTCTAGCTCTTGAGTTGTAGTTCTTTATATATTCTGGATATTAACCCCTTATCAGATATGATTTATATTTTCCCCCATTCCATAGGTTGCTTTTTCACTGGTCCTTTGATGTACAGAAGTTTTTAATTTTTATGAACTCCATTTTTTTCTCTTTCCTGTTCTTTTGGTGTCATATCCAAGAAATCATTGCCAAATCCAGTATCATGAAGCTTTCCGTTTCCTTCTAAGAGTTTTATAATTTTAGCTTTTATGTTTAGGTCTTTGATCTGTTTTGAGTTAATTTCTGTATATGGTGTAATGAAGGGGTCCAACTTCATTATTTTGCAGGTGGATATACAATTTTCCCAACACCATTTGTTGAAAAGACTGTCCTTACCCCACTAAATAGTCTTGGCACTCTCCTAGAAAATAATTTCACTATATGTGAATTTATATCTGGGCTCCTTTTTAAACTATTAACTAAACCCCAGATTTCACCAGTTTTTTTTTTTATTAGTGTCCTTATTGTTTTAGAATCCAACCCAGGATACTTTAGTTCTCATGTCTCTTTCGCCTCCTCTGGTCTGTGACAGTTTCTCAGTATTCTTTTATTTTTCATGACTTTGATAGTTTTGAGTACTGGTGAAGAATTTTGTAGAATGTGCCTCAATTAAGTTTTGTCTGACGTCTTCTCATGAATCGACTAGGTTATGTGTACTTGGAAAGAATACCACTAAGGTGAAGGGCCCTTTTGATTACCTCATACCAGGAGGTCTGTGATACCCACATGACAGCACCAATAACAACCTTGGTCATTTGGTTAAACTAGTGTTTGCCAGGTTTCTCCACTGTTAAGGTTGCCTTGTTTTCTGCCTTCACACTCTATTTACTGGAATTGAGTCACTAAGTCCAGCCCACACTCAAGAGGGGAAGGGCATGATCCACCTCCTGGAGCCTGGGGTCTACATATATTATTTGGCATTCTTCTGTAAGATTTCTCTTTTTTCTTAACTGTTTTGGAAAATATTTTCACCTTGTACATAGGCATCCTAGAAATGTACTTAGTTTTGCTTATTTTTAAAACTTTGCTGTGGATGAACATTCGTTATTTACAATATTTTGCTATTAAAGAGAGATGCTGCTATCAACACTCTTGTACATGTCTCCTGGTATTCATGTACAAGTTTCTCCAGGAAATATACCCAAGAGTGGAAAAGCTGGATTATAAACCACGTGTCATATTCAAATGTACAAGATAATGCCAGGCTGTTTTCCAAAGTGGTTGTATCAATCTACATTCTCACCAGCAGTGTATAAAAAGTTCCTACTGTTCTACATCCTCACTAACGCTTGGTATTCTCAGTCCTGTTCATTTTTGTCAGTCTAGTAGGTATAAAATAATACCTCATCATGATCTTGGTTTTTCTTGATTACTAATGAGCATCTTTTCATGTTTATTCTGCATTTGTACATTATTTTCTAAAAAAATACCTTTTAATATCTTTTGCCATATTTTACCATGTTATCTTTCTTCTTTTTTTTTTTTTTTGGCCTCACCGCATGGCATGTGGGAGGGATCTTAGTTCCCCGACCAGGAACTGAACCCGAGCCCCCTGCAGTAGAAGCCCAGAGTCTTAACCACTGGATCACCAGGGAAGTCCCTATCTTTCTTCTTTTTGATTGACAGGAATTCTGTATACACCCTGGATCCTTTGTAAAATATATCTATATCATATATATCTTGTAAGGTATCTATCATATGTATGATATGATAGAGATATAAAAGATATATTTTTGATAAGATATATATATGTACATATATATAAAAGATATATATATATATATATATATATATGCACATCCTTTGTAAGTTATATCTGTATCTTCACCCCATTTGTGGCTTGTCTTTCCACTCTATCATATAAAGAACAAAGGTTCTTATTTCAACATAGGCCAATTTATAGATCTTTTCGTTTATGATAACACTTTAAATGTCTTATTTAAGAATTTCTCCCCGCCCCAACCTAGGGTCATAGTGGTATTTTTTTTCTAAATTTTAAAAAGTTTTTTATCTTTTATATTTAACTTATCTAGAGTTAATACTTGTGATATGTAAATATAATGGTTTGCAGTATTAAAAACTCACATTAGGTGGAATTCACCAATGAAATCATGGGGAAATAAAGCTGGGACTCTCAAATAACCTTTTAAGAGGTTAGCACTTGCTCCCTTGCCCAATCTGTCCCTAGAACTAGAGTATGGTTCTGATTGCCAGTAACTTTCATAGACCTAAATGAAATTCACATGAACGGCTGCAACTGAGACTTTTGCTTCTGCAATGCACTAGCATATATGTTATTTAATGCAGTTTGGTTGTCAAAAAACTGAGAGAATTTTTAGTATGTTGACCAAATTTTTGAAATTTCTTTACATTTCATTAAACCCAGCAAACAGAAACATCTCCAAATGATAAAATAAATTTATTTCAATTGGGCACTGGGGAAAAAATGGTGTTATTCTAAAGCAGGACCTTCTTTATGTTCCTAGTGGCTTCATGGTTGACTAAAATGGTTAGAAGTTACAAATGAGTAATCCAAGGCAAAATCTGTCCCTAAGCCAAGAGAACCACCTTTTACCTCTAATAAAACAATGCAAATGGTTCTCTGATACTTCTCTACTTTATTAAGGTTAACCAACATGGTATTTATATTATCTAAACATTTACTGTAAATTTTCAGTGATGTTTAGATTCTGAATTACCTTTCCATAATTAAGTTAAATTCAGGCACATTGGTTTGTATTTTATAGAAAACATTTATCTTTAGGTCACAAATAGGAATGAGCTATAATTTGCAAATGTTACAAAGGTGATTCCAAATCTCAGCTAAATTCTTTGCAAAACTGCAACCACTCATTCAGCCTTTCATAAAAATAGAGACCAAACACAATTGCTTAAACTTATCACTGTTGAGAGATTCTGGTAACTAAGAAATTCCTGAAAGAGTAATAAGCCATGATTATTGGAAAGCTCAGAACACTGGCAAGGCTTAACTGCAAAGTACTTAAAAGAAGGCCACAAATTTTGTTTTCCTAAGAGGAGCTAGGAACTATAGATGTCACTGAGTAGTGCATTGAAATGGCATTGCCTAGGGTGAGTGTTGCACAGAAACTCCAGGTCACCTCTTCTTGATCTATTATTTTGGATAAGCTTCCACTATCATAGCATGGCCCTGTAAAGGAAAAAAAAAGTTCAATTAGAGCAATCAAATGCAATGAATCCAGCCAGTACAGAGGCAGCATAGAACAATGGGAAAAATATAGGCTTTGGAACTTAATCCTGGCTCTGCCATTCAAACACTGTGCGATCTTGGGAAAGTTATTAGCCATTCTGAACCTCAACTTCCTCTCTAAAATGGGGTTCATGGTGCCCACTTCAAAGTATTTTTGTGAGCATTAAATTAGATAACATACAATGTATGTATACACACACACACATATACATGTATACACATGTGTATCAGAGTCTATCTAGAAGAGTCTGACTCCTAGTAGATGCTCCATAAGTGGTTACTATTAAAATAAGCCAGAGGGGCTTTTTTAGCTGTATAAAAATAAACGCAATACAGTGAATCCAACAACAGGCTTCTCTCTCTCCTAGATAAGAAAACCAAGGCTTTGAGAGGTTAAGTTACTCATCCAAATCCACAAAGCTATTAAGTAACAGGGCCAGGACTTGAAACCAGATGATTCCAAAACCTGGTCTCTTCTTTACTACTCTATGCGGGTGAAGATGATGATTTGAGGTCCCACAAAGGTAAAAAGGTAGAAAATCCCTTTCCTAGTACTAGGCATAGTGCTATATCCAAGTTATCTCCCTAGTTTAAACCTAGTATAGAAACTAATGATTTCATGAGTCTAAATCCTATCTGATAATCATTGTCATTCTATCTTTTGGACTGCTATCAAACTAGTTAATAGCCTAACTAATCTCCCTGCTTCTAGATTCAATTCAATCCCCACAAATATTTATTAAGCAACTATTATTTATAAGGCACCAAGCTGAACACTGCGTGGGTACAAAGTTTTGCTACATGGCCTGTATCCTCAATCTAATATACACTGTAGTTCAAAACAAACTGCTAAATACCTTGATACAGGCACAAGCAAACAAAAGAACATGGATGGGAAGGTTTGACTGACTTGGGGTTGTCCTAGAAGGGCCCATAATAAGGTAGAATATTCCTTCTCCTGTTTTATTTCAACTGTGTTGTTTTGATGTTCCAAATCTTTTATATTGCACTAGATGAGTGGTTCTCAACGGCAGTGATCTTGCTCCCTCCCCTCCCCAGAGGACATTTAGCAATGTCTGGAGATATTCCTGGTTGTCCCAACTGTGTGTGTATGGCAGGGGGGCGGGGGGTGGTGGGGAGTGAGGGGGTGGTTTGCTACTGGTATCTAGTGGGTAGAGACCATGTTAAGCACCCTACAACACACAGCACAGTCCCCTCACCAGCAACAAAGAATTATCTGGCCCAAAATGTTACTAGTGCCAAAGCTGAGAAATCCTGATCCACAATGATGGATTCCTCCTTTGATCTAATCATGTTTGTAGCACTCATTTGGCTCTTGATGAAACAATGCCAAGTTTAATCTAGTTTCTAAGATGCATCATCTCCTTCTTCACTATACTGTAAACTTCTAGAGGTAAGTAATAATACTGGATATTATTCTTTGTTCATCCACAAAAGCATCTAGTATTGTGTTATTAATCCTCTATGTGCTAGATTAAAAAATTAGGGAACAAACACTCAAAACCAAAGGACATTCACCTATGTGGACTATGCACTATGTACCATGCTATGCACTAGTTACCTCCCTCATTTAAACTTGGCATAGAAAGATAAAGAGGGAGGGCTCCAGTCCTGATTTACCATGGTTTTCTGTAAATGAAGTTACAACAGATTAGAAAATACTTCTGATTGTGAAGTCTAAAATATTCCAACCTAAAAATAACTGATCCCTTGCTTCTTCAAAGTCTCTGAGAAAAAGCCATAAATAAAGGCTTTTAAATGTAAGATGTTTATACTTTTACATATCTTATTCATCTTGGTCGGCAACAGATAGTTTCTGTTATCTGGAGAAAAATCAAATCTGTTTCCATCAGGGTTGGGAAAAAAAAAAGATTACAACCAGCCTTCCTTTTGGATTTTATTCCCCAGTGAAATGCTATAGCAGGTAGGAAGTTTCGTCAGTAACACAAGTAAAGCAGATAGAAAAAAATCTGTAGAAAAACATAATTTTCCTCAGCTAAATAGCAATAGGTTATCCAGAGGCAAATTAATTCTGCATTAAGGTATAGTTCAGTTCTCAAGAAAGACTTGGAGAGATTTTATGGATAAGGTCTCATGGTGACTAAATGAATAAAATTTTATTATTAAAGCAGAAAATAAATCAAAGTGTGAATAATGATAGTGTCTGATGAGGGGATTATTAGTGATTATAATTTTATTTTCTAAATACTTTTGTATTTTCATAATTTCCATAAGGAGCATATATAACTTTTATAAACAAAAAACATAAACATTATTTTAGGGAAAAAAAATAACTTGGATTTAAATAGCTTTTTCCTTTCAAAGTACTATCAGAATTAAAGTTGTACTACCTCCCCACAAAAATGGGCTGCTTTGGGCCTCCCTGGTGGCGCAGTGGTTAAGGGTCCGCCTGCCGATGCAGGGGATACGGGTTCGTGCCCCGGTCTGGGAGGATCCCATATGCCGCGGAGCGGCTGGGCCCGTGAGCCATGGCCGCTGGGCCTGCGCATCCGGAGCCTGTGCTCCGCAACGGGAGAGGCCACAACAGTGAGAGGCCCGCATACCTCAAAAAGAAAAAAAAAAAAAAAAAAAAAGGGCTGCTTTTTTCCCGGTGGTCTGTCATCAGAAAAATCGCTCTAAGACTGTTTCAAATTAAGCTAAATCAAACATTCTTGGATGAATTTGTTTTGTTTCCAAGAAAATGACTTTCTGGAAGCTCCTATGAAGCTTCTGTGACATACCTGCCCTCCAGCTGCACAGGCGGCAACTAACCCATACTGGCCTCCTTCCTTCTGCAATCTGTTGGCAGTTGCCATGACCAACCGACAGCCAGTGGCTCCAAACGGGTGTCCCAGGGAGAGTGATCCACCCCAGATGTTAAACTTCTCCAAAGGAGGCGATCCAACCTGGCTCCCACAGAAATAGACACAAATATAAAGATGAGTTTACTTAAGAATCAGGCCAGGCTCGTAGTTAACAGGTAGTAATGGCAATAAAGGGAAGTAACTAACTTAAGACAAATCACAAGTTATTTTACTGCAAAAGAAATTCTAAATCAATTCTGAAAGCCAAGGGCCCATTTATTTTTCATCTAACATGAGAATGGATGAACAAAGACAACCTAAATTTTTGCTTTTATTTTTTAACATCTTTATTGGAGTATAATTGCTTTACAATGGTGTGTTAGTTTCTGCTGTATAACAAAGTCAGCTCTGTGTATACATATATCCCCACATCTCCTCCCTCTTGCGTCTCCCTCCTATCCTCCCTATCCCACCCCTGTAGATGGTCACAAAGCACCGAGCTGATCTCCCTGTGCTATGCAGCTGTTTCCCACTAGCTATTTTACATTTGATAGTGTATATATGTCAATGCCACTTTCTCACTTCGTCCCAGCTTACCCTTTCCCCTCCCTGTGTCCTCAAGTCCATTCTCTATGCCGGCATCTTTATTCCTGTCCTGCCCCTAGGTTCTTCAGAACCATTTTTTTTTTTTAGATTCCATATGTATGTGTTAGCATATGATATTTGTTTTTCTCTTTCTGACTTACTTCACTCTGTATGACAGACTCTAGGTCCATCCACCTCACTACAAATAACTCAATTTTGTTTCTTTTTATGGCTGAGTAATATTCCATTGTATGTATGTGCCACATCTTCTTTATCCTTGCTTTTATTTTTTTCTAAAGAATTTCCAGGAGGTATTTTTCAACTAAGAAATAAATATATGTAATGAAACACAAAATTCTTCATAAAAAGCAGCAGCTTTCCTCTTCATACTTTTATTAGCAGGCATTAAAGCTCCAAATATTAAAGTGCTTTGGAAATTCAAGCTTTTTTTGGCTATGCTGCATGGCATGCAGGATCTTAATTCCCCAACCAGGGATCGAACCTGTGCCCCCTGCAGTGGAAGCGCAGAGTCTTAACCACTGGACTGCCAGGGAAGTTCCTCGAGCATATTTTTAACCAGAAACTTACCTTGGCTTTTCTACCCATGTAGTTTTGTGCAAACCAGTCAGAATCCATGGCTTTCAAATTAGCCAAAATCTGACCCTAGAAAGGAAAGTAACTCAGTAAGGACCTTGTTAGTAATGTCCCTCAAGGTGTTCTTTGAGTTTGTCTAACTTTAAAGCTAAGCAAATCTTTAAATCAGTTTTCAGTGAATATTTCCTAAAGAAACAATCTGGTACTTTTGAAGGGCCTCAAAGTGATAGCTTCAAAAGGTATGTTTTTCAGCACTGTGTGTGTAGCCCTGGATTCCTCCCATCATGCCCTTCCCAGCAGTGTAAGTCAGTATTTCAAATATAAAGCTCCACTCTTGTTTTACTCATATTAAATGATTATAGTCCTTTGATATGTGCTTTAAAGTGACTTACTGAGAAAGCTTCATGAAATTCAAAAGCATCAATATCATTCATTGTTAATCCTGCCTTTTCTAAAACTTTTGGAGTAGCATATGTTGGTCTGAAAAGAAAAAAATAAGTGATACAATATTAAAACTTTAATTTTTAACCTAAGAGCTCCTTCATATTCCCCAAACTGAGTCCTACATAATTATCAGAGTGTCTTCCACTCACTCACTGATTCTACTATACAAATATTAAGTGTTGGTGATACAATATTAAACTGAACAGACATGGCCTCTGCCCTTTGCAGTTGATATTCTGGACTCAGAGAAATAGATAATAAGTAAACAATTAACGAGAAGGACAAATTAATAATGTGAAGAGCTAGAAGAACACAGAGTTCAAAGGGCAGAGCATCAGAAGGGGCGTGGCTAGTTAAAGGACATAATGGAGGCTAGTGAGGGTAGAGCCTCGTGATGGAGGGAGAGAGTCTAAACATTAGGAGGCTTTTATAAAAAGCTATTCTGAAGACTGTCGCAGAGTGTGTGGCAATATGAAAAAAATGCTTCTGACATCTTAATGTAAAACAAGAATACCAAATTGTATATATACTGTAATTATAAGTAGAAAAGTACAGGAAAAAGTGGAAAAAACTCCAAACTATAAAATGATAAAGCAACATAAAAGATTATTATTATTTAAAAAACCCAACTCACAAGCCAATTATGAACTCAGGGCTTAATGTACTTTAAAATCTCTGTAAGAAACATTGGTAACCAAATATTTTTCATTATAATCCTAGGATATACACTGCTACCTACCCAAGTAAAAGCTGATCTTTTGGGTCCTGAGACACGTACATGAAATCCCTAGGTAAAAAAATAGAGGAGTTAGCTCTAGTACTAAAATAAAGAAACCAGAGGCAATTTATTTGAACACTTACTTTACCTCAAATATGCCTTCGGCTTATAACCCATGGCCAGAGCCTTTTCCTCTGCCAAAATCAGCACTGCAGATGCACCATCGGTCTGAAATGTTGACCGGAACAAAAATGTTAAATTCTGCAGCCTCTCTGGTGGTCTTTCTTCAGCCACCTTCTATGCCCTGTTCCTAAATCTACCAACCAGTGACACTTATACAGTACCTCTATATAATAAAACCTTTTCATTTTATCCATCGTTAAGTCAATTCAAACACACACACCGACCCACTTTTGGAAGACGAGGGTACAAGAGCCTATTCAGAAAGTACCGTAATTATCAAAATGGATGAGGAGAATAGGTAACTCTAGAAATATGTGTTCACGATAAACTAAAAGTTTTTTGCTTTTAGTGCAGAATATGAGGAATTTTATGAATTAAAACAACCTCCAAAAAAATCTCTTATTTACTGATTTATTTTTACATTTTCTGGACTGTTTCCCAGCTGCTTCCTGCCTGTGGCTTCGAGGTGATTTTCTTCTATTTATAGACTATAACAATGGGAGAAGAAGAAATAGCTGAGAACATAAGAACCATGGCCTTCCCTCTCTGGACCTACCCCACATACTTTTCTCCAACTGACAACTGAGAAGTTGGGGGACAAAGAAGTACCACTCACAAAAGCCCTATACCATTGCTTCAAAAGAAAGAGCTCAAAAAAAAAAAAGAAAAATCCAAAATTCCAAAGGAAAGGAAACTACTCTCTAGAATTTGCCAAATCAAAACAATTTCTACCACATCATACCATATTTTTATAACTCAGTAACTGTGAAGAGGCTATGTAGCCACTACTGATAGGCAGGCATAAAGTCTGGAAACACAGGTGACTATACATAATGATATCACATCAATAATATATTCAATGTGCAGTTGTGCAAAATTGCAGTGAATGTGGTGCGTTAACAAACTCTCTGAAAATCCATGTATTTGTGATGCATTACCTCTGATGATTCGTGTTTCTGATTTTTGATGAATAAACCTGAACCTTTTGCACACCCCACAAGTAATCAAGGGGGTTCAGATCTGCCAAGAGTGTAACCCATACCATACGGCCCTATCATCCAACTTGGTTTTGGAAATAATCACCTAACCAGCCCTTCACCACTCAGGCTTTACAGAGTGGTACACCATCCTGTTGGAACCACTTCAGGCACCCTTGCCCGAGCTCAAGAGCAGGCATTAAATCATCACTTACCAAAGTCAAATATGTCAAACATTTGCCTATGTTTCTAGACTATATATCTGGGTAGAGGAGTTACACTGTAAAAGAAACATTGACCAGATGAACTATATCCAGAAGACTACACCCACGGTAGTAGGAGAAGGGAAACCACATCTCCCAAGCAGAAGCAGAATCAGCAGGGACATTCAATTGAGGAGAAGAAAAAAAACCCAAGCAAGGACATGAAGCTACCTGCATATATAAGTAAAATAACAACAACAGAAAACGAGGGTAGATTTATTCCATGATGCTTATAGGAAAGTAATTTGGAGGCTGTCTTATACGACTCCCTGAATTCATATCCTATGTTCCAACCAAGCTTTTCCCTAAAGAGGTCCTTGCTCTCTTAACTCCTGATTTTGCATTTGCTGTTCCTTTTGCCTAGAATGCCATTTATACACTACCTGAATTGGCTTGTACTCTTTTTTTTTTTTTTTTTTTTTTTTTTTTTTTTTTTTTTTTGCTGTACGCGGGCCTCTCACTGCTGTGGCCTCTCCCGTTGCGGAGCACAGGCTCCGGACACACAGGCTCCGCGGCCATGGCTCGCGGGCCCAGCCGCTCCGCGGCATGTGGGATCTTCCGGGATCGGGGCACGAACCCGTGTCCCCTGCATCGGCAGGCGGACTCTCAACCACTGCGCCACCAGGGAAGCCCTTGTACTCTTCCTTCAAGATTCTCTGAGCAAGGGTCACCTCCTCTAAGAAGCCTCTTTGACTCACTCATCTATGTATCTTCCCCAAGAGCCTATGCTTATAGTGTTCACAGCACTTTCTCACTACATTACAATAAACTGTTCTTTTTAGCTCCAGTGCCTAGCACAGGCAGTCAAAGTTTTTCGACTGCTGAAGTGCCTGAAGAGAATAGCTTTTTTGTATCAGAATGGTGACTGGGTCAGGAGACTTCTATGGCTTTAAAAACTATAATTCTATTTTAATATTATCTTTGTAATGAAGAAGTACACTTCTAAGTCTCTATTCATAATACACACAAATAACTCTATTTCAGGCTTTTCTATTGAGAGTACACAAATATAAAAGATCACTAGTAAACACATATAGCACACGGTTACCAGAAAAGAAGAATTTGCAGCTGTCACTGTGCCATAGGGCTTGATGAATGCAGGTTTTAGTTTGGCCATTTGCTCCAGGGAGGAAGGACGAATGCCATTATCTTGAGTAACTGTATCTTTTCCTATAAAAATATGAAGTTTTTAACTCTAAGGCACAGCAAGCATTATATATCTTCTCCAGAGAAATACACTTTAAAAATTATAAGAACAGGGGCTTCCCTGGTGGTGCAGTGGTTGAGAGTCCGCCTGCTGATGCAGGGGACACGGGTTCGTGCCCCGGTCCGGGAAGATCCCACATACCGCGGAGCGGCTGGGCCCGTGAGCCATGGCTACTGAGCCTGCGCGTCCGAAGCCTGTGCTCCGCGGCAGGAGAGGCCACAGCAGTGAGAGGCCCGCGTACCACAAAAAAAAAAAAAAAAAAAAATTACAAGAACAAATAAAATGTAAACCACAGATATTCACTAAAAGGAAGCCTTTTATAGTTATCAAGATATTACCAAATTTGAAAATAAATTCTTAAGACTTTTGGGAAATAATCTAAATGATTTAACGTTAGAAAGGATACCCTATTTTCTTAAGATATTCATTCACATTTGGCTCTTCTATACAGAAGAGCTATGAATGAAGAATTTTAAAAACAGGCATGCACATAAGAACTAAAACATATCTGCAAGATCTAAAGGAGACATAAAATTTTCTCTTTTTAAAAGTTTTACCAGGGACTTCCCTGGTGGTCAAGTGGTAAAGAATCCACCTTCTAATGCAGGGGACGCGCATTCCAGCCCTGGTCAGGGAACTAAGATCCCACGTGCCTTGGGGCAACTAAGCCTGCGCACCACTACTGAGCTCGCACGCCTCAACGAGAGAGCATGTGTGCCACAAACTACGGGGCCCACACGCTCTGGAACCCGCGCACCACAACTACAGAGCCCACACACCCTGGAGCCCATGCACTACAACTAGAGAGAAAAAAACCCACACGCCACAACTAGAGATAAGCCTGCGCACCGCAACAAGGAGCCCGCATGCCTCAACAAAGATCCCGCATGCTGCAACTAAGACCTGACAGAGCCAAAAATAAATACATAAATAATAAAATAAAATCTTAAAAAAAATGTTTACCTACTGTTACAACAAGGATTGAAACTTGAGTCCATGTTTAAGAATAAAGGCTGAGTGTTTTGGAAAGAGAACCATCATATTTACTGGAAAGTCACTCGGGGTCTTTGGAGTTTTAGAAGAAATTCAGAACTCCCTAACAAATATCAAGAGCATTAAGAGCATTCTCCTCTACAAAGTTAAGCAAACTGTTTTACCTGGTACTTTGAAGGGCACGACATCAGAAAGGAGTCCTTCATC
Source organism: Mesoplodon densirostris (assembly GCF_025265405.1). Classification (NCBI taxonomy): domain Eukaryota; kingdom Metazoa; phylum Chordata; class Mammalia; order Artiodactyla; family Ziphiidae; genus Mesoplodon; species Mesoplodon densirostris. Next base: position 20,830,645 of record NC_082674.1, on the reverse strand, counting down.
CTGCGCCTTTTTGGCCAGGCTGTGTGAGCGCAGTGCATACTCATCCTGTTCCAGCCGAGAAATAGCAAAGGCGGCAGCCAGTCGGTCTGCAGAGTGGCCCATGGTCTCACTGGTGGAGAACTCGGCCACTGCTGGAAGCTGGGAAAGGAGATATTCAGGACCAGGCACACTGTTAAACAGGTACTATACCACACCTAGGGTTATTTGGGAAAGTTAAAGTCTACTATCAATCAAGACCAAGACAAGGGAAGTTCTTTCTGAACAGGGCGTCTCTAAAAAGGGCTTACAAATTCAAATCTTCAAACCACTATTTTTTTCTTTCTTTCCAACTTGACCAAATAATTAACCTCTCCCTGTAACTAACAGAATCTGCAACTGCTAGAGCATAACTGACCCACGCTGTCTCCCCTAAGTCTAAATCTCTGCAATGGGATGCTTCGGCAACACAAGTCTTTCTGTAAGCGTTCACAAGTCTCACCTCGGGTGACAGGAAATTCAATCTGAATTTAGAGATTAAAGACAGTCGCTGACCCAGAGTCTTGGCCCTACTGAGATCCAGCATCATCTTCCTCATTTTCCTTGAGTGGCGAATAGGGACGTCAGACATTAACTCTACACCACCTGCCACAACCACGTCACACTGGCCGGAAGCAATCAAGCTGACAGCTGCAGGGCACAGGGCACAGGTACATGAGCATCTCTTGTATAGATAAACAAGCCATTGGTAATTTAAGCTGCTTTTCCTTTTTTTAAATTTAGGCTTCTTGATTTAAAAATTGTATGATAGTTACTAGCGTTGTACAACATGTGTAATTAAGGTTTTTACCTCTTCAGAGGGATTAGGGTAAGTTTTTTAAATGACTAAAAATACATTCAACGCACTGGAGAAAAACCAAGTTTCATTCAGGCTGTATGGACATCAACTTCCGGAAGTATCCACTGGACCAACCTCAAACAAATCGTATTCTAAACCAGAACTTTTGGCATATTTTATACGCTCCCACTTTAGTTTCCATAATGACTTTTTTCCTATAAAGAGAATTTCAGTTTCTACTAGAAGCTAGAGAAATTCTGGCTTTTAGATAGAAGGCAGCCCCTTTCCCTCTTTATGGCCACTGGCAAGTATTGTGTCGCTCTACCCAGAAGCGGTCCCATGCTGCATGGAGTGGAGAACGCCCCCATCCCTGCCTCTGGCTTCACCCCCTGCACCCCTTAGGTGGCAACCTGGCCTTGATGTCACTAAGAGAGCACGATGACCATATCTTTCACGTTTCCTGTCTTTTCACAATAAGGGTTGATGCTACAAAATGTCCCACAGATTTGCTAAGTTTTTTAGGAGAATTTCTAACTAATTATAAAAATGCCTAGATGTGGGGAAAAAGTAGAGGAAAAGAGTTGTATCATCTAAAGCAGTGACTTACCACTGCGACAGTGGTAGAGGGAGGAAGGCCACAGTCTTCGTGGGGGAGTATCATATTAGAATCACCTAAATAAAATCTAGCAGGTTATAAACTTCTCATGCCTTAAATCTAGAAGTATCCCTCCAATAAATAATCCCTGAGATAGCCAGCCACACTACTGATGGAGAAACTACAAGAATGGTTGTGGTCCTCAGGTACAGAGGGCAGGAAAAAGGGTTGAGAACTACTGTCAAAAATCAAAAAATTTGGGCCTCCCTGGTGGCGCAAGTGGTTGAGAGTCCGCCTGCCGATGCAGGGGATACGGGTTCGTGCCCCGGTCTGGGAGGATCCCATATGCCGCGGAGCGGCTGGGCCCGTGAGCCATGGCCGCTGAGCCTGCGCGTCCGGAGCCTGCGCGTCCGGAGCCTGTGCTCCGCAACGGGGGAGGCCACAACAGTGAGAGGCCCGCATACCGCAAAAAAAAAAAAAAAAAAAAAAAAAAAAAATCAAAAAATTTAAACATTACCTTATTTTTTGAAACACACAGAGATCATTTATTTCTGTTAAGAGTAGTTTTTGTCTTATAAAAGACGAAGGAGAAACAACATGTACCTTCGGCAGTCAAAAAACCATACCTGTGGTCATGGCTTGGTTGGAAGAGATGCAAGCCATGGTGACAGTGTGAGCAGGAGTCCTGTCAGAGAAGCCAGCTCCGAGGGCAGCCTTCAGGAAACAGAGTGAATGAAAGGATCACTTATGAAGGCAGTGCTACATGTAAATGGTGCTTTAAGCAATACTTCACTGTATGGTAAATCAGGAAAGGATTTGAGTTCAATAATCCAGAGTAATATTTAAAATAAAACTAAGCACATCACAGAAACGGTTTACTAATTTTTTGTCTAGTCATTAACTGACAAGCACTCTGCCAAGTTCCTTGTAGCCATCTTCTAGTGTGGTATACAAGCCTACAACAGTCTTGCGGTTCACCTAATTTCTTAGCAATGCTCTTCTCAGAGCTTTAAGGACATTAATATGTAATTTGATTTTAACTTGTTTAAATTTGCAAGTAAACCTAAAGTAAACCTGCTACATATAGTTGAAGGAATGATGACCTATATCATGGTGTGGGGTTCTCATGATCTACGTTCCTGCAGTTATAAGGCTTAGTAGTAACGAAAGTCATCAAACATGAAAGTCATTTCTGAAGAACTGACTCCTCATGAACAGATTCCCACACAGGTCCCTGCCTGCTTACACGCGTCTCTACTTTCACTGACTGCCTGATATTTCAGACAGCACGCCGTGATCCAACGCAAAGAGGAACTGGAAAACACGCCAAACATGCAAGAGTTCAAGTTGATGAAAGAAATTTTGGAAAACTGCCTGAGCCTCAAATGAGCCTCTGACAAATAAGGGTTAGACCAGTTAACAACTGGAAATGAGAAAACTGGTCAGGATGATGACACAAGAGGTGCTTCAAAAGAGAGTAGCTTGAGGGGCCTTGAGAAGAACTGAGGCCCTCCTTCAATCTAAAAATGGACATGAGGACATCTATTATTTTATTATACTATTTATTGAGTAAATTATGCTGCCCAGAAAACAATGAATGCCTGATTCCATTTTTGTTTATGTAAAAAACTAATGCATAGGTGCAAAAATAAAATACTTGCTTTTATAATATTAAATTTTCACTTTAAAAACAAAGCTCTCAACAGCTCATCTCCCCCACCACCATCATTTACTATGAAATTCTGGTTCCTATTAAGGGAATTAATTTTTAGTGGCCTTTTTCTCAAACTATTTATCCTCAGAATACAAGATTTTCTATAATTTGGTAAGGTTAACATGTTTCCAAAGCTGAGATTAAAGGGTTCTGTTTCTTAACTGATTTTTATCTTCATACTTATACTACCTATACTAGTTACCGCATTTACCACCATTCACCATAATCCACAGGGACAGAAATGTGCTACAGTAGTGTACATGCAACATGACCTTACTCTGGTCTTCCCAGTGAGGCCTGATACTAAGTGCCCAACACTCTGTTGAAAACTACCCGCTGGCAACTGCACCTCAGCCTCTCAGTGTAAACCAACCCAAAAGGAAGAGAGAGGCAAGTCTCCAAGGGGAAGGGGAGGAGAGCTTCCCAGTGGGGCAAGTGTAAAGGGCACTGAGGTTGTAATGGCCTGATCCTCACGTGGTCCTTTCTAGCCTGTGTCACACCCTTGGCCCCAGATGACTCTCAAGACTGAAGGAACTTTAAATAGAAGTGGCTGCTGGTGAACCTTGTCTACATGTTTCTATTTAAAGTCTGAATAGCTCTCAAGGCAAGCTTAGGCTCTAGACAGTACAATGAGGGGAAAGGAGGAAAATGCCTCTTAGTTAAGCTGGAGAGCAGGGAAGTATGCTGAGGCCTTTCAGTGAAGTCAGGTTCATGGGAACTCAGCAGCAGAAGCCTTTCAGGATTTCATTATTACACTATTAATACAGACAACAGGTGCTTAAAGTTTCTAGCTGGAAGTCACAGTAGCCTTTAGGTTACAAAACAACTATAGAGAGACATACTTATAATATATCCCCTCAATTTAGCCTTTAGTATTAGTACAGGGCTGGGAGAGGGAATCTACCACATGTCAATCAATAGCTGAGATTTGCATATGGATATAAAATTTCCAGAAAAAAATTTAGAAAAGCATTATGGCTTTAGTGTTGGGATAGAATAGAAATATAGAGAAAACTGAAACAGATTTAATATTTACTTTTTAAATGCTCTATAAGAGTCACTTTGATTTTTTCAGAATATAGAAGTTGAAAATGTTGATATACTCATGAGGTTATCATATTTGATACATTTAGAAGTGTGAAGGTCCAGGGAACAACAAAAAAATAAGGATGGGAAAAAAAACCCTCTTCCTGTTCTTAATTCTTTCCTGCCTCCCTTACAATATACAGTAGCTGATTACGGCGGACTTCGGTAACACCAGGCCTTCAGCAGTCTTAACATATACTGATGAGTAAAAAGGGGGGACAAAAATACTTTCAGTCCTGCTCATTTCCCCTTCTCTTGGCTGACAGTGGTGAAAGTTACTGACCTTCCAACTATACTGAACACAATAATATGGCAAGCACAAACCAGAAATAAAGAAAATGCTTAGCATACTGAAATGTGCTTTGGAGCCAACTTTACCCAAATAGCCACTTTTGAATTGAAACAAAGCCCAGAAAATGTTTTTGGACTATTCATTATGAAATGCCTGGAGAACATGCTGCAGAAGTTCCAAGGCCTGTCATATCTCAGCTGCCCCATAAACACTACATGGAGCTGTGCCAACTAGGGTAAAAGTAAACACCTGTGAAATAGTTAAAAAAGAAACTGACCTATGTGTCATCTAGTCAAAGGGAACAAATGAATAAGCAAGGCTACCTCCAACAAAAACCGTGTTATGAAATAAGTTCTTTGTAAAATGTTGAAATTTTAAGTTAGAGGCCACAATATCTAGCATTACTAAAAGTCACATCAGCCATACTTTGCCATAATCTCTATTTTCCTAAGAGAAAACAAACTAAAATATCCCAAACCAGCTCAAATAATTGATTTGATGTATAGTATAAATATATTTTAGTATAGTGTATGTCATTTGATTTATACAATAATTCTTTTAAATATAAAATAATTCAAGTAGTAAAATCACATTTAAGTCAAATATAACTTTAATGAATTTTAAAAACTTTTAAAGAGTAAATTCTATTAATTAAAACTCAAATTGATTCTCCTATCAATCTTTAAACAATATAAAGTTTGTTTTACTCACCTCTCTAGCCACATTGCTTGTTTTCACTTCCTGTATAACTGTGCCGAAGATGATATAATCAACAACATCCTTTGGGACACTGGTCCGATGCAACAAACCCCTGCCAGCAGAAGTCCAAAGCAAAGAAACATTTCATACATTCAAGATAGTGCCACAGATCATCACATAAGGCACTACAGTTAACTTTGGTTAAAAGGTTAACTTTGGATTTAAGAGTAGAGACTGTATCTTTTCCTTAATTTGACAAGCATGTGGCACCTTATCAAAGAAATTAAAGTCTAATTTAAAAAGTCAACCTCTGGGGCTTCCCTGGTGGCGCAGTGGTTGAGAGTCCGTCTGCCGATGCAGGGGACACAGGTTCGTGCCCCGGTCTGGGAAGATCCCACATGCCGCGGAGCGGCTGGGCCCGTGAGCCATGGCCGCTGAGCCTGCGCGTCTGGAGCCTGTGCTCCGCAACGGGAGAGGCCACAGCAGTGAGAGCCCCGCGTACCGCAAAAAAAAAAAAAAAAAAAAAAGTCAACCTCTGATGCTCAATTGGCAATGAGAAGTTAAATGGGAAGAATCATAAATAATTCGGAATATAATCTATAAAAATTTTAAATCACTATGTTGTATGCCTGAAACTAATATAAGATTATAAATCAACTATACCCTAATAAAAAAATTTTAAAGAAATAATTTGAAATAGGATAAAACATATATAAACCAAAGTTTTCAGTCAAAAATCAAAGAGGGGGCTTCCCTGGTGGTGCAGTGGTTAGGACTCCGAGCTCCCAATGCAGTGGGCCCAGGGTTCGATCCTTGGTCAAGGAACTAGATCCCACATGTGTGCTGCAACCAAGAGTTCGCATGCAACAACTAAGGAGCCCACCTGCTGCAACTAAGACCTGGTGCAACCAAATAAATAAATAAATATTTTTTTTAAAAAAGAAGAAAAGAGAAACAAATAGAAAATTAAAGAGTAAAATCCCAGTTATGTTAAATTTGAAGTATCAATATAAACACAATTTAAATAACATATATTTTTCTAGTTCTGATCACTGATAGAGACTAGAAGCAATAACACTCCAGTAGGAATGAGCACATCTTGAACTCAGACTTGGTTTCTAAATGCCATTTACTAGCAAAGGTATTAACTTTTCTTTTTTAAATTAATTACTTAATTAATTAATTTTGGTTGCATTGGGTCTCCGTTGCTGTGTGCGGGCTTTCTCCAGTTGCGGCGAGCAGGGGCTACTCTTCGTTGCGGTGCGCAGGCTTCTCACTGCGGTGGCTTCTCTTGTTGCAGAGCACGGGCTCTAGGTGCACGGGCTTCAGTAGTTGTGGCTCGCAGGCTCTAGAGTGCAGACTCAGAAGTTGTGGCCCACAAGCCTTGTTGCTCCACAGCATGTGGGATCTTCCCGGACCAGGGCTCGAACCCGTGTCCCCTGCATTGGCAGGCGGGTTCTTAACCACTGTGCAACCATGGAAGCCTTAAAGGTATTAACTTTTTTAAAAATGACTGAGGCCAGGTCTAAGGCAAGAAAAGTACAAAGTGAACCTCTCTGATCTTTTTTGTGCCAAAAATAAGAAAGCACTCAAAGATTAATGGGACCATAGCAAAAACAGGAACAAGGGTGTACACATTTGACAAAATTCATAAAACTATATACTTAAAAATATGTGCATTTTATTGTATGCAAATTACACTCAAAAAACAATATTATACTAAAAAACAAAAGGGCCATAGGAGCCAACCTGAAGGAACTCCCACAGATAAACTATGGGATAATCTGAGCTTCAAAAAGAACAGTGACCAAGCTTGGCTTTAACACAATTAATAAATAAAAAATTTATAAGTCCACATCACTTTAAAAAAAAAAAAGAAAAGCTGTTCTTTACAGAAAAATACCGACCAATAAATATAGGAGGAATAAAAGAATGATCAAAGTCATAATTTTGTAATCTCTAATGTAATAACTAATCTAGGCAAAAATTATCAATGAATGCTAAGACCATTTGGTCAAAGGTTGTTGGGGAACAAGATGTTTACATGGTGTTAAGATATCACTTTACAGGTGACTTACTAATTGCAAAGGAAAAAAATACACCTTTATAATCAAGAGATCTAGTGGTCTGATCACCATGACCGTGTGGTTAGATTTAACATTACACATCATGCGCCTCTTAACATGATGCAATACCCATGCACTTTACCTATGAAGCATTCTTACCAAAAAATGTTTAACCTGAATCTAATCAAGCTTAGAGATCTAACTTCCAGTTTATAGGAAATTCAGAGGAAAGTTAAATATTACTACGAAGAAACATCCAGAATGTGGGACATTCTACAGGCCAGCTGGCCTGGCCTTTTCAAAAAGTCACTCTCATGGGGGGTGGAGTGGAGGGATATCCTAAATTAAAAGAGACCAAAGAGACATGTTCATTTGTAATATGAACTTTGACCAGGTCCTGGTTTGGAAAAAAAAAAAATTAAAAGAAAGGACATTCTTGGAACAAGTGAGGGGGATTTGACTATGAACTGGATATTAGAAGTTATCATACAATCATTATCATCTTAGCTATGGTAATGGTATTGTGGATAACAGAGAAGGTCCTCATTCTTAGGAGTACTAGCTGAAGAATTTAAGGCTGAAGTTATCAAGATGCCTGAAACAATGTCAAATGCTTCAAACCATATAGCTATAGAAAACATGGCAAAATAATAACACTTATTAATGCTAAGTGAGGGGTATTTAGGTGTTCACTTTCAATTTTATTGTATAGTTGACATTTTTTAAGACAGAAAGTTGAGGAAAAACCTGTAAATCTCCAGCCTGGGACCATAATCAGAAATAGCACCATTATCAGGAATGGGAAAGTAAGCTGGCTTCAGGGAAAAGATAATTTTTATTTTTTACATGCTGAGCTTGAGATACCTAAGAAAAGAGGTCAAGTTTAGAGATCTGGAAGTCCTCTACATAAAAAAATAAAGATTAAGTAGATGAGATTTTTAGGGAAAAGCATGCATACAGAGAAATGCAAAGTTCTAAGGACTAAAACTTACAAAATACCTTTAAAAAAGAGACAGAAGAAGGGATCCCGTTTTTTAAGAAGTAGAAAAGAATCAGTCAGAAAATGGAAGGAAAACCGTAATGGCCTAACATGAAGTCAAAGGAAGACAGTTTCAAGTAGAGCTGACAGTGTCAAATGCTATAGAAGACAAAGTCATTGAGGTCTGAGAAAAAACTGGTGCGCTTAGTGATTACACAGTCATTATTAAGAGACGCTTCCAAAGTATATTACTGTAGAGCAATGGGAATGGAAGCAGTTATGGGATTAAGCAGAATGAATGGACAGTAAGAAAAGAAAAGCAACTGCTGCTTTCATTTATGCTTAAAGGCTGGCAGGAAGAGAACAAACAGAACAAGATGGGCAGAAAGGTGCAAAGAAGGGTTTTTTCAGACTATGAAAGACCTGTAGCTGCTTAAAGACACAAAGGCAAAGCATCAATGAATGATAATGCCTTACATGTTGACTCTCATCAAATTATTCTTCCATCTCAATCTCATGCAACCACATCTAATTTTACATTTTTATTTGGTTTGCACAGGAACCTTCAGGTCTCATTCTAGGCTTTGTTCTAGATAAATAACCACATCCCCATCCCACCAGGGATACCAAAATCTGAGGATGCTCATGTCCGTTAAATAAAATGGCATAGTACAGTTGGTCCTCTGTATACACAGGTTCTGCATCTGTATTTGCATTATTTGTTCAGCTATCCTCGTACAGTATGAAGTTTCTAAGATAATCATCAAATATATGTATTGTATTTAGCCTGATCAATGTAGGACTAGCCTGATCAATCTAGCCCTAAATTGTTTACAACCAACAGCTAGCTACAGTACTCATTAAGGAATACTGTCATGCCAAGAAATAGTCACGCCTACAAAATAAAGGTCGCTGACATTCACCAGCTGCTTGAATTTGTGTAGCACATATGGCTAAAATGAAGAATAAATGAATCTTGTAAAATCTACTAAGTGTTTTTTCTCACCACATAAAAGTTAACATATCTTAGATATGGAAATTCCATTAAACATGCTATTTCAAGTGTAAAAACTGGAGAAAAGTACTTTTAATGAAGTAAGAACTAAAATGAAACTGCATTTACTCACGAAAGCGCCGCTCTAGCCAAATCATGTGGCATCAGGTCTTTATATCTGGGGAAAGAAAATAATTTAAACCAAAAGCCTAGAGCTTTAATAAAAAATGTTTTTCATTCTGTCTGAAATAACTAAAGAAATAATCTAACATATGATGCTATAAATGCACTTAACATCATTCCAAATGAAGAAATAGTGTGACTTTGCTATTTGTCATCCTTAAAAATCTGGCAAGCCTTGACTCCTTTTGAGCTGGCTAAGAATCGAACAAGAATCTTGCCCACTGTCTTATTGTTCAGCATGACACATGTTAAATATTTAACATTTAATATTTTATTTAATACAATATTTTTATTTAAACCCCACCTTTTAAGTTCTCCTTTATTTTTAAAACATTCATTATTTTGTGATGTCTCAAGGGACATGAGCAATATATTGGACTTTTAAGAAAATTTTGTTTTAAAGTAATTTGAGGTTTACAAAGAATTGGAAAGATAGAACAGAGTTCCTGTATACCCTTTACCCTGCTTCCTCTAAAGCTAATCTTACATAACCATGATGTACTTGTCAAAACTAAGAAATTAATACTGGCACAATACAATTCACTAAGCTAACTTTATCTGGACCTCACCAGTTTTTCCACTAATGCCTTTTTACTGCTCTGTTCCAGTAAAAGGGCATTATGCATTTTGTTGTCATGATTCCTTAATCTCCTCCGATCAGTGACAGTTTCTCAGTCTTTCCTTTTCTTTCTTGACCCTTGACACTTGGAAGACTGGGGTTATGGATATGAGGGAAGTGTATCACAGAGGTAAAGTGCCCTTCCCACTGCTTCTTATCAGAGTGTACGTGATAGCAACATGACTTATTACTGGTGATGTTAACTTGATCACTTCGTTAAAGTATGGTTTTCTTCACTATTTTTCCCTTTCTGAATTCAATTTGTTAGAAATGAGTCACTACTCTGGCCCTTACTCAAGGGGAGAAGAACTAAGCTCTACTTCCTAGTGGAAAAAGTAACAAAGAAATTATGGACACATGTTAAAATCATCACAGTAGTTAATAAATACTTGAGGGGAGAGAGTTGAGGCTATGCAAATATCTTGTTTCTTCTTAACATTTCTCACCCACTAATTTTAGCATTCATTCGTAGATCCTGGTTGCAGCAATTATTCCTGTGGTGTTCTAATGTTGCTTTATTTATTTATTTTCCTCATTCCTTCTGTATTTATTAATTGAAATTCTTCTTTAAGAAAGACTTGTCCTTTCTCTTTTATTTTTTATTCTATCATTTATTTATATCAGATTGTACTCATAGATATCTGATGTATTCTTTGGGCTATGGCATAATACCATCATAACTTATTAATTAAATTGTTCCAGGTTTTGTCATTGAAAGGTATTTTAGGCTGGTCCTGTCTCTTTTTTTTTTTTTTTTTTGGCAGAGCCGCATGGCTTGCAGGATCTTAGTTGCCTGACCAGGGATTGAACCCGGGCCCCTGGCAACGGAAGCACCAAGTCCTAACCACTGGACTGCCATGGAATTCCTGGTCCTGTGTCCTATTGACATGCTCCATTTTTAAAATTTTATTTATTTATTTATATTTTTGGCTGTGTTGGGTCTTCGTTTCTGTGCGAGGGCTTTCTCTAGTTGTGGCAAGCGGGGGGCCACTCTTCATTGCGGTGCGCAGGCCTCTCACTATCGCGGCCTCTCTTGTTGCGGAGCACAGGCTCCGTAGTTGTGGCTCACGGGCCTAGCTGCTCCACGGCATGTGGGATCCTCCCAGACCAGGGCTCGAACCCGTGTCCCCTGCATTAGCAGGCAGACTCTCAACCACTGCGCCACCAGGGAAGCCCTATATTTTTAAGCACTTCTTTACTTTCTGGCACTCCAAACTGCTCCAGGTACATCTTGTATTTTTTTTTTTTGGCCCAGACCTAGTCGTTCTTCTAGGAAGCCTGGTTCCTTCTATTGAAGAATGGGTATTTAGAAACCAAGATGTGGATGTGAACTCTGTCTATTTAAATTTAAAAAATAAATTCCCTTTATTTTTAAGCCAAAGATTTAACCATTGGATTAAATAAGAATATTCATTCTTTAAATTCCTAAAAATTAAAGCCTAAAAAATCCAAAAATGTTTTTATTTTTACTCTGAATCACAGAAGAATCATCAGTAGTTTTAAAAATCTTTCATAGGTAAAACCAGTTCCCTCAAATTTAGAGCAGAATAACTTGGGAAAAAGTCGTGTGTCAATTTAAAAATATCTGAACCATAATTATTTAGCATTTTACAATCTTTATTCTCATGCTCCTATACCCCTCTCTACCGGGATGCCTGATAAGACTCCCAAATGTCACTGTTGCAGTGTACTCCTAGGGGTGCTTCCAACGTGCTTTCTACCTCTAAGAAAAACCTAGTCTTTCAAATATCACTCAAGTTGAAAGCAAAGCTTCTTCAAATTAAACAGAAAAAGATCTTTTTCTACCTAGAAAATGATCTTCTATTATAGAAGACTCATTTGTCACCTCAATCGTAAGATTAATAATATGACTTAACTATTTGTCTTCTTTATAAGTTCTTCCTTCTATATTATTTTTTGGTCACTTTTGTGCTGTACATGAATATTACCTTAAAATTTTTATTCTTTCTTCTCTAGTAACTATATTTTCTTACGTTACTCAGTGCTCTTCTCTGTGTCGCTAAATCACTCATGAACTTTATCTTCTTTCTAAATTAGGATCCTAAATTAAACTAAAACACAATAATAAAACACAACAAAAGGAATAAACCCTATGCTAATGTGCTGAATATCTCAAACTTCACGCAAATACCAATTATCAAAGCAAATGTTTAAATAATGGAAGTAAATAATATAGTTGAGCGTGTTTGTATTTTTTTTAACAGCTAGTAAAACAGTTGGAATCAAAGTTCTACACAGTATACAAACAGCCCTTACAAAAAAATGGTCTTCCTAGCCAAGAACTTTCTTCTCTTGATGGAACTTTCTTTTCCTACCCTGTTACTGCTGAGTACAAGGAGGATCCCCTCTCATCACTTCCCTGTGGCTAAAGCTTCAGATTCTTACTCTTACTGCTGTTGTGTCAGTACACGAAAGTTATAATACTATATTGAGAGAAGAGGGTGAATGAAGAAACTTCACCAGCATTCACTTACATAAGAAAATACTCTCTAGGTTCTAAACCATCGTTTAAAAATGAACATTTATTGTTTGTGTATGTATGCGCGTGCACACACACACACACAGGTATCTTCCACAAATGGTGGCATTATACACACTGCTCTGAACCTTGCTTTTTACACCTAACATATCTTCAAGATCTTCCCACATTAGTACAGAAAGGTCTCGTTATTTTTAGCAGATGCCTGACATTCCCTATTTTTTGACATCTCCCTATTCCAATATTTTTAAGTTAGTAACTGCTAGTTCAAAATACAAACAATGAAACAATCTAAACAGAATAGAACCAATGTTTCATTTAGTTTGCACCTAGTTCCCAAAGTCCATCGTCAACTTTTGGACAGCCTGGGCCTCACTTGGGGACAAAAAAGGAGGAGAAAAGTCTACGGAGAACAGCAGTTTGGTTCTGGGGAACTTGGGGGCTGGTCTAGGATCATTCTTATTCCATATACTTGGGGTTGTGCTGTACCAGGGTTTGGACCAGTCCATCAACTCCAGTTCTGATAATTTCCAGGAAACCAAAGCCAAAGATTAAAGGTCCTTCAGAATGCCCATGGGCCCACATTCTCCATATTCAAACTTCCGAAGAGGCATAGAAACAACGCACAGTACTTATCTTCAGATGAGGAAAGGATATCTCTGTTAGAAGCAAACTATCTGGTCCCACACTAGGTTTTTAAAATATGACTGGTTCAATCTAACACTACATGAGGCTTACTCAGGAGAATGGATAAAAAACAAATTTTGTCACATTATTTCACCACTGGCTTGACTTATTCTGTATTAGTTTCATGAAAATGTTTTTCATATATTAGCCCACTAGCAATAGTATTACCTACTGGGTTACACTGACAAAGATCCCTTTTGAAAGTGCCTTAAAAAAAGGAATAAATAAAGTACATGGGGTGATGGATGTGTTAATTAACTCGACTGTGGTAATCATTTCACAATGTATATACACATATATATACATATATATAAAATCATCACATTGAATGCCTTAAAAAATCACTGTGTACAACCTAAATATATACAGTTTTTATTTGTTAACCACACCTCAATACAGCTGGAGAGAAAAAAGAAGACAGAAAGAAAGAATATGTAATAAAATCATTTCATACTTACGAAGTGCCTGACAGTAAAAATGGAGTGCGGACACCATCCACCACCACAACGTTCCTTATGTTGGGTTTGGCTAAGGTTTGCTTCGATTTTGTCTGGACAGCTTTAAGAGAAAGTTCAAAGAACAATTAACTAAAATATATGAAGTCAGGGATTTCCCTGGCAGTCCAGTGGTTAAGATTTCACCTTCCAATGCAAGGGGTGCGGATTCGATCCCTGTCAGGGAGCTACGATCCCACATGCCTCACGGACCAAAAACAAAACAAAAACATAAAACAGAAGCAGTATTGTAACAAATTCGATAAACACTTTAAAAATGGTCCACATCAAAAAAATCTTAAAAAAAAAAATAAAATATATGAAGTCAAATGACTTTTTACATTTTTAAAGACAGACATTCAATGCCAAGTTGCATTTGTCATTTACCAAACCACTTCAACTAAAAAAAAAAAAAAAAAAAAAAAAAGGATTAAGAAATTAACTAGCATTTACAAATTTCCAAAAAATATTTAAGGTAAACACAGAGATTATACCTAATGATAAGGTTGTTTATGCCATTAACAAATTGTTTTTTGGGTTTTTTTAAATCAAATGTTTGACAATCTATTCCACTGAAAGCAACCAATTAAGTCTGCCCTTAATATTAGAAGTTACAATGACTGATATCGTTTAGTCTTCATATAGCTTAATATTCTTGCTTTTCTATGTAGAAATAAAGGCATTTGGTTGGTGACTACTGCCATTCTACAAAAACCCAGAATGCTTCCTGAATTCTGGCTCAATTTGTCTAGTTATTTTCTAACATCAAAAGAGCAACCTTGGGGCTTCCCTGGTGACACAGTGGTTAGGAATCCGCCTGCCAATGCAAGGGACACAGGTTCGAGCCCTGGTCCGGGAAGATCCCACATGCCACGAAGCAACTAAGCCCGTGCACCACAACTACTGAGCCCGTGCGCCTACAGCCCACGAGCCGCAACTACTGAAGTCCGTGCTCTGAAATAAGAAGCCCGTGCACTGCAACGAAGAGTAGCCCCCGCTCGTCACAACTAGAGAAAGCCCGTGTGCAGCAACAAAGACCCAACGCAGCCAAAAATAAATATATAAATTTTTAAAAAAAGAGAGCAACCTTTCTCTAATGTTTTAATTAAAAAATAAAACATGAACATATCCTGGTGGTTAAAAGAAAAGAAAAATAAACGTAACTAAAATATGGAGAGTAAAACTAAAGTTCCCTCTTTATGTCCTCTGCTGCCATGTAATTTCCTTCCCAGAGGTAGATACTGCTAATTTGGTGTATATACTTTACCACTTTTTTTCTTTTTATGCATGTACATGCACACACTTGTGTATTATGTTTACTTTTCTGACTTAACAATATAGCTGGAAGATCTCTGTGTTTGTGTTATCTACATGTGTCTCATTCTTTTCTTATTGCTGTTAATGTTGAAATTCATCTCCTATCACCACTACTTCATTACCAGAGATAGAGAAAAATCCTAATTGGGCATAAAATTTTAACAATCACCTTACCACACCCACTTATGTCATAGAGAGCTGTTTATGATAAATATCTACAACCAACTTTAAGAAAATAGTAGTGAAAGCTAAGAGTCATGATAAAATGGGGTACAAAGATTCTCCTCGCAGCTCTAATTGGTTGGTGAAAGAGATAAAGGCACATGGAGATTATCAAGGAGACTGTAGCAAAAACAAGCATGTGGTGCTAACGGCCAAAATAAAGGCAGTATCATTGTGAATGGAAAGGAAGGGACCAATACAAGAGATTTTATAAAGGAAGACTATGTATTTTGGTGACCAATCAGATATGGAAAGAAAGGAAAACAGGATTATAAAGGAAGCGTAGAGACTAAGAAAACCTAGCTATTCTACACAGAGTAAGAACTGGTTTTGGAAGAAAAGTGACCTCAATTTTAAACATGCTAACTTTGAGGTGATGGAGAGACACCCAGGTGGATATGTACATTTGACAGTGAGCTAGAAATGCAAAACTGAAGCTCCAAAGAGAAGTGAGGTGTAGCTGGGAGAGCCATGATACATATGCATTTTAGAACACAGAAGAGGCAGATGCCCCCTTGGTCTTGCCTGGCACTCCCTTAGGTTGTACTCAATAAATCTCGCTTTCTACCCTCACTTCTGGCTTAGTAAATTCTTTTACCACCCGTGTTGCCAGCCCCATCGCCGCACTCTGTGGGCATTTTGATGGCCAGCACAGGGACCAGACCGCTCTCTCCTCTCTCTGCCTTTTCTGATCCATCTTCCAACAGGTAGCAATCGGCCTGCTGACTCGGGGCAAATGGCCATGTCTACTCCTTGGTGGGACCCAAAGGCCTCCAGGACGAGACTCCCAACTTGCTGTCGCCCTAAGGGGTACATTCTGGAAATGGTCTTTTCTCCTCTTCAACACTGCCGATGGTCTGAGGTCCCTGGAGACCGGGGACTGCGTATCCTGGCCAAGGCAACTCTTCAGTGGACCTAAAACCCAGTCCCATACCGACCAACCGTCCCTGCCTAATCGGGTGGCAGTGTCCTTTGGCCCTAGCCTTGGTACTCCTCACTTCCAACGCCTGGTGCAGTCGGCAGCAGCGGCTTGGCAAATCCAGGCATGCTGCGAGATTCCCCTTCTCTTTCCATCCTCCCTTGAGGACCGTCCATCCTGATGCACCAACATTTCCAGGTACTTCAAGTGAGTCACTACAAAAATGATTTCATTTCATCAAGCTACAAATGGTGACAAGGATTCCAACCTCTAGAATCAATATAGCTGACTACTCTTGAAAAGGCCTCCCCAAATTTCTATTCACACTATCCCACAGCCCCATAGCTGATCAGCAAAGCCAACCGGGACCCCACATCGCCCCTTCTCAGTAGAAGTAGCATGAGATGATGTTGTCACCCAGATGTTAGTGATTTGACTTTGCTGATCTGTTGGGGGGAAATGTGGAGCTTAACAATAGAACAGCCATCTTAGGCTGGGGAGGTCCTTTCAAGATAAGACAATCACACCCTCCCCCAATGGAAATTACCAATGGTCGCAAGCAGTTGGTATACCAGGAAGATTGAGCTATGACATACGCAGCCCTAACCACCATATGGGTAGAACATTAACCCAAGGGTGATCAAAAGGGACCAAAAAGAAGCCCAGTTTCTCTTCCCCCAAGGAAGACCCCCTCTTGGTCTCGCCCGCTGCTCCCTTGCAGTGTACTCAATAAATCTTGCTTTCTACCTTCAAAAAAAAAAAAAAACAGAAGAAAAGCAGAGACATATTTTGCAGTGCCTGCTCACCCATAGCCGCCTCTAAATGGAGCTGCCCTGCTTAGAGTCCCTGCAAAGAGGCAATCATAGACGTCATGTCCCTAAGCCCACACCCAAAGCTGGTTAGATTCAGGGTGGGTACTACCTGACTACCTGAAGTCAATCCATAGAGTGGCCAACCAGTAACCCATGTCATCTACCTACAAGTGATAAGCTGCATCTGATTCTCTCTCACAGGAATCTAAGCAAAGCATGGAGAAAAATACCAATTAGTTGAAGCTGAAAAATGCCATGAGGAAGAACCAGGGTGATAATAAACTGAAATTATTTTTAAGTCAGAGTTATGGGGCAGCAAAAACCCTGAGTGAGCAAAGAAGCCAGCAAGAGTGAAGAAGAATATAAAGAGAAGCAGGAAGGCCAGGAAAGTGACACACCATGTGGCCAGGACTGAGACAAAGTGGCTGCCCCTAGAGCTGCTTGGCTCCTAATACCTCCCTAGCTGTAGTACTCAAGCCCTCTAATCCTTAACTTGCGTGGGCCCCTTACTCACAATAAAAGACCCTTGGTTTTGTGATCTCCCCACATGTAGAGGGCAGAGAGAACATGTGGGACAGAGGGTAAACTTGAGAGGTAGTAGGAGACTGAGGAGAAAACAGTACATGAAAGCAAAGGCAGGAGAGTATCGAGGAGCAGAGGATGGTCGACTATTTCAACACTCAGGAGAACGGGGACTGAAGAAAGGCCACTAAGCTTGAAGATTTGCAGACTACTTGTGACTGACCTTAGACGTTCTCCACCACTGCTCAACATGTAGCAAGATGAGCAAGCCCCCAGGCCCTCACAGCCTTGACTTCATTTCACACCCCTTGCCTTCATTCATATACCCTCCCATCTGAGTGGCTCCTTTCTGTCCATCTAATCCTTACCTACCCTAAGGCCTAGTTCACATTCCACCTCCTAAATAAAGCCTTCCCTGATAACTACAGCTACCTGTAGTTCCTGCCTCTTAACTTCTATGGCAACCTATGGGGCAAAAATTGGCCAAACAATTTAGCATATTATAAAGTAATTAAGATAATACTAGAAGTCACATTTAAAAATAATATTCAGGGCTTCCCTGGTGGCGCAGTGGTTGAGAATCTGCCTGCCAATGCAGGGGACACGGGTTCGAGCCCTGGTCTGGGAAGATCCCACATGCCGCGGAGCAACTGGGCCCGTGAGCCACAATTACTGAGCCTGCGCGTCTGGAGCCTGTGCTCCGCAACAACAGAGGCCGCAATAGTGAGAGGCCTGTGCACCGCGATGAAGAGTGGCCCCCACTTGCCACAACTAGAGAAAGCCCATGCACAGAAACGAAGACCCAACACAGCCAGAAATAAATAAATAAATACATTTTGTAAAAAAAGAAGAAATATTAAATAATAATAGTAATAATAATAATATTCATTATATATTGAACAGTCACCCAAGGACTCTAATTCTGTTTCATGTGCACACTGGCTCCTAATCACATCAGAATTTTCTCAAAGGCTTTTTTTTATATATTCCACAGTGCTATGGGCACTCAGTAGCAATGTAGTGTAAGAATCTGAACAGGGGGTTAAAATATCTGGGTTCTAGTCCCTGCTCTGCCAAAAATTTCTTATTTGCAAATATGGGAGCTAGATTAGATGACCTCAAGCACTCCTCCCAACTCCAAACCTAGTATTCTATGGCTGACATATACATTCTCTATTTCACATACACAATTAAAATCAAAGCAGAGGGCTTCCCTGGTGGCGCAGTGGTTAAGAATCCGCCTGCCAATGCAGGGGACACGGGTTCGAGCCCTGGTCCAGGAAGATCCCACATGCCACGGAGCAACTAAGCCCGTGCGCCACAACTACTGAGCCTGCGCTTAGAGCCCGTGAGCCACAACTGTTGAGCCCGCATGCCACAACTACTGAAGCCCACGTGCCTAGAGCCCGTGCTCCGCAACGAGAAGCCACCGCAATAAGAAGCCCGCGCACCGCAACAAAGAGCAGCCCCACTCACCGCAACTAGAGAAAGCCCGCGCACAGTAACAAAGACCCAATGCAGCCATAAATAAATAAATAAATAAATAAACAAAAAAACCTTTCATTAAAAAAAAATTAATCAAAGCAGAGAGAAAACATGCCATGTATTATACCATTGTTTTATATATATGTATGTCTGTGGATATAGATATATAGATAAACAGATGGTCCTTGACTTTCCATGGTTCAACTTATGAATTTTTAACTTTAGGATGGTGCAAAAGCAATACACATCAGTAGAAACCATACTTTGAATTCTGAATTTTCATTTTTTTCCCAGGCTAGCAATAAGTGGTATGGTATGATACTCTCTCATGATACTGG
Source organism: Mesoplodon densirostris (assembly GCF_025265405.1). Classification (NCBI taxonomy): domain Eukaryota; kingdom Metazoa; phylum Chordata; class Mammalia; order Artiodactyla; family Ziphiidae; genus Mesoplodon; species Mesoplodon densirostris. Next base: position 20,811,308 of record NC_082674.1, on the reverse strand, counting down.
GCAGCAGTGAGCCATAGCTCCCAGTCAGTCACACAATCACAGGGGTAGACAACCAATGCATTTACAACCATTCTATACTCATACAACCATTCTGTTTTTCACTTTCAGTACAATATTCAATAAATTACATAACATTCAATACTTTATTATAAAATAGGCCTGTGTTAGATGATTTTGCCCAATGTGTTCTGAGCACATTTAAGGTAGGCTAGGCTAAGCTATGATGTTTGATAGATTAGATGTACTAAATGCATTTTTGACTTACAATATATTCTTTTTTTTTTTAACAAACTTATTCATTCATTTATTTATTTATTTATTTATGGCTGTATTGGGTCATCATTGCTGAGCATGGGCGTTTCTCTAGTTGTGACAAGCGGGGGCTATTCTTTGTTGTGGTGCGCAGGCTTCTCATTGCAGTGGCTTCTCTTGTTGCAGAGCACAGGCTCTATGTGCATGGGCTTCAGTAGTTGTGGCAAGTGGGCTAGGTAGTTGTGGTTTGCAGGCTCTAGAGTGCAGGCTCAGTAGTTGTGGCGCACAGGCTTAGTTGCTCCGCGGCAGGTGGGATCTTCCCGGACCAAGGATCAAACCTGTGTCCCCTGCATTGGCAGGTGGATTCTTAACCACTGAGCCACCAAGGAAGTCCTGACTTACAGTATTTTCAACTTATGATGGATTTGTCAGGATGTAACCCTGTTGTAAGTCAAGGAAGATGCATAGTATATATACCCATTGAATAAGTCAAAATTTCCATCAGACACATTTCCAGTCAATCTGATGCCTGGAAACATCAATAAACCTGTATCCCTCTATTCTAATTCCTTCATCCTAATAGCACTGTCAAGCATATTCACATGCAATTCAAGATGAATTAGTTACAAAATTATTGCAACCTAAAACCTGTTCAGCATGGGTACATTCCCACTCCCTCCCCTCAAATCAGCTGGTCACATTCCTTTGTCTTATCATGTGCCCTCTTGCACCACTATTACCATCAACGTTAACATAAATCGCTAGGACAGTGTTAGACACCAGGGACTCTAAAAGGCTTAAGTCTCAGAAGGGCTCACAATATAGTTGGGGAGACAGAAACACAAAACACTTTAAGAGCAATATGAAGAAGAATACTCTATATGCCAGAAAAAATGCCTTCCCTCTGTTGGTATTCAATGTGACCTTCCAGTTGGCAAAGAATCAGATCTATCTGTCTGACTGCAAAATCCTGGGTGAACATTAGAATTAGGGAAAAGGTGAAATGAAATAGAAAGGAATTATTCTTTGTGAGCCTATACAAATCTATATTCTAATTAGAATTTAGAGGCCACAGAAAATATATTTGTGACATGACAACTTGAAACTTTTCTAGGTGAGATTAGGCAACAGACCCCTGATAATATACTTAAGTAAAACAATATAAAAATATCATCTTGGGGCCTCCCTGGTGGCGCAAGTGGTTAAGAGTCCGCCTGCCGATGCAGGGGATACGGGTTCGTGCCCCGGTCTGGGAGGATCCCATATGCCGCGGAGCGACTGGGCCCGTGAGCCATGGCCGCTGGGCCTGCGCATCCGGAGCCTGTGCTCTGCAACGGGAGAGGCCACAACAGTGAGAGGCCCACATACCGCAAAAAGAAAAAAAAAAAAAAAAAAAAAAAAAAAAAAATATCATCTTGTACACACACACACATATATATATATATATATATATTTTTTTTGGCCGAGCCACGTGATATGTGGGATCTTAATTCCCCAACCAGAGATCGAACCCAGAGTCCTAACCACTGGAAGCACAGAGTCCTAACCACTGGACCTCCAGGGAATTCCCATCTTGTACTTATATTGAGTTTACAGTTTTCAAAGTGCTGTGAGATATCTTCATAGCTACTTGAGGTTAACAAGACTAAAATTATTATTCTTTTTTAGATAAAGAAACTAAAGCACAGGGAAGTAAAGTGATCGGTTCAAGGCCAAACTGTCCAGAAAGAAGTAGAACTGGAACAGGGCAGAGGTCTTCTGAATCTTAGTAAGATGCTTTTTCTATTAAGCTATTATTCAAGCAGAAACACCATAATAAAACCAAAATCAGAAGTCATAGCCAATACAGGACCCAGGCAAGGAGAACCTGTCTGGGTATTTTTAGCACTGGCCACTGAAGATACATACCTACAGTAGGTTCTGCAAAAGTATGTATTCAACAGTGAAGAAGTCTTTACCAAGGGTCTAAAAGACCATATAAAATCAACAAATTTCCTTCCTTTTTCATTTCATATTGACTAAACAACCTTCTGTTATTAACTGGTTCCACAGTCACACCTATTTCATGTATGCATCCTCCTGCACATGGACTAAGAAGATATTCATTAACAGAGAAGCCTGTCACTGAAAGTTTAAAAAGTTACCTTTTGGCTCCACAGCAGTCTCCAAAGTGTTTGTAAGCTAATCATCTCTAGGACTGACAGCCAGTAGCTGATTAAACTGACCAGTAAGATTCATGGAACCTCCGTGACTCCATCAGGCTCCACATCCCAGAACCTCCTGTCAACATCCTCGAGCCCACCCTACACCATGTACTATCGTTATTGATTGGTCCTATATTGTTTTAATTTAAAGGCAACAGTGATGTTCATGTTGCTCAATAAAAGGGAGAGTTAGCAAACTAGTTTTGGTTTTTATTCAAAATTCACAAATTTAGATTCTAGAATCTATCTCTAAATCAGACTATTTTTTTCTTTTTTTTTTTCCTTTTTTTTTTTTTTTTTTTTTTACAAATTACTGTACCTGCGGCAGCTTGTAACTGGGAGGAACAGCTCAGAGGCCTCACAGCTGGAAGACAAAATAAAGTGTTTACAAAAAGCAGTACAATTCCATGTCTGTGCAAGATGCTTACACAACCAATCTAATCTTAAAAAGAAAGAACAAATGAAACTTACAAAATCTGAGGGCCCATTGTGATGTACTGGGAAGATTTTTTAAAGTGTAAGTCAAGAGGGAAGTCATTCTTAAATCTAAAAAGAGAAGAACAAAAGGACTTTCTGGGTTATTTGAACAATTTGTAGCTTATAGTGTAGTCTATGATCTCTGATATCTCATCCATGACTACTATAAAATACTTTAAAATTTACTCTGTTACCAACTACCCTTCCTCTATTAATATAATAGCTACACTGACATAGTATGCAAACCACTAATCTAAGCATTAACCCATCTAATCCTCACAAGGACCTATGAAGTACGCATGATTATTACACCCTTCTTAAGAGATGAGAAATGGAGGCATACAGGGATTGAAAGACTAGTAAGAAGCAGAGCTGTGATTTGAAGCCAGATAGTCTAGCTCCAGAGTTTATGCTTTTCTCTAGGGCCAAAGGAGTAGAGCCTGCTGGACATGATCATGAAGCCACCAATGGGAGCTTCCTGATTTTGATGGTTGTATTGTGATTATGCAGAATGCCTTATGGAATGTATTTGAAGGGGATACACACTGAAGTATTCAGAGGTAGTGCAGTATCACATCTTAACTGCTATAAGAAAAAAAAGTTCGTACACTGCATTTGCTACTTTTTTATAAGCTTGATATTATTTCAAAATAATACAAATATAAACCCCTCTATATTAAAAAATATATTAAATACTTCCCTAAATTCCCAAAAATGAGTTCCTACAAATCAGTAAGAAAAAAATTGGCAAAGGATATGAACAAACTGGTCACAGAAATAGAAATATCAATACAAATGGTTCTCAGATACATGAAAAGATGTTCAATCTCATTCATAAGGGAAATAGAAATTAAAACTGCACAGAGGTATAATATTTGACTTAAAGGTCTGATATTCATTATGTGGTAGTCTGCACACACACAGACTCTCTCATATACTGCTGCTGAGGGTGTAAACTGATGCACCTCCACAGATGCATCACTATGGAGGGCAATTTAGCAATTACTGTAACTGTCAAAAAACTGCAACTGCACCTAACTTTTGATCAGTAATTCCACTTCCCTGATTTTTATTTACATAGTGGGTCTGTGTAAACAAAAGAATACATCAGAAATGATGAGATGTCACTTTTGAGATTAGGCTGTTAAGAGATCCTGCAGCTCCCGTCTTGGTCTGTCTCTCAGATCACTCGGTCTAGGGGAAGCCAGCTGGCACCTCAGGAGCAGCCCGATGAAGAGGCTCTGGTGATGAGGAACTGACGCCTCCTGCCAACAGCCATGTGACTGAGCTTGGAAGTGAATCCTCTAGCACAGACAAGCTTTCAGATGACTACAGCCCTCTCCAGCATTCTGACTGCAACCTCATGAGAAAGTCAAAGTCAGAACGGTCCAGCTAATTTGCCCCCAAATTCCTGACCATCAGAAACTGTATGAGATAATCAATTTTTACTGTTTTAAGCTGCTACATTTTGGAGTAATTTGTTACACAGCAACAGCCAATATAAAAGCCTTGTTTAACTTTTCTTAGGTCTTCATTGACTAAAAAGAGATGCCCTGTGGCTTCCAAAAAGAAAAAAAAAATCACATTTACCAAATATATGGATTGGAAAGAGATGGAGGAGTCCAACCTCTAGGCTTACCAGCCTAGGTATACTCAAGGGACTCTGGCCAGGGAGACACAAATTGGCCCATGAGATGGGCACCACTTTACCAGAAGCTACATTTGATGCCACTTGAGTCTGGAATATAAATCCCCATAAGTAAAGTTCCTCTTGAAATAAAATTCATGAAACTAGTCAAGAAAATACTGATTGAAAAAAAGGGGGACCTTGCTCTAACAGATATCAAAATTTTCTATAAAGTACCAGTAATTAAACAGTTCAATTCTGGCACAGGAATAAATGAAACTAATCAACAGAACAGGATGTAGCAAGTTCAGAAGCATGCTCATGTGTATGAGAATTTAGTATGTAATAAAGATAACATTTCAAATAAGTGGGAGAAAGATGAATTATTCAATAGATTTGTTGAGAAAATGGCTAACCATCTGAAAAAAATTAGATCCATAGCTCACACTATAAGTACAAATTACAGATGCATTAATCTAAATATATACTTTTCTAGCTTACTACAAGAATATATCAGAGAATATTTTTATAATCTTGGGGAAAGGCTTCCAACATATGGTATAAAACCCAGAGGCCATAATGGAAAAGAATAACAAAAAGAACTGATTAAATAAGCATGTAAAATATCTACATAGCAAAAGACACTAAAATAAAGTTAAAAGGCAAACAATAGATTCAGAGAAAATATGTGTAACATGGAAAATAAAGGGTTAAATCCCATACTCCATAAAGAACTTCTACAAATTACAGGAAAAAGAGAAACAATCTATAATGGAATCTGTGGTTTTCACCCCAATATCCATTTCACCCCATTATGTAGTTGCCACATGTGGTTTACATGGGACTGAATCCAGCTCAACTCCAGGGTTTAAACCAATCAGAATAATCTCATTCTCTTTGGTTCAGGCAACCAAGGCCTAAAATAATCGTGCATGGTATTGCCTTGACCACTGGTATCGATTTAGGGATGGTCTTAGTCAGTCTGACATTCAGGTCTTCTGCCTGGAATTCTGGAACATACATCTTTCCTTCTGAGGCTTGGCATGGCTACAGCAGTTTGCAAACATGATAAAAGCTAGTGTAAAGGTAGAGCTGGTCTCAAAGGAGGACAGAGCTGAAAATTCAGAAAAAAGAAACTAGAGCCTTGATTGAATCATATCTGAAACCCACCTTCCCACTGTGCTTTTCCGTTCTGAGTCAACAAATCCCCTTTATTAAGCCAATTTAAGTTTAATTTTCTGTTATTTGCAGCTGAAAGGCTCCTTCCTGAAACATGACCAAAAGGAAAAATGAGCAAATGAGCAATTCACAGAAGAAAAAAAAGTCAAATAAATAAAAATTTAAATGTTCAACCTCACTAACAATAAAAATTTTTTTAAATTAAAACAAGGTCATTTTGGGGTTATTAAGTGGCAAAAATTAAAAATATGGTTAGCACACAATTCTAGTGAGAACGGATCTATTTAAGCACTTCCATATACAGTTGATAAAAGTATAACTGGTAAAGCCTTTTTGGAAGGCAATTTTTATCTCTCTCTCAGATTCTGAATTGTGAATTTCTGCGCCTAGTAATTCTTCTTATTGGTCTTTAAGCAACAGAAATATTCAAGTTGTATATGTAGCAATCATAGATCTCTAGCCAATAGAAATACTCAAGATGTAGATGCACATAGCAGGAAATGGTTAAATAAATTATAGTATTACAAACATACCATGGAATACTGTTCAGCAGTTTGTAAAGAAAAATGAAACATAATAACATACATGTATATACTGACATGGAAAGATGTCCACAACATATATTAAATGAAAAAGCAGGCTGCAGAATAATATATACATAGTAAGACTCCATTTTATGACAGAAAGAGATGAAAATCCATAAAGATGAATCTATATATGGAAGAGATAAAGAGGGACTTTCATTTTATATTCTTCTGTCTTCTTAAAATTTTTTTTACAATGAGCATCTTATTTTTAATGCACAGTATAATTCTAGTTTTACAGAAAATCTGCATATACTAATATCTTTATAGATAGATAAAAACATAAAAATGCATTTAAAAAGTCCAGAAAAATACACAGCAAATTTTAACAGTAGTTATCTTTGGGTGGTGGAGTTATTGGTATATTTATTTTCTTTAGATTTCCTGTAGTTTCTGGGAAAAAAATTAAATAGAATATACATCCCATCAAAAATTAATAAAAAGTAGAGACAGATTTCAAAAGAAAGAAGGACTAAGCAAAATATGACCTAGTTATTGTCATCTGCTTTAAGCTTTAGGAAATACATTTTGACTCAAGGATTTGGGGAGCCTGGGTAGGCTTGAGTAGGGTGTGAAACTATAGAAAGATGCATGAAGTTGCAGGAACCTAGGAGCAAGTAACATGAAGAAGGGGCTAAACAAGTAATGAAAGCAAGATGGAGTGGCTCTAACAGCTCATTATTACAGTATCATTAAGACACAATCCACAATATCCTTAAGAGCACAAACACTAAAGGCAAACCACCCAATCCAAATCCTGGCTGTACCCTAGTTGTATGACCTTAAGCAAGCTACTTAATTTGCAAAAAGGACTCTTGATGACCTCCAAAGGCCATTTTCTTTCTCTGTTTTAGGAGTAAGATGTAGATAATTCATCTGTAAGATGAACCTGTGAACTGTAGATAATTAAAGTACCTACTTCATAGGTTGTTGTGAGGTATATATATATATATGGAACTTAGAACAGTGCCTGATACATAGTAAGGGTTATACATGTGTTTGCTATTAATTTTAGTGGGTGATGGTATAAATGTATTTAGTTCCCCTTTATGTAAGACACAGTGAGAAGCATAACATTTCTGCCCTTGATGGAGCTTATGATTTTGCTCAGAATACAGGAAACAAAAAAATCAAGAGCCAAAAGGGTGACCTGAATCAGGGGATGGCAAACTTCAATCCATGGGCCTCTAGCTAACAACAGATTTTACATTTTTAAAAGGTTGTAGAGGGCCTCCCTGGTGGCGCAGTGGTTGAGAGTCCGCCTGCCGATGCAGGGGATACGGGTTCGTGCCCCGGTCTGGGAGGATCCCATATGCCGCGGAGCGGCTGGGCCCGTGAGCCATGGCCGCTGGGCCTGCGCATCCGGAGCCTGTGCCCCGCAGCGGGAGAGGCCACAACAGTGAGAGGCCCACATAACGCAAAAAAAAAAAAAAAGGTTGTAGAGCAAAACAAAACAAAGAATATGTGACAGAGATCAATGTGGGTTGTGAAACCTAAACTATTTACTATCTAGCCCTTTACAGAAAAAGTTTGCCACTCTTGATCTAAACAGTAAGTGCTACACCGAATTAGATGCAGAAAGAGCATTATGTCGGCAGGAGGCAAGCTTTGAACTGTAAAAACCTTTTGAGATGGAGGGCCTTTGGAGGTCATCAAGAATCCTTTCTGCAAATTAAGAGATCACTGCTCATGCAGTTTCTGCTTAAGGTGTTCACAGTGATGGGGGATTCACTATTTGACCTGAACTTTAAACAGAAACCTCTCTTCTTTCTTTCCATACTCCTCACTTCGGTCTCAACTTCCCTGCCATTTCCCCTCGCCTCTTCCTTCTCCCTCTCCTGCGGAACAGGCAATCTGGTGAACAGTGAGACTTAAATTTATGGCTGAATCCTGGCTCTGCCACCTAACAGAAAATTTACATAATCTCCGAGCCTCCCAAACTTCACCTGCAAAATGTAAATAACAATTTTGGGATCGTGAAGATTAAATGAGATGGCGGTGAAAGGGCCTAGAGGGCCCTCAACATTACTTTTTGTAGTCAATCACTCGATTCCAGGACTCAAGCCTATCTTTCCAGCACAAAAACAGCTTTCAGGCAATGCAGAGCTCTTGACTAGAAGTTAGCAGACCTCTAGGCCTATTTCTACCACCTGTGGCCATGGGTAAACTCACTCACCCTGATTCATGGGCTTCACCCATAAAGTGAAGGGGATGATGAATTACCAGATGATCTCCGGGTCCCCTCTGGATTAGAAAATAATCTTAAGCCCTGGATCTCGGAGCGGGACACAGGCATGTCTCAGCTCCTCCCACATTCGAGTCCCGAAAAAGCCACACGACCGAGACCCACCCTCGGTAACATAAAAGGGGTAAACCCCGGGCCCTGTACCGAATCTCTATTGCCGCCGGCCTGGCTTCAGGCAAAGCAGGTGAAACAACAACACTGGAACACAGGCCAGCGCTTTAAACCGACACAAACACAAACCAACAGTTCGTTAACATACGGTGATAAATTAAAAGACACAGGCGACACCGCTGCTCTGAGCTACAGACAGAAGGCTAGGCCAAATTACTGCCCAATTGCACTGGTACGGGAGACGCCCATTGAGAAACTTCCTTCCGCTCCCTCCAATTCCACTGCCCCAGGTAGAGGAGACGGCTGCGGGCGTAGTAGGTGGGAAAGGAAGTGCGGACCTCGCCGGGGAAAGGCCAGGCGGAAAGCCGAGCACCCGCGCCTTCTCACCTTAGCTCTCGTGGGGTCAGACTCCTGCTGCCGGCAAGGTTTGGACCCGAGCAACGGGCCCCGACTGGACCAAGGGGCGGGCCCTGCCTAGAAAAGACCCTTCACCCTTCCCACAGGCTCCGCGGGCTTCGCAGGCCTTCCGGGCTGCCCTCCGGCTGCCTGACTGGAAAATCCGGAACTCTGTCCCCCTCTTCCCTGACCTTCCTTCCTCCCTACGGAGAAGGTGTCCTTTCCGCCCGGTTAGCCAGAAGCAAAGGGCGGGGTTAAGGAACCGGCGGCAGTTCTCCATAGCGGTTTTAGTCAGGCAGTACATCGGGCGCCTGGCCAGAGCCAGGCTATGGAAAGAAAAGTCCTCTGCTTGGCTCCCCCGACTTGAAGCGCCTTCCACTTTCGTCCTTTGCTGCTCAAGATGGTGGCCTCCCGGGCAGTTGGCAGCCTCAGCCGCTTCACTGCCTCCAGGATGCTCCGCTGCCCAGGTGAGGCCTGGTTGAGGGCGCCCACCAGCCCCGGGCAGAACTCCTACGGAGACCCGAGCTTCCCCGGAGCCTCGTCTCCCCATCGCTGCCACCTCCCTGCCCCGGCCCAGGGTCCCAGCCCTGGATAAGGGGGAGGGATGCTGCTCTGGGATCTGGTCTCTTGTTCTCTGGCGCAGGGACTGACATTTCCTCTCTCATGAGTCCTGCAGCGATTTTGGGCTCCATAAGCCCTAACGTTTCTGAGCCCTGTCCACCCGGTCTGGCACTTTCCGCTGGTCTCCTCTTATTTCATTTAATGATGGCCTTGAGCCTGTTCTTACGAGATTGGGAGGACTAGGAGGACTAGGACAGTCCAGTCTGTCACATCTTTGTGGCTCCATTGCACCTTGCCTGTAACAAGAGGCATCTTAAAACCTTGTCTGAAATTAACCAGCCTTACAAATTACTGCCATTCCCTGCCCCTTTTCCCCAAAACCTTTTCTGTACCTATTACCACACTTCAGTAGGAAGCTCAACTCTTGCAGTTCCAGTAATCCCAGTATGAACGTATAATATATTGATTTTCAAGCAGCAGATTCTGCAATTTGCTAGAAGAAGCATTTTTTAAAAAAATACGCAGATACCCTCTTTCTTAAGGAGCAAGATGTTAGATAATTTTACAACTATTTCTACCCTTGTTTCTGACGACACCCAGTTAGCTTGCATTAGCTATATTGTCTTTTTGTCTTCAAACTGGCAGTGAAAGAGTTAAAGTGGGTGACTGTGGAAAATCAAGCATTTTCCTTCCATCTCAAATCTTAAGGTGAAATGTGACTTTTTATTGCATGTTGTACTTAATATCGGTTACTTAATTAGAAATATAATTTATAATATGCCTTTCTCCTTCTGAACCCCTGGGGTAATACCGTATGTTGTTTTTGGAGGAGTGCCTGGAATCTCCCTTTACTGTAAGGGACTAATTTCGAATGATTGAATCTCTTCTGCTTTCTTGTTTCGACCAGTGTTTTTAGTCTCCACAGGACTGCTTTGTGTGTGTGTGCGCGCGCGTCAATCATAAGATTACAGAAAACTGAAATGCTGTGAAGACTGGGGAAAGGGATTAAGAAAAAAAGAATCACCCATTCCCTTACTACTCACATACCTACTGTTAGCATTTGGTCATGTGACCTGACAGTTTGTCTATTTTCCACATTTTTGGTTTAACACTTTTAAAAATATCAAATGTGGGCTCCCCTGGTGGCGCAGTGGTTGAGAGTCCGCCTGCCGATGCAGGGGACACAGGTTCGTGCCCCGGTCCGGGAAGATCCCACATGCCGCGGAGCGGCTGGGCCCGTGGGCCATGGCCGCTGAGCCTGTGCGTCCGGAGCCTGTGCTCCGCAACGGGAGAGGCCACAGCAGTGAGAGGCCCACATACCGAAAAAAAAAAAAAAATCAAATGTATATTTTTGAGCTTCCCCTCCATTGATTTTGAGGTAATACAATTAAAAGCATTAAATTTGGAGTCTGACTTCTGGCTTTGAATCTAGCTCTGCCTTTTACCCTCTGGTGACCTTGGGCAAGTAATTTCTATGTCTGTTTTCTCATTTATGAAATGGGGAATAATATCACCTTGTGAGCTTTAAAGGAGTTATTTTAGGTGTAAAGCAGTTTTTCGTGGAGTAAGTGCTACTATTAACGTTAATAAACGTTAGCTGTTATAACTCTTCCCTGCCCTGAAGAACTGTGATTCTGTTGATACAGATATGAGACTTTTTAAAAGTAATTTTTACATTTTACATGTGATAAAAGGTTACAAGCCTAGTTTTTCTATGTTTTTTATAGAAATATATATACACACATGTGTGTATATATTTTGCATTGTGTTTTAACCTATAAGAAAATATGGCTTGGGGAGGGAGGGATAAACTGGGAGATTGGGATTGACACATACACACTACCATATATAAAATAGATAACTAATAAGGACCTACTGTATAGCACAGGGAAACTCTACTCAATACTCTGTAATGACCTATATGGGAATAGAATCTAAAAAAGAGTGGATATATGTATATGTATAGCTGATTCACTTTGCTGTACAGCAGAAACTAACACAACATGGTAAATCAACTATACTCCAATAAAAATTAATTTTAAAAATTAAAAAATATGGCTTATTCTAGCGATTGCTCCTTTAGTAGCAATGTATACATTTTGAAAAAAAGTCTAGAAAGTGAATTTAAAATTACCTGCACACCTGGATTTCCATTTAGACTCAACAGACTAACCCTAACCCTAACCCTAACTGAAAGTCTATGCCAAGGCATTGCCAAACATTTAATGAGATTATGACGTTTAATGGTGGATGATTAAAATCTCTTGATGCTGCTTTGTATTTCTTGAAGTTTTAACCCATTCCTGCCTGAGTGCTATAATTCTGAGTATGTCTATCAAATGAAAATCACATCTTGACCAAAATATCTTGTTTAATTCCCACTATTACTCTCTCCAAATTCCTGATTACCTAAGTGGTAGAATAATTTCACAGGAAATGAATTGGAGGCAAATACTTTAGTAGACGGTGTATGTTTAAATTTGACTCTCACTTCCTTAATCCTGTCCCTTCCCCCAGTACTGAATAGTGAGAAAAGCTGTTGATTGTTACAACCAAAGTAACACTTGCATATTTGAAATTTGTGTTAACATAATCCAGCTCTCTGCACTGCTGTAGTCTTCGATCTTGTAGGTATCTTATCGAGTTAAATTATTTAAATGATTACAAAGTAGGCCAGAGGTTTCTCTCTCTTTTGCTGGCACAGGAAATATAGGCTAAAGTTCACCCAGCTGCTCTACAGCAGGGGTCCCCAACCCCCGGGGCTGCAGGCCGGTGCCACCTGAACCATCCCCCACCCCACGCCCCTAACGGTCCGTAGAAAAATTTTCTTCCATGAAACCTGTCCCTGGTGCCCAAAAGGTTGGGGACCGCTGCTCTAAAGTAAGCTCTCCTAATTAGGAAGTGAGGAAGGCTGGATTCCAAAAGCAAAGCTGCCGAGTACTTCAACTTGATTTAGTGGACTGTGGTTTGAAATTGTTTTCCAGACATGTTTGTACATTTGCTGTTTTTCTCTGTTTCTTGTCTCTATTGATTTAGAGGAGGTTTTGTGTATGTCTATATGGGGCGGGGGGAAGGTAGGTTAGTGGATGAGAGTTTATGGTTTATAAGCTAATGCGCTCAAACCTGTTGTCTCAGATATTTGGTCTTCAGAATTACATCCCACGTCCAAGCCCCTTCACCTGCTCTGTTTTCTTCCCCCCACCCCCCCACCCCCGTAGGCACTTATCTTCTAACATTTATTAACATATTTATGTTTCTTGTCTTTTATCTGTCTTTCCACCCCGTCTTCTCCCACCCTGCATTCCTGATCAGTTCCTTCTCACTAGTTCAGTTTACCCTGTTCTAGCTAGAATTGCCTATTATCTGGCTCCCCTCCCACAGAATTTCTACTTTATAGGGAAACTCCTTTCTATGCCAGGCCTGTTTTCACCTCCTCCACAAAGACAGGGATTTTTGTCTTTCTGTTCACTCTAGGCCACACTAGATTTTTGTTGTGGAATAAATGACTATGAGATGATGTTGGACGAGATTACAGTTTAGTTGGGGGAAACACCTGCTACAGATGCAGTGATTAGAGAACAAAACAGTGAGTAATAAAGATAAAAATTTGGGCAGGGAAGGCAAAGACACTTGTAGACAGAATCTCAAGATAAGGCTTTGTGGAGCCATGATACGGATATAAAGAAGGAAGAGTCACAAATACAGATGACACAGATCTCAAATGATGGAAAAGCAAAGGGAAGTATATCGTTAGTGAAGTAGAGGCACTGGAGATTGAGGAGATGGCTGGCTTCTCTTATCTTAATTTACTTTGGTGTAGGACTTTGACTTATAGGTACTTTTATAATCATTACATCACTTTTACTCTGTCTTTATAAGAACACTGAAATGCTCTGAGAGACTTGTACATGGTCATACAACTAGTAAATAATAAACTTGATGGTCGAACCAAAGGCTTTGGACTCTCAGGTCCTTTGTCTTTGCACCATGAGGGCTGACTTGGATTGCTTAAAGAAAAAAATATGCAGACAGAACCAGCGATCACCCCACTCTGGTTCTGGTGCCATCTACAGTTTTGTTTTTTTTTTAATAGTATGTTGTTTTGCCTTTGAAAGCAGTATAAAGCTGCTTTTTTCTGTGCCTTCGCTTCCCCTCCCTTAAAGAACTGCAGGATAGAGAGAAACATGGAGCCTCTAAAGCCCCTTGATTTTATTTTTCATGACACTGGAAAGTCCATCTCCATAGAAATGCAAGAGGACCTGGCTGGAGAACATGCTTGAGATATATTTGGAGCTAACATTATGGATTGCTTTGTAGATTACTTATTTCTTAGTGTATTTGTTTCCTATTGTGGCCCTAAATTTCCACAAACTTAGTGTCTGAAACAATAGAAATTTATTATCTTACAGTTATGGATGTCAGAAATGAGTCTCACTGGGTTAAAATCAAAGGTGTTGGTAGGGCTGTGTTCATTCAGGATGCTCTAAGGGAAAATCCATTTCATTGCCTTTTCTAGCTTCCAGAGGCTGCCTGCATTCCTTGACTTCTTCAAAGCCAACAAAATGAGTTCTCATGCTGCCATCCCTGGTTCTTTTGCCTTTTCTCCTCCTCTGTAATTTCATGGGGTGTACCTGAATAAACCAGGCTAATCACCCTGTATTAAGGTCAGCTAATTAGCCACCTTAATTCCATTTGCAGCCTTTATTTCCCTTTGCCATATAACCTAACATACTCCGTTTCTGGGGACATGGGCATCCTTGAGAGGCCATTCTTCCACCTACCACATATAGTATCCAGATAATCATTTGACCTGATAATTGAAACAAAAAGATACAGCAGTGCTCACAATAATGGCTTAGAACACTTTGTTTTGTTGTGGTTGTTATAAAGTCCAGCTTTGTTATGTATAGCAGGTACTATGGAAATTCTGTTTTGTAAAATAACTAATTTTGAAATACTTTTTTCTTACAGGTTATATTTGCCGCAACTTTACAAGGTCCTCTGCTTTGCTGAGTAAGTTTAATTTCTCGTTGACATGCTTACATTGCTTTTTATACTTATTTAGCAATAAACATGTTTACAAATAAATTTTCCTTCTCTTTTTAGCCAGAACCCATATTAACTATGGAGTCAAAGGGGATGTAGCAGTTATTCGAATTAACTCACCCAATTCAAAGGTACCTAATTTAACTTGCTGCAGTTTATTTCTACTCACTACATTAATTAATCCAGTCCCGAATGGCAAAGAAATAAATCCACCAATTTGGCAGTAATCTTACCACATGAACTTACAGTTTTGATAGTTGACCAAGGAATGCAGTTTTCTGCAGCAGAGATCCTTGTTTAAGAATTCCTCCTGGGCTTCCCTGGTGGCGCAGTGGTTGAGAGTCCGCCTGCAGATGCAGGGGACACGGGTTCGTGCCCCGGTCTGGGAAGATCCCACATGCCGCGGAGCGGCTGGGCCCATGAGCCATGGCTGCTTAGCCTGCACGTCCGGAGCCTGTGCTCCGCAACGGGAGAGGCCACAACAGTGAGAGGCCCGCGTACCGCAAAAAAAAAAAAAAGAATTCCTCCTAGTTGACTTTAGGTGTCAGATGAACATCAAGGATTAATAAAACTAGCCTTTTGTTACACTGTAGAATGATAAGGTGGTTTATTAGATAAGCAAAGTATAAACTTTGTTTATAAGAATTAAAACTGACCTACCCATCTTAACTATGAGGTTATTAAATCGGCTTCCTTAACCTGCCTGACATAAGTCATTCATAGTAAGTTGGCTGGGTTAAATGTTGTTAAGTTTCCTACGGGACCTGAATGACTCAGTGCAGTTCATATATTAGAAATCAAGTTCTGTTCAAAGTGGAGCTTCATTTGTTTTTGGCAACTTCAAAAAAGCATGCAGCATTAATCCAGTCTTTTACCAAGAAGAGCTTTATTGCAGGAGCTCATGCTTTTCCCTCACCTAAAGTTGGTGTAACGATTTCATATTTCAGAAATCTTATTACCAGAGGCCTCAGTGAAGTAGGAGGACCTAGATGTAAGCAATTAACAACTATCACAAATTAAGGAAAATAAGAGCCAGTCCCCCTCACTAGAGTAAATCTTAGCATTTACTGAGCAGTGATTCAAACTTAAGATATTTTTTGTAAGTTGACCATTTTTCCTGAACACAAGAATAACACATGCCTATAGTAGGACATTTTAAAGCAATAAAGAGGAGAATAACAATCATTCATACTCCAAACCCAAAGATAACCGCTTTTAACATTTAATCCAGTTTCAGCAAATAATATTCTAAAAATTAAGATCACATTATATGTCTAATTTTTTTTTTTTTTTTGCGGTACGTGGGCCTCTCATTGTTGTGGCCTCTGCCATTGCAGAGCACAGGCTCCGGACGCGCAAGCTCCGTGGCCATGGCTCACAGGCCCAGCCGCTCCGCGGCATGTGGGATCTTCCCGGACCAGGACACGAACCCGTGTCCCCTGCATCGGCAGGCGGACTCTCAACCACTGTGCCACCAGGGAAGCCCTATATGTCTAATTTTGATTTCTTTTTTTCCTTAACATTATACAAATTTTTTCCATGCTGATAAATGTTTGTACACTTAATTATAGCCTACATATGATTGAAAATTAGGAATATGACCTCCTCAGGAATACGAGTTCCTCCTTTAAGTAGAACTATTTTTAGAGGGAGGGGTGCTTACAGTTGGCCAAGGCACCCGAATAGACAGCTGCTGGGTTGTTTGTTTGTTTGTTTCCCTGTCTCTTTCTTTTAACAGTACATTTCTCCTGGATAAACGTATTTCCTATAATCAAAATAGCATTTGATGGTGATTTGCACATCTGTTACTTTGAATTTAAACCCTTAGATTTATATGTATTTCCCTTTGGTAGGTGAATACTCTGGGTCAAGAACTGCATTCAGAGTTCATAGAAGTAATGAATGAAGTCTGGTCTAGCAATCAAATCAGAAGCGTTGTCCTTATCTCATCAAAGCCAGGGTGCTTCATTGCAGGTGCCGATCTCAAGTAAGTTTTAGGAAATTTGAAGTCGTCTTTTATCTTGGCTAATGGTATATTTTTTTAGGCCTAATCATTTCTCATTTTAAAAGAAGGTAGAAGTAAATTTTCTCTGCAAGTTTTTTTAAAGTTATTTTCGGGCTTCCCTGGTGGCGCAGTGGTTGAGAGTCCGCCTGCCGATGCAGGGGACACGGGTTCGTGCCCCGGTCCGGGAAGATCCCACATGCTGCGGAGCGGCTAGGCCCGTGAGCCATGGCCACTGAGCCTGCGCGTCCAGAGCCTGTGCTCCACAACGGGAGAGGCCACAACAGTGAGAGGCCCACGTACCACAAAAAAAAAAAAAAAAAAAAACAGTAAAGTTATTTTCATGAGTATAATAAAGTTAATAAAAAAGAGGGACTTGTTGCTTAAACCTTATAAGACTGAATACAGCCTTTCTTTAAAGAAGTTGAAGTAGTAGTTCAAGGATCAATATTTGAGTAGAATGAAAATAAACTAACAATGAGATGCCCTTTTTTTTTCATCCACCAGACCAGCAAACATTTAAAAGTTTGAAAATATATTAGCAAGGACTTGGGAAAATGAGAAAGTTAAATATTCCTAGTAGGAATGCAAATTGGTATAGCCACTTTGGAGAGTAATTTGATAAAATTTAGTAAAACTGAAAATGCACGTATCATATAATCACGTGATACCTCTTCTAGGTATATATGCTAGAGAAATCCCACTCTTTGGTTTTAAGGACCCATGCATGCATAGGGATGTTCAGTCTTGTGTAGTTTAAAATAGTGAAGAATTTGACACAAGCTAAACGTCAGTCATGAGGGAAATAGATAAGTAAATGTGGAATATTCACAAGATAAAATATTACAAAAACAATTCAAAGGAGCTAACTAGATCTATAGCATGATGTTAGAACTCAAAAACATAATGTTAAAAAAATAGCAAGTTACAGAATGTTTGATACTGTATATAGTTTATATAAACATTTTAAAACCATACATGAAATACTTCTCTGTATTATTTATGGATACAAATATGTAGTTGGTTTGAAGAATACACTACAAACATATGAAAATGGTTGTTTCAGAGTAAATGAATTGGCTGGTAGAACTTCAGGGGTCAAAGGCTACTTTACCAATACAGCTAATATTTTCTTTTTTTTTCCAATGATATAACGTACGTATATATAACTTCTTTAGAATTCTTTAAAGCAAAAGTAAGGAGGAGAGATGATACCTTAATATTAGTTTACTGTGTTAAAATGTTAACGGTTGTTAATTCTGTCAAAATATGGGTATTTGTTATATTTGTTGTATTATTCTTTGCAGTTTAGGCAATGATAGCCAGCATTATTGGCTTAATAATTTGTATTTATGGTGTTTGTATATTTTTAAACTTTGTTCAATATTGTATACCCTTCTTTTTTATGTATAGTAATTAGAAATTCATAAATATTCTGTTTGTTTATGTTTAGTTTTTAGAAAAAGCAAAGTTATCTCCATCAAGTGCTTTTTCTTCTAGCTTGGTTATTTAAGCCTAGTAAGACATGATGTACCTGGTAGTAGCTACCTAAATCCATAGAAAAATACTTGTAGCTTGTGTGAGGCTAGCTGAACAACTCCCAGCATATAAAATGACAGAAAATTAGTTATCTTTGGTCAAAAGTAAAAAACCCACAGCTTAAATGTGTTCAGAAACAGTAAGTAGCAAATGAAACAAACTGAAATTAAAGGACATTGAGGACAACATTATTGTAATAGAAGCCTTTTTTTCTGTCATTCTGATGGATATTTAACCCGAAAGCTACCTGATAGTGAAAATGTTTAAGTTGCTTGTGAAAATATTTACCAAAAGATGATTTTCTCATGTACAGAGCTTTGTAATCTAATGATTTGTTACCAAAACAAATTATTCAACATGTTTTGTTTCATATTCTCTGAATCCAGAAATTTAACACTCTTTATGAGAGATGATGTCACTGATATTAGTGCTATCTGAGGCAAAATCATTCTTAAACTTCTGAGTGTTTGAAGATTCACTACCAAATATTGATAAATGATAGGATAAGGATATGGTGGATGAAGTATTAAACAAAATAGATTATGGTTTTATCTTTGGTTTTTTTTTGGTTCTCTTCTCTCATGTTTACTGCAGCATGTTAACTGCTTGCACGACCTCTCAAGAGGTAACACGGATATCACAGGAAGCACAGAGAATGTTTGAGAAAGTTGAGAAGTCCACAAAGCCTATTGTGGCTGCCATCAATGGATCCTGCTTAGGAGGAGGACTTGAGGTACATATTTATTCCAAAGTCATGGAGACAACTGTCCAGCTCATTGTTGGGATTCACCAGCTGCAAACCTTTAGGCTACTATTTTGCCTTCAAAAAAGTTGTTGAGGGAGAATCAGCTTTGTTTTTAGTTATCAAATTTCTGGATAGGTTTTTATCCTTATTCTCATGGCACAATGCAAGTGAACCAAAGTGTCATCTTCATTTACAAACTGAGAAGATTTTGAACTAGATCTCTAAGGTCCCTATCAATTCTAAAAAAACCTTGTTCAAGTTTGCAAGGCAAAGATTCAGAAGTGTGGTTCATGCTGTTGAGCTACTGAAGTCTAGTTGAGACACATAACGCATAATGTACGTCAAGTGTTTTGTGAGTAGTAAAGATGGTAAATAACACAAGGTTTGAGGGAAGAGATGCTTACCAAACTGGAGCATGTAAGAAAGAAGGAGGGGAAAAGAAAATAACATTTATCACATGCTGGGTTCTATACTAGACACTTTCACATGTATTAATTAAGGAAACCTGTGTCTGGTCCTAAAAGATAGGCAGAATTTGATTAACCAGAAAGTAGTGGGAAAACATTCCACATGTGGCATGGTGTGAGCAAAGACAAGGATAAACAAAGCCTAATTAGGGCACCATAAGTAGGCCTGCTTGATTGAAGAGTCTTGACATCGTACAGGGCTTCTTAGCCTGGGGTGCATATATAATTGTGTGTGCATTTTTCTGTTGAGAGCTTCCATACCTTTCAGCAGATTTTCAAGGAGATCCGCAATCCAAAAAGAGGTTGATAACTTAGGGGAAAGGTATGAAGTAAGGCCAGAAAGGTAAATTATAGAAAGCATCAAATGCCAGCCTAAGGAATTTCAGTTTATTCTGGGGGCACATTCCTGCTTTATGGGTAATCTTTAGACCCTCACCTATCCTAAGATGTTACAAAGTTACATTTTTTAACACTCTGATTTTCTTTCATTTGTTTGAAGCTTGCCATTTCATGCCAATACAGAATAGCAACAAAAGATAAGAAAACAGTACTGGGTTCCCCTGAAGTCTTGCTGGGAATCCTACCAGGAGCGGGAGGCACACAAAGGCTACCCAAAATGGTGAGTTTAAGATACCCATGTGAACTTGAGAACCTCGGTCCTATGTGCCCCTTTAGATCTATTTCCTCTGTACAAAAGGTATAATGTGGGTATTCATTGTAAAATTTAGAAACTGGACTTCCCTGGTGGCGCAGTGGTTAAGAATCCGCCTGCCAATGCAGGGGACACAGGTTCAAGCCCTGGTCCGGGAAGATCCCACATGCCATGGAGCAATTAATAAGCCCGTGCGCCACAACTACTGAGCCTGCGCTCTAGAGCCTGTGAGTCACAACTACTAAGCCTGCATGCCACAACTACTGAGCCTGTGCTCTAGAGCCCGTGAGCCACAACTACTGAGCCCACATGCCACAACTACTGAAGCCCGTGCACCTAGAGCCCGTGCTCCGCAACAAGAGAAGCCACCGCAGTGAGAAGCCTGCGCACCACAACAAAGAGCAGCGCCCGCTCGCCACAACTAGAGAAAGCCGGTGCTCAGCAACAAAGTACCAACGCAGCCAAAAATAAATAAATAAACAAATAAATTTAAAAAAAAGAAATTTAGGGCTTCCCTCGTGGCGCAGTGGTTGAGAGTCCACCTGCTGATGCAAGGGACACGGGTTCACGCCCCAGTCCAGGAAGATGCCACATGCCGCAGAGCAGCTAGGCCCATGAGCCATGGCCGCTGAGCCTGCACGTCTGGAGCCTGTGCTCCGCAACGGGAAAGGCCACAACAGTGAGAGGCCCGCGTACCCCCCCCCCACACACACACAATTAGAAACCAAATACAATGTGAATATATGAGATCAATAACATTTTATTCCTGATATTTGTTTATTTTTTCAATTCTACTTTTTATTTATTTTTTCAATTCCTTGATAAAAATGATTGATCAGGGTCCTTCCCTGAGGAAGGGAAGAGATAAATAAGATACATGTCTTGCCTTCTGGAACTTACAGTTTAATTTGTTCCTTCTCTGCACAGTATGATCTTACCAGTTTTTCAAATCCCTGGGTCTTATTTCATGATAACTGTTAAGAGGCAGACCTTTCCACTGATTTGGATGATCTCACTGTTGTATTCTATAGACCCAAAAGAGGCCCATCAGCCTTTTGAATTCTTAAGAAGAAGGGAAGGACAGTCAGACCTGGAGTCTGCAGAGCAATCTTAACATCAAACTTGAGGGCCCCCTGAACCTCATAGCCTCTGGCACTGTGGATTCTTCAGGGAAAACAACACTCAGCAGAAATACTCTTTGCAGAGAAGTTGGTATGAGTTGGACATAGAAAAATGGGAAAGTTTATGGTATTTGTTTTCTGATAATTAATAGTGTGTATTCCTTCATAGGAATTGCCAAGAGGATTTACTGAAAGAATGAATAAGCCTATATGTGTATAGAAAATATTGCTGTTTCTTTTGTTTTGTTATAGTTGGTTCTTGAATGTTGTTAGAAGCTGTTCTTCTGGCACCTACATACAAAGCCCTAGTTGAGTTCTCTTTTTGTTAAGTCTAAGATCCTTTCTAAAGACATTGTCAAAACTATGAGATTTCTCAGTCTCTACTAATTCCAGTATAGGAATTTTAAATATTATACAAATAATAGAGAAGAAACTCAGAATGACATAAATGTACAATTTTAGGAAACATGACATTTTTCTCCACTTTATCAATCCATAAGACAGAAATCCTACATATTGAATTAAGAGATATAAATACATTTTTAACTTCAGGCGGAGGTTTCTAAAACTAAACTTTACCTAAATGTGTATCAGTATATAAAATTTCGTTGATGGATATATAACATAAAAATCTGGTTTGAGGGCTTCCCTGGTGGTGCAGTGGTTGAGAGTCCACCTGCCGATGCAGGGGACATGGGTTCGTGCCCCGGTCCGGGAGGATCCCGCGTGCCATGGAGCGGCTGGGCCTGTGAGCCATGGCCGCTGGGCCTGCGCGTCCGGAGCCTGTGCTCCACGGCGGGAGAGACCACAGCAGTGGGAGGCCCACGTACCGCAAATAAAAACAAACAAACAAACAAAAAAATCTGGTTTGACTTTTCTCCTTTTAATATTTATTTTGCTCAGTTGGATGATTTGTAAATTGTAATTGTCACTCTGATTTTTTTCCACCTTTGCTCTAATCCTTGCTGGCTTGTTAGGTGGGTGTGCCTGCTGCTTTTGACATGATGCTGACTGGTAGAGGCATTCGTGCAGACAGAGCGAAGAAAATGGGACTGGTTGACCAACTGGTGGAACCGCTGGGTAAGTGCTAACATGCTTCAGAATTGAGCCTTATGAAGTTATTTATTTTTTTAAAGAGTTAATATCTTGAATATTGGTTTTAGTGAAACCCAAACACTTAAGAAATGAGTCATTATTCTGAAGAGTGAAGTTTTCTAAAAATAACTAATACTAAATCATTTTCAACATCACCCCAATTTCTATTTTACGTCATTTATAATTGGGACATCAGGAGTACAGAATTGAATCAAGTCATTAGTTTTGGTTCTTAAATAATGATAATGTATCATTATCCATGATAACTATTCTTCAGGTTTTTGTGTCTGTTTTAATAATACAGTAAACATGTATGAAACAACCAACCTAAGGATATTAATAATTGACATCTACTAATGTGCTGCTTCCTCCCATACAATTTCCTTGCCTCTTCTCATCCAAGGAAACCACTATTCCAGATTGTATGTTCATCACCCTCTTACATTTCTTAAAAATCAGCATTATTGAGATGTTATTTACATGATAATAAATTTACCAGTGTTTAATGTACAGTTTGCATTTTGACAAACGTATATAGCTATGTAAACACCACCACAATCATACAATAGAACATTTCTAGTATGTATCTTTTTGTGTCTTTCATTTAGCATACTGCTTTTGAGATTCATCCATGTTGTTATATGTCAGCAATGTATTCCTTCTTGTTGCTGAATGTCATTCCATTGTATAGGTAAACCATAATTTGTTTATCCATTCACCAAATGATAGACATTTGAGGTGTTTCCAATTTGGGGCGATTCTGAATAAAGCTGCTATGAACATTCATTGACAAGTCTTTATGTGGACAAATATTTCATTTCTTTTGGACAAATACTGAAAAGTGGATTGGCTGGACCATATGATAGATGTGCTTAGCTTTTAAGAACCTGTCAAACTGTTTTACCAAAGTGGTTATACCATTTTACATTCTTACCAGCAGTGTATGAGAGTTCTAGTTACAACCACTTTGCACGCTCAGTCTTTTTAATTTTAAACATTTCAATGGGAATGTAGTAATATGTCATTGGGGTTTAATTTGTATTTCCCTAAAGACCAAAGATACCGAACTTATTTCATGTATTTATTTGCCTTCTGTATATCATCTGATAAAGTGTTCAAATGTTTTGCCCATTTTGTTTGATTTAGCTGTTTTTCTTATTACTGAGTTTTCAGAGTTCTTTATATATCAGGATATAAGTCCGTTATGAGACTTGTAATTTGCAAATATTTTCTCCCTGTCTGTGGCTTGTCTTTTCATTATCTAAGAGTAGAAATTCTTAATTTTGATGAAGTCCAATGTATCAAAGTCTTCTTTTATGGATCATGGTATTGGTGTTTTAGAAATCTTTTCCTAACAAGATTACAAAGATTTTCTCCTATGTTTTCTTCTGAAAGTTTTGTAGTTTAGCTCTTACATTTTGGTCTGTGCTACTTCAAGTTAATGTTTATGTATGGTGTGAGGTAAAGATTGAGTTGTTGTTGTTGTTGTTGTTGTTGTTGTGTGATTATGAATATCCAAAATGTCCTGGCACAATTTGTTGAGAAGTCTCTTCTTTCCCATTGACACCTTGACACCTTGGTGGAAAATTAGTTGACCCTCTGTGTTTGGATCTATATCTAGGTTTCATATTTCCAATTATTTATATGTCTTTACTTAAGACAGTATCACACTGTCTTGATTATTGTGTTTTGTAGTAAATCTTGATATCTGATAGTGTAACCCCACCCTCCACCTTGCTTCTCTTCTTTCAATATCATTTTGCCTATTCTAGTTTCTTTGCATGTACATATGAATTTTAAATCATCTCATCCATATCTACAAAAACATCTGCTAGCATCTTGATTGGAATTCCATTGAATCAATGTATCAATTTGGGGAGAATTGACATTTTAAAAATACTGGGTGTTTTCATTATGAACATAATAGAACTTTCTGTTTACTTAGGTCATCTTTAATTTCTCTCAGTAGTGTTTTATACTTTTCGTTGAACATATCTTGCACACATTTTGTTAAATTTGTACCTAAGTATTTCATACTTTTGTGCCATTATACTTTTTTAACTTTAATTTCTCATTAATTACTAACATATATAAATACAAATGATTTTCGTATGTGGACCTTGTATTCTGTGATTTTGCTAAATTTATTTATTAGTTCTACTAGCTTTTTCTGTAGATTCCTAAGGATTTTCTACATAAATAATCATGTTATCTACAAATAAAGAGAGTTTGGCTTCTTCCTTTCCCATCTGGTTGGTGTTTCTTTTTCTTGACTTACTGCAGTGGCTAAGATCTTTAGTACAATATTGATTTGAAGTGAAAGCAGATATTATTAACTTGTTCCAATCTTAAGAGAGACATTCACCCTGATGCCGTAAGGTGTATAATGTCATGTAGATTTTTCATATATACCCTTTATCAGATTGCAGATGTACCTTATTTATAGTTTGCTGAGAACTATATTGCTTTTTCTGCACTAATGAGACGATTGTTTGGGTTCGTCCTTTTAGTTTATTAAGTAAAGTCATTTACATTGATTTTTGACTATTGAATTCATTCCTGGAATAAACTTCACTTGGTTGTTATGTATCATCCTTTTTATAAAGTGCCAGCTGAATCAGATAAAATTTTGTGAAGGATTTTTATGTCTTGTCATGAGAGATAATGGTCTCAGGAATAATATTTTTTTTCTTGTGATATTTTTGCCTGGTGTTGATATCTGGGTAATTCTGACTTCATAAAATGAGTTGGAAATATTTCTTCCTCTTCAGTTTTCTGGAAGATTTTGTGTAGAGTTGGTATTATATTTTCCTTAAATCCTTGATAAAATTCACCAGTGAAGTTATATGGACTTGGAGTTTTGCTTCTTGCGAAGCACCATTTCTTGAGTGAGCTGTAGTTGTTTATTTTGCAAAGATTTTGTCCATTTCATTTAACTTGACAAATTTATTTCAATAAAGTTGTTCAGGGACTTCCCTGGTGATGCAGTGGATAAGACTCCACACTCCCAATGCAGGGGGTCTGGGTTCGATCCCTAGTCAGGGAACTAGATCCCACATGCATGCTGCAACTAAGAGTCGGCATGCCACAACTAAGGAGCCTGCCTGCTGCAACTAAGACCCAGCAAAACCAAATAAATAAATAAATTTTTTTTTAAAGTTAAAAAAAAAATAAAGTTGTTCATAATACTTTTATTATTATTCTTTTCATATCTTTACACTCTATAATGATACTCCTCTTTCATTCCTGATATTGCTAATTTGTGTCTTCTCTTTTTTCCCTGATGAGTCTGGCTAGAAATTTATCAGTTTTATTGATCTTTTCTAAAAATCAGTTTTTAATTCCATTGATTTTGTTTGCTGTTTTATTGATTTCAGCTGTCTTATTATTTATTTCTTTCTGCTTGCTTTTGGATATAATTTGCTCTTCTTTTTCTAGTTTCTTACTAGAAACTAGTTTCTGGTTTCTTTCATTGATTTTAGGCCTTTCTTCTTTTCTAACATAAGCATTAAAGCTATACATTGAGCAAGGTTCCCTGTGCTATACAGTAGGTCCTTGTTGGTTATCTATTTTAAATATAGCAGTGTGTACATGTCAATCCCAAACTCCCCATCTATCCCTCCCACCCTCCCATCCCCCCTGGTAACCATAAGTTCATTCTCTACATCTGTGAGTCTGTTTCTGTTTTGTAAATAAGTTCATTTGTATCAATTTTTTTTAAGATTCTGAATACAAGCAATATCATATGATATTTGTCTTTCCCTGATTTACTTCATTTAGTGTGATAATCTCCAGGTCCACCCATGTTGTTGCAAATGACATTATTTCCTTCTTTTTAATGGCTAAGTAATATTCCATTGTATATATATATGTACCACATCTTCTTTATCCATTCATCTGTCAGTGGACATTTAGGCTGCTTCCATGTCTTGGCTATTATAAACAGTGCTGTGGTGAACATTGGGGGTGCATGTATCTTTTGAACCATGTTTTTCTCTGGATATATGCCTAGGAATGGGATTGCTGGATCATATGGTAACTCTATTTTTAGTTTTTTAAGGAACCTCCATACTGTTCTCCATAGTGGCTGTACCAATTTATGTTCCCACCAACAGTGTAGGAGGGTTCCCTTTTCTCCACACCCCCTCCAGCATTTATTGTTTGTAGATTTTTTGATGATGGCCATTCTGCTTGGTGTGAGATGATATTTCATTGTAGTCATGATTTGTATTTCTCTAATAATTAGCTATGTTGAGCATCTTTTCATGTGCCTCTTGGCCATCTGTATGTCTTTGGGGAATGTCTGTTTAGGTCTTCTGCCCATTTTTTGATTGGGTTGTTTGGTTTTTTGATATTGAGCCGCATGAGCTGTTAGTAAATTTTGGAGATTAATCCCTTGTCGTTCACATCGTTTGCAAATATTTTCTCCCATTCTGTGGGTTTTTTCGTTTTGTTTATGGTTTCTTTTGCTGTGCAAAAGTTTTTGAGTTTAATTAGGTCCCATCTGTTTATTTTTGTTTTTATTTCCATTAGTCTAGGAGGTGGATCGCAAAAGATATTACTGTGATTTATGTAAAAGAGTGTTCTGCCTACGTTTTACTCTAAGTTTTATAGTATCCAGTCTTACATTTGGGTCTTTTATCCATTTTGAGTTTATTTTTGTGTATGGCGTTAAAGAATGTTCTAATTTCATTTTTTTTACATGTAGCTGTCCAGTTTTCCCAGCACCATTTGTTGAAGAGACTGTCTTTCCACCATTGTATAGTCTTGCATCCTTTGTAGTACATTAATTGACCATGGGTGTGTGGGTTTATTTCTGGGCTTTCTATCCTGTTTTATTGATCTATATTTCTATTTTTGTGCCAGAACCATACTATTTGGATGATTATAGCTTTGTAGTATGGTCTGAAGTTAGGGAGCCTGATTCCTCCAGCTCTGTTTTCCTTTCTAAAGATTGCTTTGGCTATTTGGGGTCTTTTGTTTCTCCATACAAATTGCAAGATTTTTTGTTGTAGTTCTGTGAAAATTTGATAGGAATTGCATTGAATCTGTAGATTGCCTTGGGTAGTATAGTCATTTTGACAGTACTGATTCTTCCTATCCAAGAACATGGTATATCTTCCCATCTGTTTGTGTCATCTTCGATTTCTTTCATTAGTGTCTTATAGTTTTCAGAGTACAAGTCTTTTGTCTCCTTAGTCCCCTACCCCTTTCCTGAGACTTCAGTCTCACATAGTTTAGATCACTTGATATTGTCCCAAAATGAAGCTCTGTTTCTTTTTTTCAGTCTGTTTATATTTCTCTTGCCATGTATTCAAGTTTCCTGATCTTTTCTTCTTCACAGTATAATTTGCTATTAATCCAATTGCCTATATTTTTTGTTTCAGGTATTGTTTTTTCTCATATTTAGAAATAATATTTGATTCATTGTTACATCTTCAATTTCTCTTCATTATGTTTCTGTTTTCCTCTGCCTTCTTTAACATATGGCATGAATTTACAGTAACCTTTCTAACATTGTGTCTGCTTATCCTATCTTTTCAATTCTGCATCTGTTTCTATTGGTCAGTTTGTCTCCTAGCTGTAGACCATGTTTTTTCTTGCTTCTTTTCATACCTTTATGTTGGTTCTTTCCCTGGCCTCAGGTAGTTTCCTCTCATGCATGTGCAGAATGATACTTCGCCTGAGTTTCAAGGGGCCCCTCTGTAGATTTCTGGAGCTCTCCTTTTGTGTAGCAACTGCTCTCCAGTATTCTTCCATAATTCCAGCATTACATTATGAGTTTTGTGGACCCTGTGCACTTTTGTCATTCAGAAGTTTGGGGCTTAGTTCATTTTCTTCCTTGTCCATGGAGGCTGAAAGTAGGGCAGATGTCTTAAGGGGGAGAATGGTTGCATATTGTTGCAGGCTTCTCCCTCTACTGGGATTTTGTTCCCTATACACCATAAGAAGGCACAAGATCGGCTTTTCAACCTCAGCCACCTCTCGCTCCAGTGTGGCTCTTACAAGCTTTTGATTGAGAGCCTGGTAGGTGTCTGTTTTCATAGCTGTGTGAAAACAGCCTTTGGCTTTTTTGAGTCTTTGTCTCCTGCCTCCAGCAAGTTTGGTATCAGGCTCTGCCTCAAGCGAAAAATCAGGTGCATGTTTTTGGCATGTCCCTCTTTCTATACAAGTACTGCATGTGCTAAACATTATGACACTATAAGAGATTTCACTCTAGCTTCCAGCCTCTTGCACCACCTTAGAACTTCACAGATGTTCCATGCGGGAAAACTAGCTTTGCGTTTGGTTTCTTCTAGTACTGACTTGTTGTGTGTGACCACCAAAAACTCTGATCATTTCACTTTCCCTCAGTAGCATCCTTCTGCTTGAGCCAAGTCCAGTCTTCAGCCCACGCCCAAAAGCATCATGTACCCCCAGGCAAGACAATGTCCAGCAATCATCAGTTCACATTGGACAGGCTCTTCCCTCTCTGGAATTCTGTTCATATAACCTTTGTTGCTTCCACAGCTCTCCAGTGTCTTTACAAATGTGATTTTGCAATTGACTTTTTTGTTTTCCAGTTTTGCAGCAAGAAAACAGGCCTCATGAGACATAATACATCCTACTCAGAAGTGGAGGCCAGACTTAAATAGGGCTTAAGACTTGTTTTCTACCAGGAGGAGGTTGTTGCACCTTCGCTCAGTGTGACTTCTCTTTTTGAGTCCATAGTTCATGACATTGCCACTTACCAGTCTCTAGTCAGACTTAGAAAGCTGCGCTGAAAGTGGGTGCTGGAGCCTTTGGCTTTGGCCTGCCTGGGTTTTGCCCACCTGGGACTGATCCAAGCCTGATTTACATTCCAGTCTGTTGTGTTCATCTTTACAGGACCAGGAATAAAACCTCCAGAGGAACGGACAATTGAATACCTAGAAGAAGTTGCAATTACTTTTGCTAAAGGACTAGCTGATAAAAAGATCTCTCCAAAGAGAGACAAGGGATTGGTAGAAAGTGAGTGTCATTATTCAAGAACTAAGGCAAAGCTTCTTTCCAGGGAATTTAATTTTATTTTCTATAAATCCGAAATGAGGGAAGAGGTAAGTGCATTGTTTACTCTGAAGTGTAAAGTCAGCCTTAAAGGATGCAATAACTCTGCTCAAGTCCTGGACCTTACACTGGTTAAAGACATTTTTTTTAAACTTTTTATTTTGGATAATTTTAAATAATACCAAAATAGAATAATGTAATAGTGTAATAAATACCCATGTACCCAACACCAAGCTTTAATGTTTATCAACTAATGTTTAAAGAAGTGCTTAGGTTGAAATTTAGATTGTTTATATCAGAGTAAAGAGCAGTTCTTTCAGATAGCTAGAGTCACTGCATTTTTATGGAGTTTACAGAACAAACTAACAAGGGAGGCTGGGCTCTTTCCAGTAAGGATCTAAAAGCATTTTACCTTACAGAATTGACATCATATGCCATGAGTATTCCATTTGTCAGGAAACAGATTTACAAAAAGGTGGAAGAAAAAGTACGAAAGCAGACCAAGGGCCTTTATCCTGCACCTCTGGAAATAATTGATGTGAGTCTTTACCCCATACTCCCACGTTTCTCATGTTTCTTCCCTTTGTCTAGAGCAGTATTCTTTATTGCCATTCTGCACCATGTGTGCCAGTACTAAAGTTCTTCATGCTGCTATCAAAGTACTTACCAAAAATAACACAAGAGCATAGCAAGCTATGAGGATTTATATAAATGGATATTTGGGGAAAATTAGTGCCAGGCATACTTTTTAGTTGATGAGCTTAAAATTACCAGTTACAAACCAGGAAAGGAACCTATGTCATATCAGTATAACAAAGCCAGTAACATATTGGACATTGATTAAGAGGTAGTTGAAACAAAATTAATGGCTGTATTCAGTCCTTAGTCAAAACCATTGTCATTACCTAAAATGTCTCATTGACTTTCCATTGCCATAATTATGAAAAAGATGTAATGATATAGAGAAGTTCTGGAAAAGCTCAAGGAGGATAATTAAAATGATCACAGAGTTGAAGTAACATCTGTCTAAAGGTAGACTTTAAAACTTATAAAATCTTCAATCTGGAAAGTCCAAGATCAAAAGAGCAATAATTGAAGACAAGATCAATAATCAAAGATTTCAGAATTGGAGAATGAACTAGTCAACAAGTATATTTTGAGCCGAGGACACCAAAGTATATAAAATAGGAAACGTGGTCCCCTACTTCCGTTCACCTCACACAGTCTGGGTTGGGGAGATTAAACACATATATGTGGTAAGGCAGATGGCAGGATGGGGGCAGTATGCAGCTGCATAGGGTTAACGCCAGCTAACTGGGACAGAGGAAGATTGCTAAATTCACTGAGGAGGGAACGATCCCTGAAATTGTTAGAGAATACATGATGAGAAAGCCAGGTAGGATGGGCATTTTGAGCAAAGTTACAGAAGCTGGAAAGCATGAGGCTCTTCAAGGAACATCAAGTCAGATCAGTTTTTGTAGGAGGATAATGCAATGTCTTCAGGAAGGAAGACCAAAGGTAGCTTTTAAAAGGTAGACAGTAATTAATTAAGAAATTTGATCTTTGTCCTATACAGATCATAGAGAACCGTTTTCATGGCAGTGAGTAAAAATGGATTAGAAAGAGAGACAAAGTAGAGCAATGAACTAGGAAACTATTCTGGTAATTCAGACTTGAAGTTTGAATAAGACCCCGAAATAGAATAGTAAAAGCAAAAATATGAAGGTAGTAAGAGACTTGCCAAAGAGAGTTAGGAGTTAAGGTTTAGAAGTGTTGAGATTAGGTATTCAGGAAATTCAAGCAACAGTAGTTTAGACAGTGAAGTCAATTAAGAATATAGATGGATATATTTGGGTTTTTTTTAATCACCATTAAATTATGGTGATTGAATACAGGGTTATTTCTTTTATACTTGCTATTGTACTTAGGTTAGTGCTTACCCCAAATGTTAAATTGAATTTCATGGAGTTCATGATTAATGTGATAAACTAAATGATGTTCCTGAGGAAGAATAAATAGAGGGAGAAATGTGCTGCAAGTGGAACTTTGGGGACCTGCCCACATTTGGAGAACAGGAGAGGAGCTGGAAGAATAATTCAAGCAGGAGGGAAGGGAGTTAAGAGGAAAAGGTAGACCTATTATTGGACTCAGAAAGGGGTGATGGCAGCTCTTTCTCTGACAAAATAACAGGATTCAAAGGATAAGGAGGTGGAGTTTGAGCTGTGGAACCTCCGTGTTCTTTTCCTATTCTGACTTCTTAATTCCCTTTCCTTCTGTTTTATTTCCTTCCATTTTATGCTAGGTTGAGCAGTAGTCTCAGAGATGGAGAATTAAGTCAGTCTTAAGCAGTAAGGCCCTCAGTCCTCCTCTTTCTCACTCCAGTCTAGACTTTTGACTTACTCTTTGAAGACTAACAACACTAGCAATTTTTTTCAGCATTACTGTATATCTTGCCGATCCATTCCAACAAGGAACAAGTACTTTATATGTTTTTTAGGTAGTGAAGACTGGGATTGAGCAAGGGAGTGATGCTGGCTATCTCTCTGAATCTCAGGTAAAGTTATTTCCTTTCAGTGTTTTATTATTAGAGACAGAAAAGGCGAGATCCACAATGCTGTGTAAAACTGAAAAAAGGTAAAGTATTCAAAGCCTAGTAAAAGTTTTCTTCCACTGGTTGTCGTTTCTTACGATTAATCTCAGTGAGCAAGTAGGTGCTAAGAAAACCATAGTAGTCCCCAGATATTTGAACTTGCTCTCAATAATGAGGGTATAACTAGGAAAAGCAGGAGCAGAGTTAGAATCCTTTCAAAAGGAATCATTTGGACTTTTTGTTCTGTAGTTGGGCTGGTTTTGTTGTGATAAAGTGAGTACGTTGATACAAAAATATGGTTCTTACTTGTTAGAGCCTGGAGATAAACCTGTGAAGCGCAGCCTCCCTTTGATGAATTAGGAAGTGAAGGGAAATGTTTTGCACCCACCAAGACGAGAAAACAGAGCAACACACGAACCAGCCTCAGCCCTTCCACTTCCTAACAAGTTGGTGGTATTGTAGATTTTAGTTGTTTGGGTTGTTTTGAAGTTTTAGGCAATCATTGAAGGATGATTGCTCTTCAATAATAGAATAAAAGATATCTGAAGAGCTCAGGACAAGTTCCAGAGAAAACATTTCTTATACTGGGTTGCTTACTGCAGTGCACTCTGATTAATTCTTTTACATTATCACTAGATACACATACACATATGTACAGAAAGATTGAAGCATATTTCCCAAAATAATTAGCCTGTACACTGTACTCAGTATTTTCTGTCTGTTCTACTTATCACAACCTCCTAAATTCATGACCACTGATAGATTTCTACCCATGGTTTGAAAATCACTGGTTTATTGAATAGAACCTACTTTGCCAAGATTAGTAGAACATTGTTTCATGTTCTATTCAGACATGAAGGCAACATTATTAGAGGGATTCCTTCTCTTAAGTGCTGTTTGCAACCATGTAATCGTACCAGTAAATTCTAATAATATTGATGATGGTAATAGCTAACATCGAGGCCCAGTCATTTTACTAGTGTTTTCATTTACTTCCCACAACAATACTGTAAAATAGGTATTGTTTTTCCCATTTTAAGGATGAAGAAAGGTTCACAACTGGGAAATGGCAGGGCCAGTCGTTAAACTCAGTTCTTTCAAATACAGACTCTAAATCTCATGCTGTTTCCCACTAAGTTGAGACTTGTTCTCTGTAAGTGTTAAGGTCCTTTTAAAGTGGTAGATATCACATGGGGCAGCCTGCTACCCTGGAAGGAGAACTGGAGTTGGGAGTCATACTGCCTGGGTTCAAGTTCTGTTTCTGCCCCTTTGAGGCAGTGTGGCTTTGAGCAAGGTCAAGTTCTGAGCCTCCTCTTCCCAGTCTTTAAAATGAGGGCGGTGGTTGAGATGATTGGTCCATTTTGGCTCTGACACTCTAATTCCATGAAAAAAGTTACCACAACCTCTGATGTAGAGAATCTGAGAGCTCAGTTATATCCAGAACCTTTCAAAGCAGTAGTTGGAAGTGGTACAGATGAGGGGAGTGAAAGAAAGACGCTCAGCAGAAGACCAACTTCAGCAGCTCAGGATCTGAGGCTTTGCATATGTTACCTCTGCTCTGCAGAGAAACTGACCCCAAAGAATCCACGTCTCCAAGACTGAGAAGTTCTACCTTTTCTTCTTCCCTTTTTCCAGAAATTTGGAGAGCTTGCAATGACCAAAGAATCAAAAGCCTTGATAGGACTTTACCGTGGTCAGACCCTATGCAAGAAGAATAAATTTGGAGCTTCGCAGAAGGAGGTTAAGTAAGTCAGCTCTGTATAGGAAGCCCCTGTGGATTTCAGCACATGCTATGCTTGTCAATGTCTCTGAAGATCCATAGAGCTAGATTTATGCCTTCAGTCTTGCCCTAAACCTCTTCTGTCCTGAGCACTTTAGATCCCTATTCCTACGAAGGATTTTTTGGCTTTCAGAGTTCTGCCTGTGCTGAGTTTTCTCCTGACCTCTCTAATGTCTCCTGTAGAGGCATTTTTGTCTCACTATTGATGTCCCCTAGAAATATGGTTTAGGTTTCCCCTTCCTAAACCAAATACACACACTATGTGCTGTTTAATGACCTTGTCTCTCTCTGTGACTTGAGATACCATCTCTGGGAACTCACACTTCTCCCTCATTAAAAAAAGTAAAGCCTCATTCTAGTTATTAAAGTCTTGTCCTTCGTTTAGCTTACAGCCTAAGCGTTCGAGAGTCTACTTACCTGTTTCATATCTATTCTCTTCAGCGAGCCTTTCAGTGTTTTGCTGCCTAAATAGCTCTTCAGCATCTTAAGTTTAGTAATGCCCCTAAACTCACCCCCTTGCTCAGTGGTTCTTAACCTGGGCAACGTTGCCACCAGAGGACACTTGCCAGTCTCTGGAAACATTTTTGGTTGTCACAGCTGGGGAGGGAGGGATGGTACTGGCATCTGGTGGCCAGAGGCCCGGAATGCTGCTAAACATCCTACAGCGCACAGGACAGCCCCACAACAAAGAAGTATCCAGTCCAAAATGTCAGCAGTGCTGAGGTTGAGGAACACTGTCTACCTGAATTACAGAGAGGGATTTGTGAAAGCAGCTAATGTTACTACCTTCTCCAGCCGCTCACCTTTAATGAGATTGCAATCCAAAGCAGAAGAGAAAATCAATAAGAAGCCTAGGTGAGACAGACAAGATTCTTGCCAAGAGGGCTGATTTCCAAATTAGAATATGAAACACAACCGTAACTGCTTCTCCAGCATACGTGGTGATCAGTATCAGTCAGGTTGTCTGTGTACCACCTAATGTTGACAATATCTCGCATTCAGTGGGTGAGATAAATTACTTCCATGCTGCAGTGGAGTGATGATATGGCCACTTAAATCTGCATCTCTTTACACATCCTACAAAAATTACTCTTAAATTTTAAATTGGACTTCCCTGTTGGCCCAGTGGTTGAGAGTCTGCCTGCCAACGCAGGTTACACGGGTTCGAGCCCTGGTCCAGGAAGATCCCACGTGCCACGGAGCGACTAAACCCGTGCGCCACAACTACTGAGCCCACAGGCCACAACTACTGAAGCCCGCATGCCTAAAGCCCGTCCTCCACAACAAAAGAAGTCACCGCAATGAGAAGCCTGTGCACTGCAACGAAGAGTAGCCACTGCTCGCTGCAACTAGAGAAAGCCCATGTGCAGCAACGAAGACCCAACGCAGCCATAAATTAATTAATTAATTAAAAAATTTTTTTAATTATAAAATGTTTACTCCTAAGCTAATTAGCCACTCCTGACTCCTACTCTGGTCTGCATGTAACTCTTACTGTTATATGCAGATAGCATATAATACCACCTGGAGAAGCTGTTATTGTGTACCAGTACACAGAAAAGACAGGCAGCATGCATGTGAATCTCCTGTAAGAAGAAATAAGAAAATGAGAATCAAAATACTTAAGCTTACAAAAATTCTCCCCCCAAAACAACCACAATGCAAAAGAAAACTATAGCAGGATGCTTCCAAACTTGAATTATATATCCTTAAATAAATATTTACAGATAAGAAAAGAATCACTTTGAATCAAAAGTTCAAAAACTCAGAATGAAATGGGCAGAAAAACAGGATGATATAAGAGTTGACCTAACTTGGGAAATAAATTGAAGAAAAGGTAACCTCATCTTAGAAATGAAGAATAAATTATAAGGCACGCAAGGCAGAATAGGTTGAACCGAAAATCTAATAAAGAACACTGAAGAAGGGGCATCCCCGTTCCTGCTTTCCCAGCTGTCAGTAATAGTTCCACTTCGGTCTCTCTAGGCCTCTTCTCCCTTGCCTCGCATAATAATTTGAATTCCTTATGTATTTTCTCTTTTTATAAATTAAATTTTTATGCAAAGAATGCATTCTTAATCTCCTTTTTAAAAAAACTATTATAAGGAAGTTTGAATACTAGATGAATGTTTTGTGTTTATGGTTTGAATGTTTTAATATAAAAGGGATCCTTCAGTATGAATCCTATAATAATCCTTTTTAGTCAGTGGTACGACTTGGAGACTATGTATGTGGGTACGTACCAGTTAACTTGTTCCTCTTCATCTTCTACTGAAAGATTGATGACTTCCAACTTTTCATTATCGTAAACATTGTATGACTGTTCATCACAGCATATCATCTTGTGCATAAGTGCATTTCTCTAGAGTAGATAGTAGAATTACTGGGTCGTAGAAGATGCCATTTTTGGTTTTAATACATTTGACCTCCTATATAGGGCAAAGTATATACTTCCTTCAACCATGTATGAAAGAACATAATTTTTTATATCCTCACTGTTACTTTTAAAATTTTTGCCAATCTGATGGGGAGAGAATACATTCGTTTTAATTTGCATTTCCCAGATTATTAGGGAAATTGGGCATTTTATTGGCAATTTGTTTTCTTTTTCTGTGAATTGCTTTATATAAACCCCTGCCCATTTTATTGGGTTATCTTTTTTAATTGATATGTGTGTTCTTTATATTTCCCCAGTAGTAATCCTTTGTCTGCTACACCTGTTACAAATTTCTTCCTCTTCTATGGTTGTCTTAATTTTTGTGGGGTCATTTGTCAAGCAAGTTTTAATTTTGATGCAGTAAATACATGAATAATTTTTTCAGCTCCTATTCTTTATGTTTTTCTACACTATTTTCTCATGTTCTCCAGTTACTTAACACTCACCATATAAAAATGTGTATTATCACAAAGCTGCATTTGAAAGATACTCCCAGGAGTTGAAGTTAGGGTGCCTTTTCAGGTCTTGAATATGATTTTTGAACATTATAATCAGAATTGTTATGAATGAAACAACTCTAATTTAGGTCTACGGTGTTGTAAACTTGGGCTTCTTTTATGAAGGAAGTTCTGAAAATTTTTTTTAGTTACTTACAGGAAAATGGCATATTGTTCCAAAACTATGGAAAACTAAAAAGAGTCATCAGACATGATCTCTATCCCTTCAAAAGCTTAGAATTTAGTTGAGGAGACAAAAATGATGTACATGAAGCTGTTCCAAAATACTGTGGGGTAAGCCAAATGGTCCTGATAAGTTCAAGAGGAATTCAGGGGTGGAAAAGGCAGTAATGTGCATGTATGGAGGTGTTTGAGGGAGGGGTAAGGTCTGGAAGCAAAGAAACCATCCAAGAGTCTTTTGAACCAATCCAGGTAAGGGGTGAGAAAGGCACAGATTTCAAGAGAAATGAAAGATGACTGGAAAATGGCAAAATCACTAGCAAGTAAGTAGTTGGAAGAAGAGAGATTAATCTTTAGGCCTATCACTGCAAGTTGCCTTTTGTTTGAAGAAAAATACTCGTTAATTTAAGCATAATCCATGTTGTTTTGTTTTCAGTGATCTCAGGTATGATTGAAGATGAGTATAATGCTGTCTCCTTGGGTAGACCAATTCTTTTAGACCTAACGGATTTTTGCATTTAACTTTGAAAATCAGTCATTTATGAAAGGTGTCTTTTTGTAGGTAAAAATTATTTTAAATACCTTATTGTAGTCCCTGCTTTAGTTGGTTTATTGGATAACGACCTGGGCAATCTCCCACTTTTACTGAATTAATTAAGATTTATACCAAAAGTCATTTCATCCTTTCCTTTCAGGCAGCTCGCCGTTCTTGGCGCAGGGCTAATGGGGGCCGGCATTGCCCAGGTCTCCGTGGATAAGGGCCTACAGACTATACTGAAGGATGCTACGCTAGCCGCGCTGGGGCGAGGACAGCAACAAGTGTTCAAAGGGTAAGCCTGCTCTCTGCCTTTGCTGGGAGAGTAGCGTGTGTTTTGGTTTTTGCCGTCACAGTTTCCTTTCTCCTGAACATGATCTGTATTGGATACTCCATAGTTAAGTCTCATGTCCTTTGCTTTTTAGACATGCTAATTCCTTCTTTCACTTTTTTTTCTTTTTTGCTGTTGTTGCAGACAATGTTATTATAAATCATTAACATCATTGGAGTCTGTAGTCTTTGAGTGCAGAAGAGAAAACCTTATCTATTAGACGTTTTTAAATGCCATATAGTTTATACTTTGGTATCAGACTAGAAAGTCTCATGTTTGTGAATTTTAATTGCTGTATTGTTATAGAATATTGAAACAGCATGACTGTGTCTATAGAGAGAACTGAGATAAGGATATGAGGAAATGTGTAACTGCATCTTGAAGGTGGGGCTGGGATCAGAACTCATGAACCTCATATTTCTTGACTGGTGTTACCATAGAGAAGCAGTTAACTGATTTGGTTCCACAATATCTGGATCTTATGGACTGTGTCTCCATCTTACTTCTGAAGTAATAAACGGGGAATATTATTCTCCCTCCTGCCCGTCCCTCCCTCCCCTCCCCGACCCCACACACATACTGCCTGGTTTGCAGAGGGGAAAAATGGAGCAGCAACTTGGCCAAACTCGGAATTTGTTTCAGCTCATTTCTCTGCTCCAATGTAATAGACTGTCTAAGGCTGGCTGAACTTTGATGTCTTGCATGTGACTTTTAGTTGAGTTAGTTTTTTGTTTCTTAAATGGATTACGTAGCTTAAGTGTGTTTTTACCCCTTTTCTGCTCATATATTGCTACCATAATACTGTGCAGGACCTGGCAGGTTTAATCATGTTGGCAGATAGCAACTATCTTAATGTAAGATAGCAAGGCATTGTAGTAAAAGATTCTGACTCCCCAAAATGGCTGTCTGTGCTCGATAACACCATTGCCCTGAGGCCAGCACGCGAGTGTTCCCAGAGTTTCATACAGTCACCAAAATGAGAAATTGCTCTAAAATAGCTTTCCCCCCTCGACCTCTTTTGGATCCAGCTGTCCCGGGTTTCCCTTTTTGCATTAGAAACATCGGTCTCTGGTGAGTGCCCCTCACTGTACTGCTGACTTGGGACTTACAGACTTCTTGTCCCCTCGGGAATAGTTTCATTAGGCATTAGAATTAGAGCAACTAATAATGTTTTGAACTCTCACAAGAATCTTGCTTGCTGACTGCTGACATGGTTGTCAGAAACCAAGATATTTGAATCCATACTTTTGAGACTTAAACTGACTACTTCTTTGAACTTACCTTGTGGCTTTAATTTTTCTTTTGGTTAAGGAAACTAGTGAATGGGGTGTAGCTTCATTCTTCTTTCAGAGGAAAACTCCAGGTCATTTATTCTGAAAGTGCGGTCAGATTAAAACCTAAGAGAGCCTATTTTCCTTGGCAATAAAAAACTATCAGTTAAGTGTCTGAGTAGCAGGAATCCTTTTTAGCTCTCTGTGGGGAAGAAGAAACCTTGAGTTAATATTTTATGTAATCAATATGATGTGCTACTAGGTACTGACCAGGAAATGGATTAAGAATATATGACATAATGCTTGGTCTCTGTCCTCCGGTAGATCACAATTACAGAATAACAAAATGATATGTAAGCAAGTATACACTCGTGGTCTAGGGCCCGTGTTGGCTGCTTCCCCTATTGTAGGTAGAGGATTACTAGAGCTGCTCTCTTGTTTGCCATTTTAGTGTTCATGTTTACTCCTCTTGGCAAATTTAACTCTTTTATTAGTGATACCATTTATGCAGGTTGGGCATGTAGAGGCATCTTTTAGTAGAAAGAATATGGATGTGGGGGTCAGCCTGTTTGAACCCTAGGACCCTCCCTTAACTCGCTGTTGGACCACAGGTTCCTCTGAGTCTCCTTGAGCAGCTCAGCTCCCTCAAAGTGGGAGCTACCTCACTGAGTTGGTGAAAAACACACAGCACACTGTCTGGCCCATGGACACTCAATAAATGTTAGTTTCCTGTTCTCCTCCTCTGACTAGGAATGTGTTTTTTTCCTAGACTGAATGATAAAGTGAAGAAGAAAGCACTAACATCGTTTGAAAGGGACGCCTTTTTCAGCAACTTGACTGGGCAGCTCGATTACCAGGGTTTTGAAAAGGCTGACATGGTGATTGAGGCTGTTTTTGAGGACCTCAGTCTTAAGCACAAAGTGCTCAAGGAAGTAGAAGCGGTAAGTAAGGGGCCTGCTGTACTGAATCCTGGGTTGTGAGTGGAGAACACAGAGACAGGGTTTTTTAAAGGAACTCTAGGAAACTTGCGGTTCTTTTTATAGGGCCATTCATTCCCAGATGTAAGGGGTTTTGTATGTTTGTTTGTTTGTTGGAGGGGTGAAGTAGAAAAGAACAGCTTTATTGCTTTGCCAGGCAAAAGGGGACACAGCAGGCTTGTGCCCCTCAAAACTGTGTCCCCCAAATGCAAGTTTTTATGTGAACCCATGCACACTGTGTATAAAGGTCAAATCAAAGTCCTAAGGAAAGACAAACAAGTAGCTTATTAACTTAAATTAAGCACAGGGTTCATTAGCCTTATATGGGAGTCCAGTCACCCAAACATACAAATAACCTCATGGACTGCAGCCAGATGTCTTGACATTATTGGTTGGCTGCAAGCTATAACTAAACTAATTCAGGTCTAGGCAGCAGAGGAAATAGGGAGAAACAGTTTCTCCAGGCAGGATTCAGATGCTCATTTTGTGGAAATGCTACTCTGGTCTTGAGCCCAAACGCTGTGCATAGTCAACTCTTGAGATGGGCTAATATGAACAAAACAAGTACTTGAACTGGGTGGTGTGAAGAAAGAGGAAAGGAGGAAAGAAGAGATGGCAGTAATCCAGGCAGGAGGTAGAACCAGGGCCCCGACTAGCCTACAGTTAAATAAACAGAATGTAGGTTAGTAAATGGTGAAAATAAAATGGCACTGACTCTGCAGCATTCTGGGGTGTCTTGAGTAGTGGGCTGTACTCCTAAGACGCCCTTCCATGGGAGGACAATCTCTGCTCTACTAAAGAATGAACCTAAGGAGGGTTTAGAAACTAAAGACAAGCAGCTCAGTTTGGGATGGATTCCACTTGTGAAACACACATTCCAAAATCTATTCTTTAGGCAGAGTGTAATGTAGATTCAGCTGAGGGAGTGAATTCAGAAGAGCTGGGTAGGTGTGTGTTCTCTCTGTGCAAGGTAGCACTGCAGCAGAGAAAGGGACACAACGTTCCCAGGGCTTTGGGGGTCCTGCTGGGCCAATGGAAGGTAGACTGAGGGGTGGCAAAAACAGACAGATTCGTTTACCACTAAAAGAGCATTTGCCACCTGACTGGGTGATGGTATTTGCTTTTGGAAAATCAGGATTTGGGAGTATCTGAGTGTAGAAAAGTTTGTTAGTTTTAGCAGTTGGGAAGCCAGTGATCAAGGAAAAGAAAGAGAAAGAAGAGGGATCAGATCAAGAGAAGTGCAGACTATGAACAAATCAATACAGTATTTCCCACTGAAACATAAAGGTTAAGGGAGAAGAGAAGGGAAAGAAAGAAAAGAAAAGGGGTTTTATATGTCCGTGAAGTCCATGGACTGGGGGAAAGGGAGAATATTTGGGGAATCATGAATTTTTAGCAGATAGTAAGAAAAGAATAAGATTATTGCTAAAGGTAAAATCCAAAGTGTTACCTATGTTGTAGTTATTTATGTAACATGTCACAGGCCTTTACCTTTTTAGAGAAGCTAGTGAAATCATCTAAGGTAGGAGATACTCAAAGAAGTTTTTCAGAAAGGGTGGAAAAGAGCAAGGTCCAGAACAGATCTGTATTTGGAAAATCAAAGAATTTCAAGTGAAGGATCTTTAGGAGGCCATCAAGTCCATCCTCTTACCTGGCCTCTCCTTTCTTTACAGGAAAATGGTAAAGCTGAATCTACATGTGGTATTCCTCAGGGATTTAAAACTTCTCTTCCTCTCCACAGAACTAAAGAAACTTACTCCTTTGATATCTTCATAATTCTCGTCTCCAGACCCCTCACTGTCTTGCTTGTCTCCTTTGCTGTCTTCACCATGTCTCAGTGTTCTCTTGGCGTGTGACAAACCACCACAAAAACAATGACCTTTTCACAGTTCTGCAGTTAGGGCAGGGCTCTGAGAGGCGGCTGGCCCTTAATTCCACGTGGCTTCCCAGGGGGGGCACTCGTGGGACTGCATTCAGCTGAAAGCTTGGTTGGGGCGCCTCCCTCTCCCTGTGGCCTGTCCTCGCTTAGTGGTCGAGCCAGAGCTTCTCTGCAGCATGGCTGCTGGCTTCTAAGAAAGCAAGGCAGAAGCCAGTGGACTTCATAAGGCAAGGCCTGGAACTGGCAGAGTCACTTCTGCTACTTTCCATGGGTAAAAGCAAGTCATAGGCCAGCCCAGATTTAAGAGGAGGGGGAAGAGACTGTGCCTCTGGATGGGAGGAGAGACACCCATGTACAAGAGGGGAAGGATTGTTGCCAGCCATCTTTGGAGACATTGGTTTGCTCTTCATAGAGAATTTTACCACCAACATTAGACCCCGTACCATTAATAATGCAGCTTGAGACTATGTTAGCTTTCTGATCATCAGGCTCTACTTTTGACTCACATTAAACTTTTTTTTTTTTTTTTTGCGGTACGCGGGCCTCTCACTGCTGTGGCCTCTCCCGTTGCAGAGCACAGGCTCCAGACGCGCAGGCTCAGTGGCCATGGCTCATGGGCCCAGCCGCTCTGCGGCATGTGGGATCCTCCCAGACCGGGGCACGAACCCACGTCCCCTGCATCGGCAGGTGGACTGTCAACCACTGCGCCACCAAGGAAGCCCCTATACTTTTGATTAAATAAAATCATGGGCTCTTTAACACAAGTTTACTGCCAAGCCCAGGTCTTGCCCATTAGGTGTCTACTCATTTATTTCTCTTTCTTCTCTTTCATAAAATCTTAATGCAGTACTTTACCTTTATCCTCATTATAATTGATCTTATTTTGCACTCAGTTTTTCAGCATGTTGAATGTATCTTGAATCTTGATTCTTATCTCTGATGTTAGGATTCTGCCTGCCCAGATTTGCACAAATTTGACAGATGTGCCTTCTTTGTTTTTCATCCAAGCATCTGAATAAAAATATGAATAAGCTGAGATTGTGGGCAGAATGCTGAGAGAATCTCCATTAGACACTATTCTGCAGGTTGATAAAGCTAATAGTTAATATAGTATTCATGCACTGTAGATATAATTATAGTGGTGTACCATTTCTTAGTAACACGTGTGTAACATGAAATAGGCATGCACATTATGGTTTGTTCTCTCAAAGGTGAAGGGTGGGTGGGGCCCAAGTGTCCCTCATTGGCTTTGCTTTGGACTCCAGTCATCTCC
This sequence comes from Mesoplodon densirostris, assembly GCF_025265405.1. NCBI lineage: Eukaryota > Metazoa > Chordata > Mammalia > Artiodactyla > Ziphiidae > Mesoplodon > Mesoplodon densirostris. The sequence continues at coordinate 20,768,229 of NC_082674.1, read as the reverse complement.
CAGGCCTACATGACACATTCTTAAATGCTTTTCTCCTGCAGGTGATTCCAGATCACTGTGTCTTTGCCAGCAACACATCTGCTCTCCCAATCAGCGAAATTGCTGCTGTCAGTAAAAGACCTGAGAAGGTAAATTCTGAACAGAGGAAAACCCTGAAGTGTTTTACTGCTTCAGGCTCATTGATGAAGGCTTAGAATATGAGAAGGGACTGGTATGGATTATGAAGTGGATGAGGGTGATGATGTAGTCCCAGAAACTGGGCACAAAAAAGCTAGTACCGTGACCAGTGTGAGATGCAGGAACAAGGGAACTACAACTAAAATATACCTTTATAGGTGATTTGCATCCCTAATGGGTATTATTATTCAGGTTCAGACTATAAAACCTACATTTATTACATTTGGGTATTGAAAGATAGACCCTAAAATAAGAAGAGATGTTCCAAAATAATACTTGAGCTACAGAGCAGACTGTGGTGACTGTCTGGGATGGGTTTGGTTCCAACTCCAGATCCAGGAATGGAAGGTCTGGGGCTGTGGTGGGATGTGTCCACCCCGGTTTGCTTAGAGCTTCTGCCCAGGACATGAGAGGGGTGGATGTAGAAACACTTAGAGTGAGTATCTGGAATGATGCCTAGAAATCTATCTTTGGGCTTCTGCCCTCTACCAGGGAAATCAAGTGAAATCATTCAAGGAGAAATAAAACAGTTCGCCTCTCTGGAGGATACCAGTTAGCCTCAGCGAAGCAGAGCCAGCCAAAAGTAGGCAGGAAATATAAAAGGCCTTTAAGCAACTGAAACTGTTAATACAAAGTCCATGTACTAAAACCACGAAGTCTTTTTATTCCCATTCTAATAGCTTGCTAACTCAAGGTCATCTTGTTCCCTAGCACGCAGCAGATTAGAAGTGGTGTGGGCCTGATAGAGGCAGGTTCAGTGATGGCAGGAGGAGGTCATGGGGAGAAGTGGCAGCTGGGGGAAGACACAGACGCGGAGTAATGGCAGATAGACAGTCTGGCCACGTCATGATCACTCACAGCAGCTCCTCAGCACTGGAGGGCAGCAGAGGAGACCCTGTTGCTGTGCCTTTGATGCTAACCTCTCCTTCTCCCCCGTGGAGCAGAACAAGCATCACACTTAGCAGTCCTCGCCCCCAGGGATCTTGAGCAGCTTTTAGCACCTGCTTGCCTAGGTCATTCATGTAAGAGTAAGGCCACAGGGGCACAAGTAGGGCGACCAACCCTCTCGGTTTGCCCAGCACACAGGCCCTCCAGTGCTACAACTGAGAAAGTCCCAGCAGTCCAGGACACAGCTGGCCACCTTTTGGCACAGCTTTTTTGAACGATGTCAATAGGTTTTGCTTGGGGTAGTGATTACGTGGGTAGATACACAGTTGTCAGAACTCATCAAACTGAACACTTTAAGATCTTTGCGTTTTATTGTATATAAATTATACATGGTAAAGCCTAATTCCTTTTGCTCAGGAGTACAGTCTGAATCAGGTCCTGTCTTTTAAAGTATTTTAGACATAAGTAGGATAATTTAGAGGTTAGAAGCAACTTTTGGATTGATAAGTTGATGTAACATGCAAGTGACCTGTGTGTTACACAACGGGAAGTGGGCAGGCTGTGGAGACAGGCCGACCTTGATGGCATCCCACTCTGCCATTTACTGACTGACCCTGAGCTACTAATTTTAACCTCCTGATGTCTTTCTTCCTCATCTAGGTAATTTGACTGACTAGTTCACAGAGTTGTAGGGGATTAAATGTAAAGGATAAATGATAAATGTGTTAATGAATAGTGGATAGTAAGCAGTGGCAGATAGTAGTTAATACCTTATAGCTAAAGTGGGGAGTGGAGGCAAAACTATAAATTAATGGATAGACTCCTTTCACAGTTCAGTTGTGAAGACTATCTAATTGTTAGCTTAATGAGGCTGTTGTCAAACTTGAGCATGTATCAGAATCACCTGGAGGGCTTCTTAAACACAGATCTGGGCCCTGCCCCTGGAGTTCCTCATTCAGTAGGTCTGGGGAGGCCCTGAGAATTTGCAGTTCTGACATTCCCAGGTGATGCTAGTGCGGCTGGTCCGGATACTTGACTTTAAGAGTCACTGGTTTAATGAGCCTTGAGGGAATCTGAGTGTTGAGAAATGTTATTTAAACCCAGTAAGGTCGTCCCTGGGTATCCGTGGGGGATTAGTTCCAGGACCACCAGGAGATACCAAAATCCACAGAAGCTCAAGTCCCTTATAAAATAGTGTAGAACAGTGAACACGGGCAGCCCTCTGTATCCTCAGGTTTCAGATCCAAGGAGTCAGACCCGTTGAATCTGATTCAGCCAGTTGGATCTGCAGTTGGTTGAACCTGTGTATGCGAAATCTGTGGATACGAAGGGCTGACAGTATCCTGGTAGTGAGATGCATGGACATAAAATCCAAATATATCTCTGACAGTCCAGCATAGTAAGTAGTTCTTCCCCCTGTCTCCCCCCACACCCCATAAAAAGTGGACCTTCTCACCCAAACCATCAGCATCATTAATATAAATGGAACCCTCATTCATTCTTCCCCAGTAAATCTAATTTGGCCTTTAGCTGCAATTTTGGCATTAACTGTTCGTAGGATCCATTGCCCTTAGTGAAAAGCCCTAGAAGCAGATGGAAGAGAATTCCAGTTAGCTCTCCCGTGAACATACTGGACTTTTAATCAAAGAGCCATGGAACCAAACCACTTGACGATACCAAGCAGTATTCCTATATTACAACCGCCTTTCTGTGCAGTGCTTTCCTAGCAAAAAAAAAGAATGCTGTTAGTTTCCCCTTTCAGAGTTCTTAAATCTGCCGGTGTTTTGTCCCCCTTTGCCAGGTGATTGGCATGCACTACTTCTCTCCTGTGGACAAGATGCAGCTGCTGGAGATTATCATAACTCAAAAAACTTCTAAGGACACAACTGCTTCTGCTGTAGAAGTTGGTCTCAAACAGGGGAAGGTCATCATTGTGGTTAAGGTAAGGAGCTGTGTGTCAGAGCAGCAGATTCAGAAAAGTTCTATGAAGACTCCTTATATTTCCAGGTTTGTTTGTAACTCTTCAGTTTAAATATACCAGCTTTTGATATGATTTCCCCTTGGTGGTCTATGGTATGGACAGTGGTGGACCACTGAGTCAAGGTCTGGGACATGGCGGGTTCTCCCAGCCATTCCAGACCTTTCAGATGACCGTGAGACTGTCTGCTGTGCTCCTGGTTTCAAGCCAGGCTGCCCCTGGCTATGGCTTCCCCTGCAGTTTAATATTAAGGATTCTGATGGAGCTTATAAATCACCTTGAGTTTTGAAGTGGCTTCCGGGGGAGAGAGACCGCTTTCAGAACTGGGAAGTGCCCACAACTGAGGGGCCCATGAGCTCATATTCTCTCCCTTGGCAGGACGGACCTGGCTTCTATACCACCAGGTGCCTCGCACCCATGATGTCTGAAGTCATCAGAATTCTCCAGGTTGGTATCGATCTCAGAATGTTTGAGGCATCGTCCACTCTTTAAGCTAGTTTTCCAAACTGGTAATGTTAAGGTGAGAAGCAGGCTTCCTTCTAAGACACTGACTCCTGGCTCTTCTCCAAGAAGGCCCTTTGGTGCCCTCTCTTTCCACACAGGGCTGGGAAGTCATGGGCTAACACTGCACTAAAATGGGCAGAATTTTAGCTCTGCTTCCTTAGCGTCCTCCCTGCTCCAATAAGCCAAAGGCCTCCGACACGCTCTGTGTGCAGTTTCTGCGTCCCCGTCCAGAACAGGGCCCATTTGGTCGGATTGGTGCTACACCCGCTTCTGCTGCACGCAGACCCCTCCAGTGGCCCTACAGGTCGGTCACTGGCGGGAAGGGCGTGGCCACTCCTCGCTGGGCTCTTATCAGACGTGGGCATCACAGGACCCTACAGTACTGCTGCTCGGTAATGTCTCTTCTCTCAGCCTCGGGAAACTTAGCCCTGTCTGGTGTGGAATCTCGTTATTCTTGAGATCCAGGATTGCAAACAAGAAGGAAGTGAATAATCTCTAGACTTCCTTAAAATTCTATAGGTTAGGAAAGGCTCAGACTTTCCCCTTGTGGCTCCCAAGCCTCTTTGTGCTTCCCTGAAACAGTCCCAGTCCTGGGCCTGGCCAGGCGGCACCCAGAAGAGAAGTGGGTGCTGCACAAGGCCATTTGTGAGGGCAGCACAAGGAGCCCTTAGGGGAATCTGGGACGGCCTTCCCCTGAGGTCCAGCTTTACTTCCCATCCAGGAAGGAGTTGGCCCTAAGAAGCTGGATTCCCTGACCACAAGCTTTGGCTTTCCTGTGGGCGCTGCTACACTGGTGGATGAAGTTGGCGTGGATGTAGCAAAACACGTAGCAGAAAATCTAGGCAAAGTGTTTGGGGAGCGGTTTGCAGGTGGAAGCCTAGAAGTGCTGAAGCAGATGATATCCAAGGGCTTCCTGGGTGAGTAGCCACAAAGAAACATAACTAGCATCATTTGTGACAGAGTTCCTCAGACCAAAGAGTTGCAGAAGGCCCGCGTGGAAGAGTGTGTTTTCTAAACATAGAGCCCACTGTCATAGGGAATTTAAAAATGATTTCATGGCCAGCTCTTTTTAGGCTGGACCTGTAGATTATGGACAAAAGGCAGAACTCTGGCCTCCTGAGGCTCTGCCGTTGCCCAAGCTACGCAAGATTGACAGGCATTTCATCCCGCCCGAGGCCTCTACTACACACCCGTGATACTGCGGGAGTGTTGCGTCCAGGCTTTCCATGTTGTCTGACCACCTTTGTGGAGGAAGTAAACCTCTAAGTAGAGGATATAATTGAGGCCCACCAGAGAGGGGGCTTTCTCTCTCGGCAAAGTGGCAATAAAATCAACACTAGGACCTGGGCATCCTAGGGCCTGGTGTTGCATACCTGGACATTAAAACTCACCCACCTGGCCTTTCCTACCCAGATACACAGATTTCCAAGCTCCAGGACACACAAGCTCTTTTTTCCTTCGCTGTCAACTCTTCTGACAAACACCAATTCCTAGAGTAGGCTAGATCTACAAATTCAGGAATACGGAAAAGAGGCTAGAGCTTTATAACAGACTAGCAGAGAAGAGAACTCTCAGGCCCGGGCTCTGAGAATTTGTTAACTCTCCCTTTTCTTGCTTCTTTTAGGTCGCAAGTCTGGAAAGGGCTTTTACATCTACCAGGAGGGTGTGAAGAATAAGAATTTGAATTCTGACATAGACAGTATTTTGGCAAGTCTGAAGATGCCTTCTCAGCCTGATGTGTAAGTTCATTTGAGGGGCTATTGGTGCAGAAGCGTGTTTCTCACCAGCCCGAAGCTTCTTGGACCCTCTGCCGTCATTTTTGTTATGATCACCATACGTGACCAGAGAGAACATTCCTGATGCTTAACACTTTTTGCCCTTCCACATTCCACCTCGTCCTCTACCAGGCCTCAGGGTAAGGACTGCAGCCCAGCCTTGGGAAGACCCCTTGGGAAGCCTTCCCTCTGAGGGTCCCAGAGACCAACTAGAAAGACGGTTCTCCTAGGCCTGCTCACTCTCCACCCTGTTTATTATCATTTGTAATCAGCAGCTGCTGATGTCAAGAGATGCCGTCTACCCCGCCAGACCCTGTTCTCAGTGCCCGGCTTCGGGTTAATTAGGGCAAGTAGCCCTCTGCTGGCTTTTTCCAAGGGCAGCACCTTCTCTAGCACTGGAGGTTCACTAGGGCTGGCCTGGAGCTCCAGCAGTCCCAGCCCTCACTCCCGTTCAGCACTGGGGCGCCTGTGTCCTCCCCTTTTACCCTCCCCCTCCCTGAATGTCTCTCTCTGTTGGCAGCTCCTCGGACGAAGACATCCAGTACCGCCTGATGACCAGATTTGTGAACGAGGCTGTCCTGTGCCTGCAGGAAGGGGTCTTGGCCACGCCCACAGAGGGAGACATCGGCGCCGTCTTTGGGCTTGGCTTCCCCCCCTGTCTTGGAGGTCGGTCTTGCAAGTCAGGAAGGTAGCTCGCTTCATCCCGGAGCTCGTTTCACTTCAACAATGTCCCATTTCTCCCTTTAGGGCCCTTCCGCTTTGTCGATCTGTACGGTGCTCAGAAGGTGGTGGACCGGCTCCGGAAGTACGAGGCTGCCTATGGAAAACAGTTCACCCCGTGCCAGCTGCTTATGGACCACGCCAGCAGCCCTAACAAGAAGTTCTACCAGTGAGCAGGCCCTGACCCTGCTCACTCACCAACGCCAACTGCAGCAGCGCTGGTTCTTGACAGAGTGGCGTCTAGGTTTATCAGAGTGACCAGAAGGAAAACAAATTCTGGCATTGGGTGTGTGCCTTGATTAAAGTGCCTTCAGCTGTGAGCATCTCTCCCTCCCAGGGAGGTCTGGCTGTGAAGTCGTTTGTACTTCAGGATGGAAGGTGGAACCCTCTGTGCTCACGAATTTGTAAGCCCCGAGGCCCCGAGAGGCGGCGTCTCTGGAGCCATCCTTTGCTGCCTGTTCCTCCCGGGAGACCAGTGGTGGCCAAGGGTGGTGAGGGCAATTCTGCACCCAGCCAAATACTTAACGATAAAAATCAAACACTTTGCCAGCTTCTCTGCCTGCCTACTGCTTTCTCTTCTGTCTTTGCCCTTGTGGTTTAACCCCCTTTCCTTCAAGGGGTGAGCTGGAATAAAGCCCTGGGCTTCGCGGTAGGAATGTACTGGAGCAGCATCTTGAGAAACTGCGTTGATGGAAAGTGGGATTTTATGAGCCTTTTAAACCAACTGTATTTAAATGCTTTGGCTGGGCTTCTGCTTACAGTGGGGAAGAGGCCCTGGCTAAGCAGAACAGTGGGAGAGGTGTGGAGGGCCAGCATATAAAAGACTCCTTTCCGTTGCAGTTTTACCCAGTTCTTTTCTTGGTGTGACTCATTCATGTGTGCACCTCAGGATGTTTGCAGAACGTTGGCATTAAGCAGAGGAGGTGACGTTTTCCTGGCCAGTGTATCCTGCACGTCTTGGCTGCCCCAGAGCACAGAAGGTGGACGATGCCTGCACAGTGATCACAGGCATCCCGTGTGACCCACCGCCGCCTCCCCTCTGCTAGAGCCTCCACTCTTCCCCTCCCCCTGCCCTCTGTGTGGAAAGTTCCTACACTTGTGTTCTGGCAGAAGCATTGCCCAGTCCAGGTAAACAGCTTTGGGCTCCTCCCTGGGTCTGGAAGGAGGATCCACGCCGTGTGTGTGCGGAATAATAATTCAAGTCCCATCACAGTGCGCAGTCTCATCTTGAGATGTCACCAGTTCCTCCCGCCTCTGCTCCGGCTGTGAGTACTTCAGACATCCCCCTGGATAGCTCTGCTGTGGGGACTGGCAGGCGGGAAGCTCAGCTCCAGTTCTACTCAACACTCACAGTTGGTTGCTAGGAAGCCAGACTCTAAAACCAAGGCGTCTCCGAGTTGGGAGTTTTCAGGTGACCCATAGAAGGTAGAGAACTGCTCCTCCACACCAAGGCCATTAACAGGCTTCCGGGGGGGTGTGGGGGCGTGTCTGAGCAGCCTCAAGGCAGGTATTTGGACAGGGCAGGAAGTTAAACCTGGGTAATGGCTTGGAGCTTTGAAGTATGACCTTTCCACTTAGCAGCACTAGGTAGGTGTGAATTATGTTGAAACATCAGTGGGAGTTGAGGGTTCTTGTAGTTGAGGGGCTGGTGAGGGCTTTTCAGAAGGGAATGAGGGCCGCTCCACCAGCTGCCTCTGAGGAACAAGTGGGCCGTGTACCCACAGTTTCCGAAGTCCTCTCCTGCCCACAGGCATATACATTGTGCCCGTCGGTCCCCACGGCCCTCTGAAAGAACACGGTTGACGCCCAGAATTCCACCTGCACTACTCTTCAGTGGTCTAGCATTTATTTCACTAGCCCTTGAGGATTCACTGAGTGATCGGCAAGGAAACCCAACGTCTCAGCATCCCAGTGTCTGTGCTCTAGTTCCTGACTCGACTCCCCTCAGTGCTGAGGCAGCCTGCTTGGGGCATGAGCAACAGCACGGCTTCGATCCTCTTAAGATAGAAAAACAGAGGAGATAAATATCTCGGTAAGGCAGACGAGAACACCGATAACCCCTGGGCCTGACACCAGGAGAATTAGTGCTTCTGGTAGGTGAGACGGGGACGAGCACGGTGGCAGGGGGTGGGGGGTCGGACACGACAGCCAACCTGCTCTGGGTGCTGGCAGATCAGCGCGCTCGACATACAGGGCACAAAGACCTGCTTTGAAGCAGGCAAACAAGTGCGAGAGGACTGAGTTCCGGGAGGACAAAAGCAGATTCTCCCAAGCCATCGTGTTTTCTCTTTCCTCCCCATCCCACCTGTGCCGGTGACAGAAAACCAGGAAGGGACACCGTGTGTTTGCCAGGCTCAAGTGATGGGGCAGGAGACCGCTGGGAGTGATGGGAGGCCACTTGCCTCGAGAATCAGGGAGCAGCTGCCCTCAATCCACCCGCTCCTGCACAGAGCCAGAGTCTTCGTGGACCGGACCCAACAGGCAGGATGGAGGGCTAGCTGCGGTGAGCTCGCGGCAGAAGCCAGTGCGCTGGAGACGTGGGGGAGCACCTGCCTCCCTAACTAGATAAGCAGGTCAAGAGCAGAGCTGTGCTCTTCCAAAGCCATCACCCAGGAACCAGAACCCACAGGGAGAGCCTCTGAGGTGTGGTGGCACAGGCTTGTACTTGATACACCTGTGTTCAGGGCCAGGGGCCCAACACACAGCAGAGCAGAGGGGAAAGGAGGGCACCCCCGACTCTGGGGCAGCTCGGCCAAAAGCCCACAGAGCACAGAGGAGAGCGGGCACTTGGGGAATTTGTGCTTAGATCATGGACCATCTTCTTCCCTTGGCTCCCGCCTGCACCTACAAGCTATGAAGTGCGAGCTGTCAGTGGAGCTCTACAGCAAGACGGAGGGGGCTGTTAGGTCACCATGAAGGCCTGCTTTTGAACCCCCGTGGGAATCGCAGCAATGTGTCACCAGGCCCGGGTGTGCACCGGTGCCTCCAGCCCCTTCCCCGCGTACTCTGCACACTGAAAGGCAAGATGCATGCAGGGCTCTGGCCCAGAGGACCCCGTTTCCAAGTGTGTCTCCCCTGGATTCACTCTCCGTGGCTGCTTAGCAGCCTCAGTCTTGGCATAGATTCTTCCTGCAGGCAGGCCCCACTCTGGGAGTGCCGTCACCCTGCTGGCCCCCCAGGGCCTCCGGGCTAAAATTCCAGTTGTGCAGCCCCTAGCTGGGAAGTCAGATCTTGGGCCGCCAGCCTTTGATGAACTGCATGATCTTCTTGACCTGCAGCTTGGTGAGGTGAAAGTCATCTGCCAAGATGTCCTCACTGAGCTGCACGAAGATGCTGCCATCAATGCGCTCTCGGGCAAAGAAGCTCACCACGTCCTCCGAGAGCCCGATGAAACGCAGACTTCGCGAGACCTCCTCCAGGGAGAGTGCAGACAGGTCAGCGGGGGGCTGCCAGGAGGAGGCATCCCGGCCGCCCCAGCCTGTGGCCCCATCCCGGGGACTGGCCGGAGGCCCTTCTAGGCGCCCCTGGCTGAGAAGGAGTCGTGCTCTGCCTGCTTCGGGTCCCTGCAGGGCCACGGGGGACAGGGGGGCGGGGACCTGCCGCAGCACCACACCTTCAGGCTCAAAGGCCTTGGGGGGTCCAAGTGGCAGAAGGCCAGGCCCAGGCCCAGGAGCCCTCCCAGCTCTGGGCTCCTGACAGCGCAGCACCTCCGGCTCTGGAGAACTGCCCCGGCCCAGCTCAAAGGGATCAGAGGGCTCCAGGGCGGGTGTCTGCCGCTCAGAGGAAGAGGAGGAGGAGGTGGGACAGCAGGAGGAGGCAGCAGCCGAATAGGCCTGGCCTGGAGGGCCCGGGCCTGGGGAATGAGCGGGGCTGGAGGTAGCCAGGGGACCTGAGCTGGCTGTGGGCCCAGAGGAGGAGGCGGCTGAAGGGCCTGTGGGGTAGGCAGGCCCGGAAAAGGGGTTCAGAGCTCCAAGGGGAGCGAAGCGTTTCTGGGGGTGGGAGGGCTTGAATGGAGGCGGGCAGCTGCGGTAGGTCTTGACTGGGGTGTCGGCCCCCCAGAGAGAGGCAGCTCCACTGCCCAGGGGCTCTACAAGGGCCCGGGAGGCCTGGCTGGGCTGCGTAGTCGAGGGCAGGGGTCCCGGGGGTGGGCGGCTGGGGGACTCGCCCACCTTGCAGTCTCCCCAGGTGCATGGGTAGCAATAGAGGGAGTAGGTATCCGGTGACGGAGAGCCACTGCCACTGCGGGAGCCCGCCCTGTGGGCAAAGAGACCGACACAGATGGAAGGGTAAGCACAGCAAGAGGGAAACGCCACAGGGCCACACACACGACACAGCAAACCACTGCTCCACCAGGTCCCAGAGGCCGCTGCTCCGATCTCAGCAGCGCTGGCCCACACCCCAGCCCCCGAGGCCTGAGGCCCTCTGAGATTGCTCTATTCTTTCTCCCGGCACCCGCCTCCCCAGGAAAAATTAAACTAAACTGAATTGCATAGAAAATTTTCAATAGCAAGGAGCACTCCACCCTGTGGCAGATCCCACTCCGGAGGGAAACAGAGCAACACTCCCAACCAATTGTCATCATTTAGGAGAGGAGCGAACTGAAGCAGGAAGCCCGGGACCCCGGCCCCCAGGGCCCCCTCCCTCAGGTACTGCTCAGAACCTCAGAACCTCTGAACCCCGGGCCTGAAGTCTTCCTCTTCCTCAGCACTGGCGCCCCTCCCCACCCTCCCCTGCTTCTAGCCACCTGAGGAGGCCCAGGACCAAGAGAAGGAAGGGGCTCACCCATCCTGGAGGCCAGAGGAGTAGTAGGAGAGGCTGGAGCTGGGGGAGTGGACAGGCTGCAGCTTGGGGAAGCGCGGGGGCACCGGGGGACTGCCCGAGAGCCGGCCATTGGCACTGCCACCTCGGGGGGGCACAGGAGGGGCATTGAGCAGGCGGCACTCCTCCTTCACCTGCAAGCACAGGGCCATGACGCCACCCCCGGTCCCCAGGCAGCTGGGCCAGGGCAGCGTGTGGGACTGACACTGCCCCACTTTGCTAAGAGCCTGCCTTGCCTTACACCCCGGCTCCTCACCCACCCACCCACCCCTTCTCGTCTCTCCAGCCCGTTTCACTCATCGAGAGCTGAGAACACATACACTGTCTCCTGTGGCCTTGGAAATCCATCTTGAATGTCAGAAAAAATAGAGAAGTAGATGAAAAATAAACAATCAGTTAAGTAGACATATTCCCTCCTCAAGGAAAAGGAGAGAATTAAGAAAAAAACGTGTAATGAGGAGAAGAAAGGGAAGGAAAAGTATCTGCCATCTGGCTCCCTGCCTTATAGGTCAGACACTCAAAAGTGGACCCCATGGGATGTTCATAGGTGTTGTCCATAGTCTGTGGACAAGCTCGGTTGGAAAATTCTGTGTTAAACACAGATAAACGGGCTTCCTTCGTGCAGGACTTCTCAGAGCCTTTATTATACCAATACTCTGCGGCTCCAAAGTGAGGAGGGGGAAGGCTGGGCATCACAGACTACTTTTTCTAGACTTACGTCACCATAGAACCTTCTTTACCCGGGACAACTTAAAGGACTCCTTGTTCCACTCCTTGTGGAACCTTCTGGGTAACACTGTTCTAGGCTCATCCCCAATTCTCTGAGGCTGGGGACCTGCTGGCATCTTTGTCCCCACAACTCCCAATGCCACCGTCCCTGGTATCCCTTCCTACAAATGCTCCTGCGTTTCCTTCCTCCTTGTTTTCTCCCCTTTCCCCACCTCGGCCACCCTCTGTCATACACTCCGGGGGCTGGAGACCGAGATGCCAAGGCTGGGGCCCAGGAGAACGAGCTTTTCAAGCCCAAACCCTGACCCCTGGCTGGCCACCTCCCTGGAGGATGGGGCCCACAGAGCTCAGAGCCCGGCCTCCCCCCCTCCTCGCCTCCACGGCGTCCACTCACCGCCTCGGATTTGGGAGGCACTGGAGGCGGGGCCGCCTCGGACTCCAGGCGGGGCGGCCCGGCGGCCCCGAAGGAGATGAGGTCGGGCCCCGGCAGCGGCCGGGTCCTGCCCTCGGCGGGGCCCTCGGCCGCCTGGTGCGTCCACAGCTCCTCGTAGGGGATCTCGGCGGGCGGCGCGGCGGGCTCGGGCGCGCCGGCCCAGTCGGGACTCACGTACTCCTGGTCGCCGTCGCCGGGCGGGCCGGGGCCGGAGGCGGGGGCGCGGGCGGGCCGGAGGGCGCGCGGGGGCGCGGGCAGGCAGAGGCGTGCGCGGCGCGGGCTGGCGCAGTCTTCGGCCAGCTCGGCGGGCGCTTCGCGCACGGCGGTCGAGTACTCGTCGGGGTCGAAGCGCTCGCGGCAGTAGGAGGCGCTGTCGCGCACCAGGCGTTCGACACGCGGGTCCCCGGCCAGCAGGCCCTGCGGTAGCGCGAAGCGCGGCGTGTCGGTGAGCAGCAGGAAGTGCAGCGGCGCCGGGCCCTCGCGGCGCAGCGCCAGCCCCAGCACCACCGTCTTGGAGATGATGCTGACCAGCTTGTAGCAGTGGCCCTCCCGCACCGGGTGCAGGTCGTAGGGGTTGCGCGGCGGCCGGCTGGGCACCAGCACGTTCACCGGGAGCCGCACGCGCTCGATGATGGCGCGCACCGTGTGCTCGCCCTCCTGCATCTGCAGCTCCAGCGGGCTGCGCGTGCTGAAGCGGCCCTGGCACTGGAAGGGCAGGCTCAGGCTCTCATTGGTGCGGTGGTTCATGCAGATGAGGCAGGGCATCTTGCCTTTGATGGGCCTGGCGCCCCCGCTGCCACCCGCAGCCCCCGTGCCCCCCGGGCCGCCGCCGCCCACCCCGGCGAGCGCCCCGGCCCGGCCCAGCTTGCGCAGCAGGGTGGTGAAGCGTGAGCGCTCCTTGGTGGTCTTGGCGCACAGGATCTCCGCCTGGCCCATGAGAGTGAGCTCGTCGCCGGCGTGCAGCGTGAAGTTGTACACCTCGCTGTCCTCACTGAACTCGCCTGACACCACCTGGGGATCCCAGAAACGGCGGGAGGCCTTAGCCAGAGCCCCGGGAAAGCCACCGGGACGGGACCCAGGAGGACAGCGCTCCTCTTGGGCCTTTCCCAGGGCTAAGACCAGATCAAGAGCAGTGGACTGAGGACATTCCATCCTGGAGGGGCCATGTGGTGGCTGTGCAGCCTTCAGTGAGTTACCTCTCGGGGACCTTAGTTACTCTTACTTGGAAGAATTGCTGTAAGGATTAAATAGACTATATGTACAATGAAATACTTTGAAAATACTCAGTATATGGCAACTTTTGTTATCATTTTTTACAATTAGGGCGATAACAATCCTCCACCTATTCAACAAGACTACTCTGAAGAGAAATGAATTGATGGATAAGCAGAGGGTTTATAAACAGGCAAGAACCGCCTGTACATAAGTGGGGGACCGTGTGCACTGTGTGCCCCACAGCTACACTACCACCACCAGTGGCTGAGAGGACGGCTGCCCTGAAAGACTTCCCAGTCAGGCCGTGACCCTCCACACACACTTCCTGCTTCCCCACCTTTTGCAGGAAGCTCCAGGAAGTTCATACACCTAGCCAGAGGCTTTCAAGGGGCTGCCAGAAGCCACACTGTGATACTTTTACCTTTTAGAGCTCAAAGGCCACCCTCCAACCAGGGTCAGGCTTGCCCCCAAGGATAATGGAAACCTGGGGGCACCGAGCCTGGTGCAGAAAGGACTAACCTTGACACTGAAGGTGATGGCTTCCATCACAAAGATGCGATCAGGGAAGACGCTGGCCACCTCCTCCACGCTGCTGAAGTACCTCACTGGCTCCCGAACATCCCGGGCCTGCTCCAGGAGCTTGAACTTCCCTGCACAGGAAGGAATGCAGGCTGCTGCTAGGGTGGGCCTGCTTGCTGGGAGCCTAGCCTGTATCCGGAGAGGCCTCATTGTCCCCGCTTCTTGTTCCCCTCATCTCAGCCAGCCTCTCTGGAACTCAGGTGGTCAGAAGGGCAGGTTTGCACCAGTGGAAGGAGCTGGTCAGCTGATTCAAGCCTCAGCAGGGAGGGGAGCACAGATTCCTAGCAACTAGAGCCCAGCCCTCACCCAGTGGACAGCTTGTGGGTGTGTGATAAGGCTAGCAGCTGCCTGCCCAGAGAAACCCAAGTGCAAACCCAAACACTTGGACACAGAGCTATCCTCGGACCAAGCGTTAGTGTGGCATTGGGGGTGCTGATTCCTAGCTTGCTCCCAGCCCCACTCTGATTTGCTATGACCCTAGACAAATCCCTTCCCTTCTCTGGGGCTTTGAGTCCTCAGCTGAGGAAGCTGGAGCAGATGCTCTTGGGCCCCACCTGGATCTGGCATTCTATGTATCTGCGTTGGATTGCTAACCCACACTGATGCAATGGGCAGACCAGGGGCCCAGCCCCAGTCTTTGGAGATCCAGGGAGAGCAACTCTGACCCCTAATCTGTTCTCAAATCCTCCTCTGATCCAACATCCAGCCCCACTGTCCCAGAGGCCTCTGATCTGAGCCAAGCAAAGCCTCCTCCCTCAGATGAGGTCTTCCCAACCTGCAGTCCAGGGCTATGTTTTGGCTGGCTCAGCAGATGCCCCCAGCAGACACAGACTTTAAAGAATGATGATAATCCGTAAAGCTGACACCCCTCTGTGTAAACCGTCTAACCTCACTGGCCACACACCTTTCACGTGCCCACTATGTGAGCACAAAGACAGGCTGTGAACCATGCTGGCATCTGGACAGATGGCCTCTTCTTTGCCCTTACACAAAAGGAAGAGAGTCTTGTATAAGCTGAGAGAAGACAAGGTGACTCTAGCTTCTGTAGTGTTTCTGGTGGTTGCTGCAGTCACAGTCCATTCATTTATTCATTCTACAAACATTTGTGGAGCACCCACTATGTGCCAGACACTAGCCTTGCCCCGACAGGGTGTGCAAATCTGGGTAAGAGAGTCTGCCCACAAGGAAATCCAGATGTAGTGTGTGATGGCAGGATGTGACAAATGCTACACCAGACTCATGACAAAAGAGTGAGAAGACCACTGAGTTGGGGGAAATCTGCCTGGCAGTCTGAGGGGATCATAAGAATGAAAAGAGTTTTACAGAATGGACATTCCACATGGAAGAAATAGCATGAGCAAAGACATAGAGTCACGGAAGCAGACTGCCTGCCCCAAGTGGTGAGTGCCTGGAGGGTAGGACTTGAGAGGGGTGATGACAGGGGTGAAGCAGACAGCAACTGGGTTATGAAAGGCTCTGAATGCCACATGGTAGGACTTTATTCCGTAAGAATGAAACCCCCTGGAGTGTTCTGAGCAAGGGAAGATCAAGATCAAAGTTGAACTCTATAAAGATAACAGGGACACCATTCAGGTAAATAACTCAGTAACGAGTTCTGGAAAAGAGCCAGGGCAGCAACTGAGGGAATAACAAAAATGAGCAGAACAAGAGGTACTGTCGAGGTAGGGAGCCGCATCAGATGGTGGTGAGAAACTCATCAGACTGACGAGTAGGTGGTGGAGGAGGAAGGGACTCGGGTCACCAGCCTGGTCAGAAATGGAGACGGCAGAGCTGTTAACCAAAACTGAGACCCTGGAAGGAACAAGTTGTGGAGCACCGGCCAAACTGGGGAGGCCAAGTGAGGCCCTGCAGGGGGTGTTCCTAGGGCAGGCGAGGGTGTGGGTGCAGCGCTTGAGGCTGCCTAGTCAGAAGTAACAGACAGAAGGTCACCAGCCCACAGGAGGCAGTGTCAGCTGTGGGGCAGGCAAGATAGCTCAGGAAAGAGGAAGAACAGAGGATCTTGACCCTTTGGGGACCCTCTTCCCAGAGAAATCCCACAGTGTACCCCTAGCAGGAACACACAAAAAAGCATTTTGTATATAGTACAGGGGGGCGGTTCTTGGAGCCCCCAAAGCCCAACCAGAAACCCGGATAGAGACACCCACTCCCTAACGCAGAGTATGAAGAGCAGAGGGCCAGGGGCAGAGCCTGCAGCATCAACATCTATGAGCAGGAGAAGTGACGACCCAGAAAGAGGGGGAAGTGCCCAGGAGCAAGCTGGAGGGAACATACCCACGCCCCATCCCCCATCCTTCCCCAACCACTCTGAGACCCTAGTAAAAAGAGGCCTCGGATGAGCCACAGCCGTAGAGGGCAGCAGGGATAAACTGGGGAGGGGACCTAGCAAGGAACAGTGATCCGCAGGTCAGAAAGCAGGAGTCACAGATCTGCTACCATCCAAGAAAAGTAGCCCCCGTCCCTCACCCAGTCGCCTCCCCAGTATCCACACACAAACCCCCCAACCCCAAGCAGCCAGGCAGGGAGGTGCCCACTGCCCCCTGTGGGGAGAGCTGGAGCCAAGTCAGGGCTAGAGCCGGGGCGGGGGGGGGGGGGAGGATGTGGCAGGGAAGATCGATGTAACCATGGTAGCCGGCACCACCCCCTCCGCCGCAGCCTGAGCCCAGCACCGGTCATCGTTGCCGGGAGGAAGGAAGGTAGACCTCCCGGGGGTGATGCTCTGGCCCCTGGAAGCCTTTTCCTCCCTCTGCAGCCCCACTGGGGGCAGCTTCCTCTCCTGCCTCCCCCTACATAAGACCCGAGGTCCTCTGCGGCTCTAGGGACCTGCCCCACCCTGGCCTGCCCCTCCTCCCTGTCAGTGACTCCCAGAGCACGTTTACGCAGCCCCGACCGTCCCTTCCAGCCTGAAGCAGGGTCTTGTTTGTCACCCCTCCCTGCCAGCACCTGACCCATAACAGACGCTCCATAAAGAATGGTGGGTAAATGCACGGACTTGGGAGTCGGACAGACCTGGCTGAATCCCAGCTCTGCCACCTACCACCTGTGTGGCCTTGAGCAAATTATTTAATCCCCATAGGCTTCTGTTTTCCCATCTGTAAAGTGGAAGCATACTACTTGGCTCAAGGGACGCATCTGCCCGGTGCCCCGCAGGGTCTGCGGCCCGCGCGGGGAGAGGCACCGCGCAGAGGGCAAGGCGGGGAGCTGGCGGGGAGCTGGAGGGGTGGGGGTCGTCCCGGAGGAGTCCGGTCTCCCCGCCTCCCCGGGCCGTGGGCCTTGGCCTGGAGACCCGGCTCTCCAGCAGCGGCCCCCACGCCACTCGCTGCAGGGCATCGCCCTGAGCCCTCCTCCCCTCTCCCTCCATCGCCTCCCGAGGCTCTCTCCGCGGTCCGCCCCGCCCGCCTGCCCGCGCAATTATTAATTCATTAGGAGGAATCAGCTCGGAGCTGTGCGCTCAGAGCTTCCTCATTAACCCGCCGGCGGCCCAGCCCCTCCCCCTCCTGGGGGGCCTCGGCCACCCAGCCCCCATCCAGGCGGGGCCCGAGCGGCCCACCGGAAAGATGGAGCTGGGGATGCGACACCTCGGCAGGCCAGCTGTCACCCGCCTTACACAAGGGCACCGAAAGAGATGGGGGGAAAGGGCCAGGAGCCTCGTGAACGCAGAGTTCCCCAGGAGGCTCTGTACCTTGGTTTCCCGGATTTTTAATGACATAACCGAAATGATGCAGTAAGTCATATTTCTGTCAGTGAAGGCTTTTTCCAATCTTTGGTTTTTTTTTTTTTTTTTTTTTTTTTTGCATCGAACCTGTGCCCCCAGCAGTGCAAGCGCCGAGTCTTCACCACTGGACCGCCAGGGAAGTCCCCCAATCTTTGCTTTTTTTTTTTATCCTAAGAAGAAGACCTGGGACCTCTCCCTGGACCAAGGCCAGATACCCAGGCTGGGAAGTTTCTAGCTTGGGCAGGTCTCCCCAAGGGCTCCAGTCCAGGTCAGAAAGACACTTGAGACAGTTTCCTCATGTTTAAAATGGGCTGTGGGGCTACAGGAGTACAAGGTGCACAGGGCGCTGTAAAGAGCAGAAGCCCCGTAAAGGGTTTAGTCCTGTCCCACTGACTCCGGGGAGACCCAGGCAGCACCAGAAGGGGAACAACATACCTGTGAGGAAGGGACCGTGAGCCTTCCCAGCTCAAAGTATTCCAACCTTTGTTGGGGGGTGGGCAGCAGTTAAATACAGAACTGAGCTAACTACTAACTCCTGGAGCAGTTAGTTAAACACAGAACTGGGCTAACTACTAACTCCTGGAGCAGTTAGTTAAACACAGAACTGAGCTAACTACTAACTCCTGGAGCAGTTAGTTAAACACAGAACTGGGCTAACTACTAACTCCTGGAGCTTTGATAAAACTCCCTCACAGGGCTGCTGTGAGGACGCAACGGCAACAGCGCTCTGCCCAGTGTCTGAAACGCAGCACGTGTTTAATGTGCAGGAGCTGTGGGAGCCTGGGCTCACGTGGGGGCGTCTCCGGGATGGGGCCACCAGACTCACATCCCTCCCACACAGGGGACAACCACCCTGCATTCCTGGTGTGGCAGCAAGCAAGAGCCCAGGAGTCAAGACACCTGGGTGCTAGCCCTTGCTCTGCTGCTTTCTAGCTGTGTGACCCTGGGCAAGTCACTTCCCTTCTTAGGCCCTCTGTTTCATTGTGTGTAAAATGAAAGGGCTGTACTTTCTTTTTTCAGCAGCAGAATCCTTTCTTCAAACAAAATCTTTAGGACATCAGCATCATATATATAACAGATAAAAGTAGAAATTCATTGCAGAATCTTATTTAAAAGCCTAAAATGTTAACATTCACTTAAGTCAATCAGTGAAAACAATAAGTTTAACACAAAAATTGGGAAAAACAGGATTAGAGCAGGCAGATGCAGCCACATAATCAGCCTGAGCATCCCTTTGTTTCAGAAGTCTTTTGGTTGCACAGTACTGAGAGGATCCTAGCAGGAGATATTCTCTTTGAGGGTCTGTGCAAAAAGTGTCAATGAGGCAGAGATACCACCTGTATGTAATGGTACATACTGAAGGTCTCTAGTCAGGGTTAAGGTTTGATTTGTAGCAGTTGGAGGGTGTGGGTACTTTTTTTTTTTAACATTAGTTTCAAGTCTATTTTAAAACAAAATGGGAATCAAAGGTTTGCAACCAGAAACCCAGGGCTCCACAAAACAGTATGAAAACCACTGGGCCCTAACTCTAACCCTAATCACCACCCTGCCAGCCATGACCTTGCTCACCCCTGTGGCTCTAAGGAAAAGCCAGTCACCAACAGTTTCCTCCAAGACCTCCCCACCCCTACCCCGCTGCCTACACCTCCCACCGGCTCTGTGCCATCAGTCCCTGGCTGGGCACACCTGGGTACTGCAGGGGGATGTCAATCTTGGGCCCGATGACATAGTGACCCTCCTCCAGGGTGTGGGCTGTCACCGTTGTCCACTGGCGGCAGGAGTGGATGAGCAGGATGTCTCGCTCACTGACGCCCTCGGCATACTCCCCTGAGAGGGGCAAGGGGGACAGAGGAGGAAGGACAGAAAAGAGAACATTACGGGGGGGCGGAAAGGACAGGCAGGGTGACCTGCTCACCTCCTCACCGAGACGCCACCGGGGACGGCTCCCCATGACCCCTGCCCAGACCAGCAGCGCGCAAGGGACAGGCAGGCTGCCAGCTGTGACCTCGGGGCTGAATCAGGCCCCCTCTCTCAGGGCTCAGGCTCCCCGATGGGGCCCCAGCAACCGGCCCAGCCTCCGTCCTGCATTCATCATTCAATTGGACCGCCTGCTGTCCCAGGCCCTGTGCTGGAGCCAGGGGCTCCCAGCGGATGAGCCCAGCCTCTGCCCTCCAGGAGCCCTTAGGCCCAGGGGGAGGTGAGAAGAGATGTGAACAGAGAACACAGGCCAAGTTTGAGGCGCTGAATGGAGGCTGTCCGGGTTCTCACAGAAGGGGCAGTAAACTAGCCGAGGGGGAGTGTGGGGCAGGAGGGAGGATGGGAGGCAGTGCCGAGCAGCAGACACCTGAGCTGGGCCTCAGACCACCTGAACTGAGACCAGCAGAATTCTCAGCCCCCGAGTCGGCTCCTAGGCCAGGAAAGGAGGGCCCTGGTGGGGCACAGAGAGGGCCGAGAAGGGGCCGTCCACGGTGAACCCCAGGGCTCTGGGTCACTCGGCAGGGCTCACAGGAGCTGACTCCTGGCTCTCTTTTCACCCACTGCCACAGACAGTCTGCCCACGAGGGACCTCAAAGGAGAGAGGAGAAAGTCTCAGATACCCCCGATGCCACCTCAGAGAAGCTGCTTCTTGGCTCTCCCTCCCTCGGCCCTTCATCCCCCCCCAGTCTTTGGAACACAGTGATGAAGGCCAGAGGGAGGGGTGGGTTTAGAAGAGTGCTGGGGGCTAGCCCTGGGGGAAGCTGCATGGGGGCCAAGCCGTCGGGAGGGGCCTGGGCCCCAGAGGCTCCAACCCCAGCACCGGTTTCCAGGAGAGCAGAAGGGCTGGCCCAGCTTCCAGGAGGCCTTTGAGCCGTCTCCTGGTTGCAGCTGGTGAGTAGGGTGGGTGAGGGATGCCTCCTTCCCAGCCCGCTCAGTCGCAACTTAATAAATATCTGCCACCCAACCAAATGGGAAATGGTTTACTCTGATGGCTGGGGACTCCCTGAAGTGTGTGCATTTGGTCGGGGGAGGGGAGGATGTGTTCAGGACCTGCAGGAAGGGCCTGGCTTCCACCCTGTGTATGGGGGGGGGAGGCGGGAGCCTTTCTCCTCAATTCCTCACCTGAGGCACAGGAGGCTTTCCTACTCTGTAACCTCCTCTTAGAGCTCTCCTAAGCCCCAGGCTGCCCTTCCAAGGGATGCAGGCCACAGTCACACAGGACACACACCAACAACCATGGGTCATGGTCACCAGTAGCTGAGCCAGCACAGCCCCTGGCCCACAGTGATAGGGGCTTGCTTATTACCCCAATGACACAACTCAGTCCCATGGTCCCACTAAGGGGCCCCTCCCAAATGCACAGGCACACAGGGACCTTCAAGACTTCAAGACGTACTTTTGATCACATATTCACTCACACTCACAGTTTTGATCACATAAGGTGACCACAGCCATAGCCACCATTGTCACAGAGAGACACCAGGCAACTGGGCCGTCACACCAGTTGCTCATTCCCTCATTCATTTACTCCTTCCATAATCTTTGTTAGGCAGGATGCCCTACCTCAAGGAGCCTGCAGCCCAGTAGAAGGACAATAAACTGACCATTACAACGGGTTACAGTAGGAGACAAGACAAGGGTGCCAGAGGTGTCAAGGGAGCCCAAAGGAGGCCTGCCAGATTGAGGAGCTCAAAAAGGACCCCCGGGGGTGGGGGAGATGCCAAAGAGGATGTGTGGGAAGTGGCCAGGCACAACCTAGGGCCAGCATATTCCATTCACACGCAGACACACACAGCCTTGCTGTTGACATGGGCAGTCTCGGCATCACACGCCGACGATCCAGAAAACAAGACGTTGGACTGCCGGGCAACCCTGCCCCATGGCCCAGGCATAGACGTTCTCACCGAGCCCGCTCCTGGGACACGGTGACGCTCACTGTGCCCACTCCTCGCCGCCGCGGGTCGGAGGAGTGGCTGCTGGCCCCGCGGAGGGGAGAGGAGAGGAGCCTGTGGCCGCGGGCTCCATTAGCATTCAGGGAAGCGAGTGTGCCAACGCGGGCCAAACCCCTATTCTTCTCACACACAAAACCCCCGGCCTGGCTGCCAGCCCCGGCTCCTGCCCCTCCCCCAGCCAAGCAGCCCCTCTTCCCCCAAACGGTCCACTTGCTCGGCGCAGCCTCCGGGCGCCCCTCTCGGGCCCGCAAGCATCAGCAGAGCAGCCCGGGCCCCCGGGCCCCAAGGAGAAGTGGGGCAAGATGTGGGGAGGTCCGGGGGCTCGGGGGCCCGCCCGGCGGGAGGACTCGCGCTCACTCAGGCCCAGAGGTAGTCTGCCGGCCCCCGGGGACCGGAGGCTGCTCCCCAGGCCGCGAAAGGAGGATGCGAGAAGGGTCCCAAGAGGGACAGAGCGGGGCTGGGGGGCGGCGGCGGTGGGAAGACAGAGTCCGAGGCCCAAGGGATACGGGAGGATCGAGGTGAGAGGCCGGAGACAAAAGGATGGAGGGGGGCGCGGCCCGGGCGGGGGTCTGAGGGCGGCG
The DNA here is from genome assembly GCF_025265405.1 of Mesoplodon densirostris. Lineage (NCBI taxonomy): Eukaryota > Metazoa > Chordata > Mammalia > Artiodactyla > Ziphiidae > Mesoplodon > Mesoplodon densirostris. The sequence continues at coordinate 20,746,170 of NC_082674.1, read as the reverse complement.
AGGGAAGGGGGTGCACCGACGGCGCGGACTTGGCGGCTCCGCCGCGCTCCGGGCTCCAGCTGGGCCGAAGAACTCTGTCCCGGGCCCGGCCCCAGTCCCTGTCCCAGGTTTCTGTCCCTGTGCCCGTCCGTGGGGCCCAGAAGGAGGCGGCCCCTCGGTTCGTGGGCCCCGGCTCTCCGGGGAGGCGCTCCGGAGCAGCGCGGGGCCCGCGCCGAGGAGCGGGAGGGCAGGGGTCGCATCCTCACGGCCCCGGGAGAGTCCCCGATGGCCCCCCAGTCGCCCTTCCCAACACCCCAGGTACCTGGCCCGAGGCAGGCAAGTGTGGGCAAGCGGCAGCGGCTGACGATGAGGTCGAGCGGGAAGGCGCCCATGCTCCAGCGCAGGCCCGCCAGCCCGGCCGCCAACTTCTCCATGGCATGGGCGTCCCCGGGGCCGCCGTCCCGGGGCCCCGACGGCCAGTCCCGCGCGGCCCGGGCTTCAGCGCCCGCCGCCACCTCCTGGGGCCGCCGCGGCTCTCCCCGCCTGGCGGCCCAGCCGGTGCTGCGGGCGTCACGTGGCCGGCCTCCCAGCGGGGCGCCGGCCCCCGCCCCCAGCCCCTCGCCCCACCCCCCGGCCCGCGCCCGCAGCCGCCGCCAAGGCCCGCCTCCCCGCCCGCCCGGCTCGCCCGCCCCATTCCCGAGCGTCCAGGTGACAGCCGGGGACCGAGACCCCCGGCGGGCGCCAGGAGGAAAAACGCGGACGCGAAGCGGCATCCCCAGGGTCGGTGGTGGGGGTCGGCCTCCCCTTCCCCGCCGAGTGTGTTCGGATCCCCCTTTCCTCGCCCGCTGGTGCCCCGGCCTCCGGGAATCGCCTCCGGTCCCGCTCGGGGTCCTGCTTCACTTCCCAAAGCTTCTGCTGCCGCGATCCCGGTAGCGGTTGCTGCCTCTAGGACGTATATCACCTCCAGCTTCACACATCCTGGCAACGCCGCCTAATTAACCCCATTTTACTGATGAGCAAACAGACTCAGAGAGGTCAAGTAGCAGCTTGATTTGAAGCTAGGTTTAACTTCAAATCCCACTGCCTTCCCAGCTTGTCGCCGAAGCCTAATACCGCCCCCATCTGCCCCCACTTTCCAAGTTCCCGGCGCCTTCTCACCGATTGCCACCAGTCCGTGAGCCAGATAGCTCCAGCATAGACATAGGCTGGTGCTGAAAGGGCTCCATGGACTCTCGTCCTCAGCCTCGGTACCCCAGAGAGATGCCCCCTCAACACACACACACAAGCGCTCTCTTCGGAGGTGACTGACATCCCACATCAGGTGACCTGAACCCCAAGAGAAACGGCACCAGATAAGATGGACACAACTTCTCAGAGGAAGAGACATTTCAGCTCACTGTTCAATCTCCATCTTTTGCAGAGGAAAGAAACGGAGACTCCAAGAGCAGAAATGTTTTGCTCCAAGGTCACACAGCGGGAAAGAAGCAGAGCTGTGACTGGAAGGCAGTTTGTCATCCAAACTGGGACACTTTTGAGAGTGCAGGAGGTGCTAACAGGGATAGGTTTATAGGCATAAACCAGGACAGAGGGTGTAAACCAGGACCAGACCACTCGTTCACCCTATCTCTGAGAGAGGCCTCTGAGCCCTGATGTAGATGCCACGCCTGCAGCTTCTAGTCCTCAGTATTGCTGGTTCACCTGAGCTCTAGACCTCAGTTTCCAGCTAAGCCCCTCTATCCCCACCGAGGCATTCACAGGCATTCCATTTCAACAATCACACTTGAGCCCAGTCCTCTTTCCTTTTCTGTCCCAGCTAAGGACATCACCTTTCACCTGGTCCCCCAACCTGGAACTCTTCTTAATCCTTACATGCAACTGGTCACCAAGTCCTGGCAATTCTGCTTCTGCCGTTTGTCATGTGGCCCTTCCTCCTCTCCAACCCTGCTGTCCCAGCCGGACTTCAGTTCCTCCTCTGATCTTTCCTCCAGGCCACACTTCATATTTCATGCCAAAACCCGTGTAACTCTGGATTTTGGCTGTCAGGGACCACACAGGTGTGAGAACTCAAGCAGAGCTACCTAACTGGTTGGACCCACCCCCTAATTGTTGTAGAATGTTCCAGAGCCTTTCTAGGGCTTTTTAACTGGTGGCAAATCTCCAGGGACCTCTATGTGCACATACATACATCCCTTGATTTGTTCAGGGCTCAAGAGCCATGTAGGAAGGAAGTCAGCTTCACTTTGAGTCAGAACTGCTTAGATCTTTCCTTGGGCTGAGATTGCTGGAAGAGAGCTGGCAGCACAGAGAGCACAGGAAGCAGCCGGAGGGAGGAGGATGCTTAACAGAGAGGCCAGAGGGAGCATCACCTGGGGGCCTAGGTGATGTGTGAAGCTGTGCCTGAGCTTCACCCTCTGGGAGAGTCTGTGTGGGGGACAGAGAGGGCTGAGGGGTGGAGGCAAGAGCTGGGTCACTGGGATCCCAGCTGCTCTGCTGTGGCTTCCCCCTCTGACAGGGCTGCTGGTGACAAGTAGAAGGGAAGACATACAAGAGGTCAGTGGTCTGAAGGAGGAGGCAGGGAGGGGGGCACGGCCCTGGCAGAGGCCCACTGTTGGTCCAGAGACCAGGCTGTGGCAGAGGTTGGCCAAGCTGCCCGTGAGTGGGCAGAGTGGTCAATGGAGTAGAAAGATGGTGGAAGTGGCCAGCAGCAGCTCAGGTTATGTGTAAAACAAACCCACTCCACCCCACCTAGAAGGACGGGTGGCCTTCTCCGAGCCCATGAGCTGGAGGAGGCCAGAAAACATTTGGAAAGCACCTCTGAAAATTCTAGGAAATGTTGTATCCAATTTTTCTTTCAGAAAATTCTAAATGTAAACTAGAGGTAATAGTATTATGAATCCCCCTGTACTCATCTCCCAGCTTTAGCACTTACCAGCCTACAGCTGATCTTATTTCTGTTTATTTCCCCTCCTTATAGAATTTTTTTAAAACAGCTTTATTGAGTTATAATTCACATACTATACAATCCATCCATTTAAATGTACAATTTCAGTGTTTTTAGTATACTCACCATATTGTGCAACCATCATCATGATCTAATTTTCAAACATGTTCATCTTTCCTTTAAAAGAAACCCCTACCCATTAGCAGTCAGTCCTTTCCCCAGCCCTCCTCCTATCCGTAAACAATCACCAGTCTACTTCCTGTCTCATAAATTTGTTGATTCCATACATTTTCATACAAATAATAAAATGTGTGGTCTTCTGTGACTGGCTTCTCTCATTTAGCAGAAGTTTCAAGATTCACCCATGTTGCAGCATGTATCAGTACTTCATTATTTTTATGGCTGAATAATATTCCAGTGTATGGATAACCACATTTTATTTATTCATTAATAAGTTGATGGACATTTGGGTTATTTCCACCTTTTTGGCCTCATGAATAATGCTGCTATGAACGTCTGTGTACAAGTTTTTGTGTGGACATATGTTTTCACTTCTCTTCCTTGTGGTGGAATTGCTGAGTCAGATGGTAACTCTATGTTTAACATTTTGAGGAACTGCCAAACTGTTTTTCAAAGTGACTGCACCATTTACCACCAGAAATATATTGGGTTGGCCAAAAAGTTCGTTTGGATTTTTCCATTAACATCTTACGGAAAAACCCAAACGAACTTTTTAGCCAACCCAATATGAGAGTTCCAATTTCTCCACATCCTTGCCAAAGTGTATTGTCTGTCTTCTTAAGTCTAGCCATTCTAGTGGATATGAAGTGGTATTTCATTGTCGTTTTTTTTTTTTTTTTTTTTTTTTTTTTTTTTTTTTTTTTGCGGTACGCGGGCCTCTCCCTGCTGTGGCCTCTCCCGTTGCTGAGCACAGGTTCCGGACGCGCAGGCTCAGCGGCCATGGCTCACGGGCCTAGCCGCTCCGTGACATGTGGGATCTTCCCGGACCGGGGCATGAACCCGTTCCCCTGCATCGGCAGGTGGACTCTCAACCACTGCGCCACCAGGGAAGCCCTTCATTGTGGTTTTGATTTATATTTTCCTTAATGACTAATGGTTCTGGGTAACTTCTCATGTGCTTAATGGATATTTGCATTTTCTTTGGAGAAATGACTATTCAAATCCTTTGCCTTTATTTGTCTTTTTATTGTTGAGTTGCAAACATTCTTTTTATATTCTGGATGTAAGTCCTTTTTCAGAGATATGATGTGTGAATATTTTCTCCCATTTGATGGGTTGTCTTTTCACTTGATGATATTGTGTGCATCACAAAAGTCTTTGCTTTTGATGAAGTCCAATTTATCCATTTCTTTCTTTTGTTGCTTGTGCTTTTGGTGTCATATCTACGAAAACATTGTCTAACTCAAGGCCACAGAGATTTACTCCTGTATTTTCTTCTAAGAAGTTTATAGTTTTAGCTCTTACATTTAGGTCTATGATCTACTTTGAGTTAAGTCTTGTGTACAGTGCGAGGTAGGAGTCCAACTTCATTCTTTTGCATATGGATATCCAGGTGTCCCAACGCCATTTGTTGAAAAGGTTATTCTTTATTCCATTTAATTGTCTTGGCACCCTTGTTAAAGATCAATTGAACATACATGTCCTCATAGAACTTTGAAAAGATCTTAGATATCATTTCCTCTATAAATATTTCAATATGTATATCTAAAGATAGGAACCTTTTTTTTTTTTACAAAATTTAACTGCAGTGATATTATACAACTAACAAACTAACAATATTTTCTTAGTATCACAAAATATGTGGTCGCTGTTCATATTTTCCCAACTGTCTTGTTGGAGAATTTATTTACAATTTATTTAAATCAAGTTCCCAGTAAGATCCATACATTTTTTCCTTGCAATTTATTTGTAGAAGAAATTGGACTCTTTGTCCTATAGTGTTTCTCACAGTCTAGATTTTGTTGATTCAGTCCCTGTAGGGTAATTTCATTTGTTACTTTGTCTTTTGATTTTCTCTAAATTGGTAGTAGACTGTAGGTAGTAAATCAAATTCAGAAGGTTTGAGTTTTGCTTTCTTGGCATTACTATGTTATAGGAGGTGGTGGTCCTTCTGTCAGGAGGCACACAGTGTCAGGTTGTCTCTGTTTCGTGATGTCAGCAGCCATTGTTGATAGTTGCCTAAGTGTCACCTTCCCTTTAAAACACCTAATTTCCCAAGATAGGACTGACTCATCTTTTCTCAGTGTGCGCACCACACCACCCCATAGAATGTATTGCGTTGTACTATTAAATACACCTCCCGCATTTTATCTATTCACATGTGATTCTCTACAGGGACTAATATGTATCTGGCTTACAGCAGGCATCAACAGATAAGGCAAAATGGTCCTAGAGCTGAGAGGATGACATTTGAAGTCCAATGGCTGTACAAGTGACTTAATCTCTTTTCAGTGGTGGCAAGAGCCAACTGTCAAAATTTCAAGAATTTCACAAGTGGGTTATTAAACACAGCTATTATCAAAAATTAAATTATAAAAAGTTACAAATAAACACCTTATATTAAACAACCATAATAAATAATTAAAACTCATTACTTCCTCATTTTATTACATTTTACTATTTTCTATGCTCTAAAGGTTATTTTTCTCCATTGTTTCTGTATGGTGGCAAAACTATATAATGGTGTGCTACTGTTCATCTCTTCCCAACTCTGTGTTCGGTGATGTCATGCTGATAGCTCGAAATTGGCCATAGTGGGATTATTTACACCATGGAAATTGGTAAATGCTATGAATCAGGTTTTTTTCCCTAGAGAGTGGTTATAAAACATTTACCAGTACACCACTGTCTCTCATTGTTAAATGGGGATAAAAATAGTACCCACTTCATGTAAGATGTACATAAAGCACTTGGCACAGTTTCAGATACACATTTTAATAAATGGTAGTCATAAATTTTATTACTGGTATCTCATCCCATCTCTGGACTGGGGAGCTAAGGGAAGCTGTACTTTCATTAGGCATTTCTAAGGCAAATATACCATGGAGTACTACACACTCATTAAAAATTGTGCTATGAAAGTTAATAAACAGAAACCTCATTTAAAATGGAGTCGGGAAGCCAGAGGGGTAAGCTCTCACGCCCTACCGTTCCACTGTCAACTGCAGACCCAACAGGAAGAGACTGACTGGACCTTTGTATCTCTAATGGGAAGAAGGTTACCACTTTACTACCTAGCAGAAGGAAGAATTTCTCCCTGCCAGGAAATAGCCTAGCCATTGAGAGACTGTCACAACTCAGCTAATGAAAAGCCACTACACTCTGAATTCCCAGTTTCCTCCAATGGACTCTTTATTTATAATAGCTCCTCCCAACTCCCCCTTCTCCTCTATAAAAGAGTTTTCTCTCCTTTGTTCTCCAGACTTGCCTGTGGTTCCCTGTAGATTGCATGTCCCAAATTGCAATTCTTTTTTTCTTTTATAAATTTATTTATTTATTTTTGGCTGTGTTGGCTCTTCGTTGCTACGCACGGGCTTTCTTTTGTTGCCGCGAGCGGAGGCTACTCTTCCTTGCAGTGTGCAGGCTTCTCATTGCATTGGCTTCTCTTGTTGCAGAGCATGGGCTCTAGGCACCCAGGCTTCAGTAGTTGTGTCTCCCCGGCTCTAGAGCACAGGCTCAGTCGTTGTGGTGCACAGGCTTAGTTGCTCCGCAGCATGTGGAACCTTCCCAGACCAGGGATCGAACCCATGTCCCGTGCAATGGCAGGCAGATTCTTAACCACTGCACCACCAGGGAAGTCCCCAAATTGCAATTCTTGCCAATTCCTGAATAAACCCATTTTGCAATGAAACAGATGAATTTAATAAGGTTGAAGGTCAATATATAAAAATCAACTGCATATTCTGTTCTTAAATTCATCTATTAGTTATTATAGCTGTTTTGTAGATTCCTTGGGATTTTCTGTGTGCCAGATCATGTTGTCTACAAATAAAGACAGCTTTATTTGATCCTGTCCAATCTGTAGGCCTTTTATTTTGCATCTAACTGCATTGGCTAGGACCTCCAGTCCTATGTTGAATAGGAGAAGTGGAAGTGGACATCTTTGCCTTGTCTCTGATCTTAGAAGGAAAGTCTTTGGCCTTTCACTATTGAGGACGGTGTTAGTTGTAGGTTTTTTGTAGATGACCTTTATCAGGTTGAGAAGTTCCTTTCTTACCTACTATTTTATTGTTTTCTGTTCACCTCCTCCATTTTTTGTTCTTCTGGTTCTTCCTTCCTTGCCTCTTAAAGAAGTCTATTTCATTTTTTTCTATTGGCTTTTTAGTTATACTTTTTCTTTCCACTTTTTTTTTTTTGGTGGTTTTTCCAGGAATTACATTATTCATTCTTAAATTTTCACAGTCTATATAGAGTTAGCAGTATACTAAATATAGAAAGCTTGTAACATATAGATCCATTTATCCCTTCTCCAATATACATAGCACTGTATGTATACATTGTATGTATGTACACACATTTACATGTATTTCATTAACCCCACAAGACAATGTTGTCATTTTTAGGTGTAAAGAGTCATACGTATTATAATAAAATGAAGAAGAAAACACAGACCTTTATATTTACCCACATATTTACTTACTGATGCTCTTTTTTTTTTTTTTTTTTTTGCGGTACGCGGGCCTCTCACTGTTGTGGCCCCTCCCATTGCGGAGCACAGGCTCCGGATGCGCAGGCCCAGCGGCCATGGCTCACGGGCCCAGCCGCTCCGCGGCATATGGGATCCTCCCAGACCGGGGCACGAACCCGTATCCCCTGCATCGGCAGGCGGACTCTCAACCACTGCGCCACCAGGGAGGCCCACTGATGCTCTTTATTCCTCTCTGAGAACCCAAGTTTCCATCTGGTATCATACACCTTCAGTGTGTAGGAGTTCCTTTAGCATTTATTGTACTGCAAATCTGCTGGCAATGAATTCTCTTTTTTTTATTTTCCCTCTTTTATCTGAGAATGTCTATTTTCCCCTTTTTCTGAAGGATGTGTTCATGGGATATAGAATTCTGGGTTGACTTTCTTTTTCTTTCAGCCTTTAGAGATATTGTTGCACTTTTATTTGGTAACTAAATAGTTCACTCTCTAGGGGCTTTATTTGGCTGATTTTTTGTATAAAATCCAGAGTTTATCTTTTTTTAATTTCTCCCCCTGTGGAGGTTGCTTTCATAGGATTTACTCAACCATTACCAGAAGCGGAAGTGCCCCAACCTTATTTTTCTATTAAACATTTTATTTTGAAAAGAGCTAGACCTATAGAAACGTTGTAAAAATACTATAACAAACTCCCATGTGTCTTTCACCTCGATTCACAATATAATACGTATTATTCTTTTCTTTTCTGAGCCATTTGAAAGCAAGTTCAAGACATCATGCTCCTTTGCCCATGAATACTTCAGTATGTGTTTCCTAAGAAGTAGGACATTCTCTTACACAGCCACAGTTCAATTATTAAATTCAGGAAATTTAATATTGATACATAATATTCAGTCAACATTCAATTTTTTATCCCAGTATTGTCCTTTATAGCATCTTTTCCCAAGATTTAATCTAGAATCATGCACTGTATTTAGTTACCGTCTCTAAGCTAGAACATTTTCTCAGCCTTTTTGTTTTTGTTTGTTTGTTTTTTTGCTTTTAAGACATTGGTATTTTGAAGAATATAGACCATTTGTTCTGTAGAATGACCAGTTTTGCCTGATGCATCACTGTCAGGAATACTCAGTGCATCATACCAGGAGGCAAGTGATGTCAGTTTGTCCCACTTTTTGTGATGCTAACTTGGATCACTTGGTTCAGGTTGTGTTTGCCAGGTGTCCGCACTATAAAGGCACCTTTTTTCCCTTTGTGATTAACAGAGAATTGGTGGGAAGATGTTTGTGACTGTTCACAACATCCTGTTCCCCAGCACACTTGCACTCAATGATAGCATCCATTGCTGATTCTTGCCTGAGTCAATTATTACTGTGATGTTTACTAAATGGTGATTTTCTAACTCTGTCATTCCTTAAACATGTATTAGTTGGCATTCCACTACAAAGAGGAGCTTGCCCTCAGCCCCTTATTTATTATCAATTCATGAATTCTTTTAAATTATTTAGTTTGATGCTCAAACTGTCCTATATTTGACCAAAGGGAGCATCTTTCAGCTAGATCCTGTGTGCCATTGGCATGCAGCCATAATTCTTTGGAATTTTCCTTACTTTCTGAAACAACAGGATGTTCCAGGGTCATTCTGCCCTTTGCCTGCCCAGCTCTGGATTCAGCCATTTCTTCAAGGACTGCTTCCTTTTAGTGATTTGGGGACTGTACTCCCGGCAGCACCATCTGTAGAGTCCAGGTGATAGAGGCTTTTCAGAGTTGAAAACAACTAAGAAGTCTGTGTTGTCCTCTGAAGGAAATATGTCCACGATTCTGTCCACTTGCTACATAGCTCTGTGGCTGGAACACCATAATCACTTCCCCCTCTGCTAGCAGGCTGGATAGACCAAAGAACAGTCTGGAAGTCTTCCTGTTGATGTTTGAAGCACCATATGGATATTGTCACCGTGTGTTCTTTTTTTTTTGGCCGAGCCACGCAGCTTGTGGGATCTTAGTTCCCTGACCAGGGATCGAATCCGTGCCCTCGACAGTGAAAGCGTGGAGTCCTAACCACTGGACCACCAGGGAATTCCCATGTCATCATGTGTTCTTATAAAGGGCTGGGAATATTTATTTTAAAGCCATTCACTTTTTTCTTTTTATTTATTTGTTTGTTTGTTTGTTTGTTTATGGCTGCATTGGGTCTTCGTTGCTGAGCGGGCTTTTCTCTAGTTGCGGTGAGCAGGAGCTACTCTTCATTACAGTGCACGGGCTTCTCATTGCAGTGGCTTCTCTTGTTGTGGAGCACGGGCTCTAGGCACACGGGCTTCAGTAGTTGTGGCTCGTGGGCTCTAGGGCACAGGCTCAGTACTTGTGGCACACGGGCTTAGTTGTTCCGCGGCATGTGGGATCTTCCTGGACTAGGGCTCGAACTCATGTCGCCCGCATTGGCAGGCTGATTCTTAACGACTGCACCACAAGGGAAGCCCGACATTTTTAAAATGAGCTCAATTTGTTGACTTTCAGCCCTCATTTTGTCATCGCATAACACTGTGTTAATTTCCCTCTCATAAGTTCTCTACAATTAAGAAGAATTCATTGACGATGTTCTTTCTTATTTCTGTGGTGTGAATTAAAAAGTGTCTTAGAAATCTGCGAAGTAGGAAAGAACCACAGTTTGGTTGACCTTTGTAATTTACCTAATGTAGTTCATTAGGCAAAAAAATGTAGAAAGGAGCCTATTCAAGGGGTGTGTTTTTTTGCATGTTTATATTTTATCATAAAAGGAGAGAATATTATAGGGATAAAGAGGAATTGGAACCCAATCCTTATCTATAGGTTGTTCCTGAAGTGCTCCTTCCAAAAAATAAATAACTCATGAAATATTTATTTCGGGAAGTTAGAATTTTAAGTTTTGGTCAATAATGAACACAGTAAATCAAACTACACGTCTTATAAGTTGGGTATTTTGTTAGTTGATGCACTTTTTTTTTCAAGTAAATAATACATGTTTATCCAAAACAAATAAAACATTTTGACTCTAAATAGTATTTTAAATAATATTAGGAAAGAAGTAACAAATAATCAACATGTTTCATTATTTTCATTATTCCATATTTTTCATTTTGTAAAATTTCTTCTAATTAAGCTTCACCATCACTAAGATGTTTTTAAACTGAAGCTTCATTAGCCTTTTCATCTCTTGCTTTTAAATGGTGCTGTTTATGTTCACGACATAAGCTTCAGAATCCTTTAAAAATGACTTTATTCAAATTGTTTTCTAAAAAAGAGATTTTGTGCTACTTGTTTTTCATACCATTCAGAACCACACTTGCCTGAATAAACATTTCAGATGGCCTTGGTGTCATCTGGGCCCAAGCGACAGCAAATAACCAAGCAAAACTGTAGAAATTGTCCAACATCTTTTCTGTGAATCAAGTCAACAAATTAGCTGAGGCTCCTGCAGCTTTGCTTTTGTCTGCTGAGACAGATTGTCCAATAATTCCACTGAAATTCCAATCTGAGCAATAAGACAAATAGATCAATGGAAGAGAATAGAGAGCCCAGAAATAGACCCAGGCAAATATGGTCAGCTGATCTTTGACAAATGAGCAAAGGCAATTAAATGGTAAAAGAAAGAATAGTCTTTTCAACAAATGGGGCTCGAACAACAGGACATCCACGTGCAAAAAAGAGAGATAGAGAGAGAATATAGACCCAGACCTTATACCCTTCACAAAAATTAATTCAAAATAGCCCATAGACTTAAATGTAAGATACAAAACTATAGAACTCATAGAAGATAACATAGGAGAAAACCTTAGTGACCTTATGTTGGGGGATAACTTTTTAGATGCAACACCAAAAGCGTGATCCACACTTTTGAAAAGAAAAAACTGGTAGGTTGGACTTCATTAAAATTAAAACCTCTGCTCTGCCCATCTGAGCAATAGAGTCTGGATAATATTCATGGGTCTGAAAGATGTGAGCTTCCTTCTCCAGACGTAAGATCTGACGTTTTGAAGATGGCAACACAACACGGTTGATATTTTTATAATCGGGCAAGTTGACTTATTACAGATCACAGATTTACCCTTACCACTTGCTTTGCTGCTGTTTTCACCAGTCTTCTTGCCACCAACCAGGCATCAGGGATGGAAGACAGCAACTGAGAGCCCTGGGCTTACTGTCAAGCCAAGAAGCTTCCAGAACTTGTGGGAGAGCTCCCACTCAGTCACTCACATAGCGACTGAACAGTTGGTAGGAATGCCTTCTGGGGAAGTTGGATTCTTGACCATGTATGTTAGGGTTTATTTCTGGGCTCTCTATCCTGTTACATTGGTCTATATGTCTGTCTTTATGCCAAGACCATATTGCTTTGGGGTTTTGTTTTTGTTTTTTTACTGAGGTATAATTGACATATAACATTATTAGTTGCAGGTGTATAACATAATGATTCAATATTTGTATACACTATGACATGATCACCGCAATAAGTATCGTTAACATCCATCACCATACATAGTGGCCTATTTTTTTTCTTGTGATGAAGACTTTTAAAGTCTAGTCTCTTAGCAACTTTCAAATATACAATACAGTATTATCAACTGTAGTCACTATGCTGTACATCAACAAAATGAAAATGCAATCTACCAAATGGGAAAAAACATTTGCAAATCATATATCTGAAAACCCCAAACAACCCAATTTAAAAATTGGCAGAGGACCTGAATATATATTTTTCCAAAGAACACATACAAATGGCCAACAGGTACATGAAAACATGTTCAACATCACTAATCATCAGGGAGATACAAATCAAAACCACAGTGAGATATCACCTCACACCTGTTAGAACTGCTGTTGTAAAAAAGATAAAAAATAACAAGTGTTGGCAAGGATGTGGAGAAAAGAGAACCCCCTGGGCACTGTTGGTGAGAATGTAAATTGATGCAGTCACTGTGAAAAACAGTATGAAGGTCCCTCAAAATATTTAAAATAGAACTACCATATGATTCAGCAATTCCACATATGGGTATTTATCTGAAAGAAAGAAAAACACTAACTGGAAAAGATATCTATGCCCCCATGTTCATTACAACATTATTTACAATAGTCAAGATATGGAAACAACCAAAGTGTCCATTGATGGACAAAGAAAATGTGAAATATGTATATATATATATGATAGAAATATATACACATACATACACAATGGCATATTATTCAACCATAAAAAAAGAAGGAAATCCTGCCATTTTCAACAACATGGAGAGTATTATGCTAATTGAAAAATACCATATGATCTCACTTATATGTGGAATCTAAAACAAACAAACCAAAAAACAAATGAAAAAACGAGCTCATAGATACAGAGAACACATGGGTGGTTACCAGAGGCAGGGGGCTGGGGGATGGAGTGAAATGAGTGAAGATAGTCGAAAGGTACAAACTTAGTTATAAAATAAGTCCGGGGGTGGGGCCTCCCTGGTGGCGCAAGTTGTTGAGAGTCCGCCTGCCGATGCAGGCGATACGGGTTCGTGCCCCGGTCTGGGAGGATCCCATATGCCGCTGAGCCTGCGCGTCCGGAGCCTGCGCGTCCGGAGCCTGTGGTCCGCAACGGGAGAGGCCACAACAGTGAGAGGCCCGCATACCGCAAAAAAAAAAAAATAAGTCCGGGGGTGTAATGTACAGCATTGTGACTGTGGTTAATAACACTGTACTGTATATTTGAAAGTTGCTAAGAGAGTAGATCTTAAAAATTCTTATCACAAGGAAAAGAAAATCTGTAACTATGTCTGGTGATGGGTGTTAACTAGACTTATTGTAGTGATCGTTTTGCAATATATACATACATTGAATCATTATTTTGTACACCTGAAATGAATATAATGTTATATGTCAATTATACCTTCATTGAAAAAACAGTATGTTGCTTAATTTTCATATATTTGTAAAATTTCCAGTTTCTCTTCTATTATTGATTTCTAGTTTCATTCCATTGTGGTCAGAGAAGATACTTTTAAATATTTCAATCTTTTAAAATTTATTGAGACTCGTTTCATATAATGCTATTTTATAAATGACCAGAGTCTATTCTATTTGCTTTTTATGTGAGCACTTATTATTACAATATTATGGGAATTTAAATTTTAATAAAAGACATTTAATCAGTTCAAAAAAAAGGACTTGTAAACTCTAGTCAGTTGTGTATAATATACCTCTATGTGGTGCAGGGTCAAGTCCCATACTCAGTGATGATATTATAGTATACCCACGCCTCATATTATTTTCTAAAGTACTGCTCTATTTTTACAACAGATATCAAGGAGTGAAAGTGGCCCTCCATTAGGGCATGGACTTCCAGGGAAGGTAAGTGCCCAGGTATGGGAGTCAGACCCACCTGGGAATGGGCCTGAGTTTTTCTTTCTGCTAGTGTGATTCTGACAAGCTACATAATTTGCTGAGCTTGTATTTATTCACTTGCCAAATGCGGACAACAACACATACCTCATGGAGTATGTATCCTAACTCAGGATTAGCTGAAATCAGATTAGCACAGGGAACTCTACACAATACTCTGTAATGACCTATATGGGAAAAGAATCTAAAAAAGAGTGGATATATGTATATGTATAACTGATTCACTTTGCTGTACACTTGAAACTAACACAGCATTGTAAATAAACTATACTCCATTTTTAAAAAAAGGGAAGGGCTTCCCTGGTGGCGCAGTGGTTGAGGGTCCGCCTGCCGATGCAGGGGACACGGGTTTGTGACCCGGTCCGGGAAGATCCCACATGCCGTGGAGCGGCTGGGCCCGTGAGCCATGGCCGCTGAGCCTGCGCGTCCGGAGCCTGTGCTCTGCAACGGGAGAGGCCACAACAGTGAGAGGCCCGCGTACCGCAAAAAAAAAAAAAAAAAAAAAAAAAAAAAGGGAAGATGAAGAGGACACCGGCTCTGACACTGAGGAGGGCAAGGGAGGGAGGGAGAGAGCAGTGTCCTGGGATCCAAGTGAAGGAGGTGTTTCAGGAAGGAGTGAGATTAATGAGTCAACATCTCAGATTCAGCACGGCTCTGACTTCGGCAAGAGCTTTCCTGATGGGGTGATGGGAATGCAGCCCTGATTTAATTGAGCAGAGAGGAGAAAGAGCAGAGAGGCATATAGACAGCCCTTCAGGGAGTTTTGCTATAAAAGGGAGTAGAGAAATGGGTGGGAGCTGGAGAGGATGTGGAGTTGGGAATCAAGGGAGGGTGCTTTTCTTTTTGGCAAGTATTCGAGATCTTCCAGCATGCTTCAAGTTGTTGTTTGCCCTACTCTTGTGTGAAACGTTAAAAGAGATTTCCCCTATTCTAAATAGTTCAGAACCACTTCTCTGGAAAGCATTTTCTTTCAGAATTCTCCACTCAGTTTTGTTCTCTTTAATTATTGTAACCGGTTTAAAAAGGGAAACTCAAGGGGCTGTTTCACCCCTGCTTTCTACATCCCACTGAGTGTGTGGATTTATCACAGCCCAGCAGTGGAGGTTTTAATATGGCCACAACCCCTGTACTTGGTTCTGCTAGTTCTCAAGTAAGTGGAGAGGTGCCGGGAGGGATAAAGTGGGAACAGCCTGGATTGGGAGGATGGCCACCTGGGCTCCCCGCCCACTCAGTTACTGTCAGCTGTGTGATCCTGAGCCTGCCATGTGGCATCTCTGGACATTTGTAAATTAAAGCCCTGCAATGATTTCTAAGTGACCTGTTTGTCCCTCAGTTGTCCTTGCTTTCTTGAGAATTTTGCTATGCATTTAAACTTACATTTATCCTGTATTTCTAGGTGTCTGCTGTATTGCCTGGCTCAAAGCACATACGTGAAGCTTGATCAACTCTCGTTTATGCATTCTTTCGCTCACTCCTTTAACATGATTTACTGGGCACCTTCTATGTGCCAGGAACACTTAGGCACTGGAGATCCAGTGGCAAACCAGGCAGATTTCATCCCTGCTCTCAGACAGCCTGGTCCCTAGCCTGGTCCCTTTCCTCACTCTTTTCACATGCTCCATCAGCTCTGTAATGTCCATCACCTATCAATACTATTTCTCCCACTTGCGTTTCTGGAGACCACGTCCTCCGGGTCCACTCGAGATCGGTTGCTTCCTAGGCCAGCGGCACCGCCCTGCAGGATCTCAGGTCTCCCTCTTTCCTGGTGTACTTTTTCATTTTGCTAGAATATATCCTCCAATAGATTCCTGAGAAGGCCAGTAAGGGAAGGAAACATTTACCTCTTTGCATATTTGAATACATCATTTCACACTTAACAGGTAATTTGAATGAGTATAGAATTCTACATAGAATATCCTTTTCACTCAGAATTGTTTTCGAGGTCTCAGTATTACTTTAGGAACATTTAAATCATTCAGGTCCTTGATTCTTTTGTATGTGACCTGCTTTTTCTCTGTTTTTTTTTTTTTTTTTAAATCATTTATCTTTGGAATTCTGAAATGTCATGATGACATTCCTGGGTGCAGGTAATTTTTTTGTTTTTCGTGCTAGGCCTTTTCAATCTGGAGACTAAAATCCCTCAATTCTAGGAAGTTTTCTTACATTCTCTCTTCGATAACCACCTTCCTTCAGCTTTCCTATTTTCTTTCTCTAGACCTCCAACTAATCAAATTTTGGCTTTTATATTAGCCTTCTAAATTTCTTATCATTTCCTCCTGTTTTCCATTTCTCACTCTTTTTTGTGTGTGTTTTAATTTCAGGGAGATTTCCTTGACTTTTATCTTCTAATTCTCTTGAAACTTTTATTTCAGTTGACAGTTTTTATTTTAGAGAATTCTATCTCATTTTTTCTTTTTTTATGACATCCTAATCTTGCTTTTTGGATACAATATTATCGCATATCCAAGAATATTAATGAAAGTGAGTTTGGGATTTTTCTTTGATTTTCTGCATTTTTTTCCCTTTGTTTCCTTTTTCTATTTTTTGTTTGTTGTTTTATTCTCTCATCTATGTTAATGTGAGGAACTGAATATCTGATTGAATGCAAATATCTGTTAAGTCTGAGGATCAGGAACATGGATTTTTATTAATTTGTCTATATGTTTCTGTGTTTAAATGATCTCATATATATATTCTAGGTAGATTGGAAACTTTATGTATATTCATCTATCTTGATGCCTGGAGACCTTCAACATAGAATAATCTGCAATGAGGCTAACTTGTAGTTGGTGAATCTCCAGTATTTGTGAGTCTTTTCTTTGGGGACAGGTTTTCCAGAGAGGACATTCCAAATCTTTGGCCTGGCTATGTGTGTCTGGCTGCCAAAATTCTGGGAAAGGGAGGGGAGAAGGAAGGAATCTGAGGAGCTCATCATTCAAGATGCAGATACTGGCACTTCCCTGGTGGCACAGTGGTTAAGAATCCGCCTGCCGATGCAGGGGACATGGGTTCGAGCCCTGGTCCGGGAAGATCCCACATGCCGCGGAGCAACTAAGCCCGTGCGCCACAACTACTGAGCCTGCGTTCTAGAGCCCGCGAGCCACAACTACTGAGCCCGTGAGCCATGACTACTAAAGCCCCTGCGTGCCTCAAGCCCGTGCTCCGCAACAAGAGAAACCACTGCAGTGAGAAGCCCGCGCACCTCAATGAAGAACAGTTCCCGCTCGCCGCAACTAGAGAAAGCACACACGCAGCAATAAAGACCCAATGCAGCCAATAAATAAATAAACTAAAAAAAAAAACCAATGCAGATATTCACTGAACTCCTGGTGTTCAACCCTCTGACTCACCTCCACCTTTCCCCATGCTGTGTCTCGTCGGGAGGTTCTGTCATTCCATTTCTGCAAATAATAAGTCTCCAGGAAGAGTGGCAGCAACTCCTGGAAGCAAGAGGTGGGACGGGACACCTGGGGATCCCATTATTTCTTACACAGACTTTCTACCCATCCCCATTTTTTTTTTTTTTTTTTTTTGCGGTACGCGGGCCTCTCACTGTTGTGGCCTCTCCCGTTGTGGAGCACAGGCTCCGGACGTACAGGCTCAGCGGCCATGGCTCACAGGCCCAGCCGCTCCGCCACATGTGGGATCTTCTCGGACTGGGGCACGAACCCGCGTCCCCTGCATCGGCAGGCGGACTCTCAACCACTGCGCCACCAGGGAAGCCCTACCCATCCCCATTTTAAACCCATCGCCACATGTTTATCTTCTCCATGGTCCCTGGTACCACTAAACTCTGGAACTCGTGGGATTCAGGGTGAATCTGCTCACTTTTTATTGGCATCCACCTTTGAAAACACTTAGGTTGTAACTTCTGCTCTAGAATAGTTAGCTCTGTTTTCCATCTCCCACTTTTTAAAGACCTAGGTCAATATTTGCATAAATAAAATTTTTTATTCTTACAGATGTTTCTTGCCTTTTTTTTATTTGGTTTTTGTAGGATTGATTATACTTTGTAAATTCCTTTACTCCCATCTTATTGGAGGTTGGGAGAGAGATTTTAATTTTGTGTGGCTGTGTTAACCGTAAATTCTTGATGACGGATCTCAGCCTGATGGGCTCTGGAGAAGTTTCCGGTGCACAATGAAGAAATGCAGTTCCCAGGAATGGTCACAAGGTGGCTCAGTGGCTCCATTTAATTTATAATTTCTCCATAGCCATCCCTGCCAACTCGCAAGAGTTAGAGTATTTTGAGTCTTGGTTAATCAGGCAGAGGGGAACCACAGAATCAGAGAATACTTACACTCCGAGGGCTCCCTAGCCCACCTCCTCCAAGGCAACGGAGATCCACGGAGTCATCCAGTTATCCTGTGTCTGGAGGTAGTCGTAGAAATAGATTGGGCTTGAATTTTAAGGTTATTTTATGGTTATATTTGAAGTTGCCTTTAAATTGGAATACAAATGTGAATGCATGAAAGTCGGGGTGGGAACAAGGAGGCCAGTGCAGAAGGAGAAAAGATGGAGAAGGCTGTCACTGGTTCACTGATCACACATCCTGAGCTCCTGCCGCTTGGATGGCAGTTCGCGGAGTACTGTGAAGACACAAAGGAGATGAGACAGGGTCCCTGCCCACGAGCTTACAGTCTGGTAAGGAGATGAGCCAACAGAAGACAATTAACCCCAACCAAGGAAGTCTGCAATACATGCCCAGTGGAAATGTAGCTCAGAACTGCTACAGAATGGATGGAGAAGGGCAAGGTCACTTCCCTGCTCAGGAGTAGGGAATATCCTTGCTGGTGGGACTTGGGCTGGCCTTGGAAGAACAGTGTAGATCAGTCCTTCTGAAATTGGAATGTGCATAACAAGCATCACCTAGGGCTCGTTTCAAGATACGATTCTAATTCAGTACAGCCATATTGTGTGTGTGTGTGTGTGTGTGTGTGTGTGTGTGTGTGTGTGTGTGCGCGCACGCGCGCTTGCCTGGCATTGAGATTTTACAGTTCTAACAAGCTCCCAGGTGATTCCAATGTGGCTGACCTAAAGACCACACTTTGAGTAGCAAGAGTGTAGGCACTGGTTCATGAACTTGGCTGTACATGGCAATCACACAGGAAGTCAAACAAGAAAACCACTAACAGTCTCACCCTAGAGATCCTGTGTAATTGACCTGGGGTGCAACCTTAACATTGGTATTTTTAAAAACACTTCCCAGATATTCTAATGTGCAGTAAAGTTTGAGCATCACTGACACCAGGGGCATTTATCATTCATTTTGTCTGCCCAGCACCTGAATCCCCGACCCTTAGAGTCAGAGCCCACCCCCACTTTTGAAGCTGAAAACAAGAGATACTCCCTTTCCCTCACTTGCCTGGAATTTGGGCTCCACCAACCAACCCAGACTTTGCAGCGAAAGCTACTGAAAACAAAGAAACAGAGGCTGAACTATACAGACTTAGCAAAGATTTTGCATTGGTGGCAGCTATATTGTTTCAGTGACAATTCTTTTTTTTTTTTTAATATTTATTTGGCTGCGAGGGATCTTTTAGTTGCGGCATGCAGGCTTTTAGTTGGGGCATGCGGGATCTAGTTCCCTGACCAGGGATCAAACCCGGGGCCCCTGCATTGGGAGTGTGGAGTCTTAACCACAGGAACACCAGGGAAGTCCCTATTTCAGTGACAATTCTTGGGGCCTGATGCTCAGCAGCAGGGACTGTAGCGCCTTAGGAGACCAATTCTGCTAAGCTTGATTTTGAGCATTGGTCTTGGCTGCAAAGCCTCTCAGACTGGTTCTATAGTCCTGAAAATTGTGATATCATTTAAACACACACACACACACACACACACACACGGAACCCTTTATGGTTAAATACAAACTTTAAAACCCACATAGGACAAATGTGTAGATTAATGTATTGCTATAAAGCAAACACCCTTGTAAACAACATCCATGTCATAAGATAGGATTTTGCTATCCCCAAAACCCTTCATGTCCCCCTACAATGTATAACTCCTCCCTCCCTAAGAATACCCCTCCCTGACTTTTAATCGTTTCCTTAATATTCTATTATTTCTGTACTTCCCTAAACACATTAAGGTTTAGTTTTGCCTGTTTTTTTTTTTTTTTTCCTTTCCATCTTTTGTTAATTTACAATCTCTCTCTCCATTGGAACTTAATTGTTGAAGAGACTGGATCAATTATCCTGTAAAATTGACCAGTCTGGATTTTGTTGACTGATGTAGTTTAATATATTCCTCTGTCCTTAGATTTCCTGTAAAATTGGTAGTTGGATCTAGGTAAGTTTGACCTGAGGTTTGATCTTTTTTTTTGGCATGGCCTCAGCATATAAAGTATTGTGTTCTTTGTCAGAAGATACGTAAAATGTCTGGATTTCTCTGAACTTGCATTGGAGACATTTTCACTTTGTAGTTCAATGACAATTAATGTTAGAAGTTCCTGAATTTTTTGCTACAGATTTTTTCCTAAGCAACTGTTATTCTCCCTTTGACTAGATGCAACAGGAACACACCACCCCTTTTTATCTTGGTGCTGGAAGTTTCAGACCTAAATACGATGTCCCAGCAAAACATTTTGACTTGGAGCACTCACATCCCCCACATGGCTCTTGATCTTAGGGAGTCATACTGATCTCAAATCCACCTAGGAAGTTGGCATGAATTTATACCCAGCTGCCTTTCCCCCCCGCCCCTGTATTTTGACTTACTTCATTACTATTATTCACTGCTGTGGCCATTATTAAGTAACAAAAGTCCCCCTCAAAGTACATAGCCTCAGAAAGCCAATTAAGAGAATCGTGAAAAGCAACTTCATCATCATTTACTTCTAGCCAAGAGATGGTGTGAACTAGGAGGAAACAAAATTAACAAGATGGTAAGGGGTAATATAGGTTTCCAGAAAAGAAGCAGTAAAATGTGCTAAGTACTTTTCAAGGGCATTGTTCTTTGTTCGAGGTGCCAAGGTTAGGCTAAATGGCTACATTAACTCGATAAGCTAAGGTTACACTCCAGCATTCTCTGTCGGCTCTGGCACACGTTTGTTTTATTACCCCCATTATAATCAGTATAACCAAACCTTAGGACCTTATCCTGAGAAACTGTGATATGGAGAAGGTGAAAATAGACGAGCACTGGCTTGGTTTCAAAATCCAACTCCAGCACCGACTGGCAGTACAACCTGAAGCAAATCACTTCACCCTGAGAGTTTACTTTGTACAAATGATACTGCTCCACCGGGTTGTTGATGACACAACCCAAAGAACAGTGCTACAAGTACCTAATCCACTTCCTAGGAGGCAAGAGACGGCCCTTCTCTTTCACATACTCCCCTGTATATTAAGCCTGCCCTCTGCCATCGTTTTAGGCTGGTCTGATTCAAATCGCAATAATTCAGCAACCTTCTGTCTGATCTCTAGAACCCGTTTCTCCTCTTCCAGCCCACCTAGACTCGCTTTCCTCAAACACGCTGCTCCCACCACTCTGCAGGGCTCACCAGGACTCCTATTGCCTATCACATTGTCCAGCTGGACTTCTAGTCTGCCACAAATGCAAAGCTTGTTTCTAATGTGCTCGTGGTCTCTTCTTAACCTCCCCTTAGCCCTAGCCATCCAATCCACATATCTGAGGACCAATTCATGTCCCTCCCTCCTCTCTCAACCACCACACCAACTGAACTTGCTCTTCTATTAATACAGCACTTGAATCTGGATCACAACTATTTGGCTCTTGTATATGCTTACCTGATCACTAATTCCTTTTGCTTTCTAAACTAGATCATAAATGTAAAGGCAGAGGCCATGGTCTGTTTTCCTATGCCAATCTTAAAGGCAGAAATCACAGGCCCCACCTGAGACACAAAATTCTGTGCTGATGGGAGTGAACGGGGAAGCATTAACATCACTCTAGGTGATCCTTATAAAAACTGCACTATGAGAAAACCTCTATATATCCTTCCAGCAGAGATAATCTTGTTAACAAATATTTATCTTTATTTATTGACTAATAAGGCCTTAATACAGGATCAAACCTTTCTTTCATCAATACTACATATAAAAAAAGCCAAAGTAGTTTTTTATGGTTCACAAAAAAAGTAGGAAACACTTTACATTTTTCAGATAAGAGGACAGTCACTGCTAAAACAAGGATTCATCCTCCAGCATGGCAGCCTTACCTTGGTGCCCCCGGGTAATCAGCTGACTTCAGTTGCAGTTGGCCTCTGGCACATTCTAGCAAGTGTTAGCTGGGGAGTGACTACGGTTGTGCACTTGATGCCAGGATGATTCTGCTTTTAAAATGCAGTTTCTTCCAATGATGGCCCTTGAAATTGCCTTCCCAGCATTCCCTAGTTGAAAAAGTTATTCTCCTTCTATTTCTGCTCCTCTAATACCCAGTTTGCTATTCTGCACTATTTTCAGAAGGAATCCTCCATCTTAAACTCCATAAATAAATGAAAACCAAGCCACGCAGTTGGAAATCAAGTTTTGTTTTTATATGAACAGAAATAGACCATCTAGAAATATTTCAGTTTATTTAAATTGTTAAGTAGAATATGAAACCGAATTTGTTGCTAGTACCAGAGAATGGACTTAACTGTTTGGTGTTGAATGAGAACGGCTTCTACACAGGATCCCAAGAGACTTACAGAAAAGGGGGCAAAGCCCTATTATTAAGCAAATAAAACTCATGTTTCAAACAGATTATACAAAAATTGATTTATACTCCATTTCCCTTTTTTTGATATTTAGAAAGTGCAGATTTAACAAAAGGTAGCCATATCCTTTCTATGTACAATGCCAATTATAAGTATGCAAACAACAAAACTGTCAGTCTGTTACCCAAAAATCCCAGTGTTTAGCTCTCAAACCTTAAGTCACTGAACTGAATAAGGATTAAAAAGGGTTAAAAATAAAAAAAGCTACTGCCACATTCCAGATAAAGGAAAGCAACAAAGACATTAAAATTAATCTAACAACAGTAGGTTTAACCTAAAACTTTTTGAGAAGCTTAACATCATTTCATTATTATTTTTAATGGAAAATTAAGGATTATTTGGCAATGCTGCTTTTACTAGTAGTAAACAATGATAAAGTCAAGTGAGGCAAAAAAACTAACAACAACCACCAGTGAGGCATATAAAATCACTTTTAGGGCACTATCTGAAAATTCATGGATGTTCATAGCAGATACGTCCCTATGTTGTTTATGTGAGCCAAGAGGTCATTAAAATGCTATCCACGACACAAAAAGACTTTTCAATGGAAGCTGCTGTCCTAAACTCAGCCTCTGCTAGAAATGAATCATGCTATTCACAATTATTTCAACAAAGGTATCATCTTAGGATGCTAGCAGCATAGCAAACTTAACTTACCCTATCCTAATGATAAGCAATGAAGCAAAACTAGAAAAATGAAGTGAAAAAATGACAGGGTGAGAGAGAGCTAGAGTATCTTATCTTCACATGAAAAGCCTTTGTTGTCCTTTTTCCAAATCCATGGTGATACAAATTTTCCAAAGGGATGTGAAGATAGGACTTAAAATTAACAATATTCTAAAGTACTTCTAAATCTTAAGGTAAAGACAACTTAACACTGAAAAAATGTTCTTCAAAGGCCAAATCTCAATATATTTGGCAAACATGTTAATAAATTTCACTCCTCCTTCCCACCTTTTTGAAACAACCTTGATTGGGCTACCAAACTGCTAGAGGAGTTGCCAAAATGGAGACTATTCAAATTTAGGTTAAGAGATTTATTCTAGGAAAGTGAATAGGCTATACACCTAATTAGAAAGACAAACCACAACACCCTCCAAACACTAGTGCATGCAATTAACTCTTCCATTTCATAAACTCAGTGGAGAGACAGGAAGGGAACAAAGAGGGTAAGAGAAGAGGAACATGAAGTCGAACAGCAAATGAAGGAATCTGGGACAGAAGCTTTAGGGGAGAGAGAAAATGAGGGGAGGACACAGTTAACTGACATTTGATAACAGGCAGTTAGAATTTATCTTTCAGTTTACTTAGCAAGTTAAATCAGTGCTTTATGTTAAACTCGACAAACCTGCTAGTTTACCCCTTTCATTTTTAAATAAATCATACCACAGGGTGGTGGGGGAGAAGCAAATAAAGCAGCATGCAGGAAGAGACACAAGGAAAAAGTGGCCAAGGAAAAGAACCGGTGGCAGGAATAGTTTTAAATATAAAGGCCACTTGAAATGAGACTCCACAAACCAAAGCTATCATTTCTGCATTATCCTTTGTCCTCAGTTAACTACTTTGAAAATTACAGCCAAGCAAACCACAAACATTTTTAATGCTTTATGTTTCGATGATATGTCTCCTGCACATGCTTCCACCAAAACAAAAAAAGGAAGAACCAAAGAAGTTCCTTTCCACATAAGGCACAGGACAAAATTAACCCCATTTACATACACAAGGCGAAAATGAGTGTTTTCCTGGCTTTTGTTTCTTTTGCTATCACATGTCTATAGATTATAGGGACTCAAGCACATTATCCATGACAGAAAATTCCACTGTTGTACAAAATAAAATTGTTAATTCTAACTTTTATTCTTATACAATTTGCAGAATAGAGTTGAAATGATTGCTATAGGTTTTAATGTTGATAAGAACTGGACTATAATACAACTGAAATGCAGTGGTGAGCTGAGCAAGTACATTTAAAAATGAACTCACAGACATGATTTTTCTATACATTTTTTTGTTTGAAGAAAATTATAAAGTCAGCAAGCAGTCACAGATGAAAGAACAAATAAAACAGGTGGACTAGGAGTTAAAAGATGAGGAACAAAAATATCTGTTGAAGAGTTAAAAATGGACAGAGTGGTTTATTTTGCAGCAGGAAGAGAAAACAGGGTGGTGGATGGCAACTGATGGAACAGGAGAGCGTTCAGCAACATTTGCTCTTCCAGCCTGTCACGCCTCCTCCACTGCTGATATCTACGTTTTCACTGTTGGGCTCTTTTACAGGGGTCTGGAACAAACACACAAGGAAAGCAACCCGTGAAAAAACACTGCCATGGATAAATCAAGATTTAACAGCAATATTCTCATAAATGTTAATTTATGTAACAGTGCAATTACAGTCACATGAGATAGGTTTTCTCTCCCATGCAAAGTAAAGAAATGGAAGTTTTGTTTTTGATCTTCATTTTGCCTTTTTCTTCCAAGTTGTGAAATGTCTTGAGGCCTCCTGGCTTTCCTTTGTAGAACTTCTGAAATCTTCTCTGCCCTAACTCTTGTGAAGAGAGGTATATTATCTCCTGGCCTGACCCCTGAGTACTTAGTACTTAAAAAGCATCATCAAGCATATGTATAAAACCAATGTTGGATCATGTCTAACTTCAGAGAAGTGAAACAGCCCTTTTCTGTTTAGTTTTACTTGCCTTTTGAGATCGGAGCTTGTATTTCCATAGCATTGCTTTAAAAAGGCAATTTTAACCATGATACACTAACATTAAGTGGTGGAAATAGGGTGGGGCAGAATGCAAAGTTGTATATAATTCATGTTAAAAATGGATACAGAAAAAAATCAAAATGAGACACCAAAATGTTAATAGTAGTAACCCTTAGGTGGTGGGTTTATGAATTATTTTATTTTCCTCTTTGTATAATCCTGTATTACCCCAACATCCTAAATATTACTTGTATAATCAGAAGAATATACTATTTTACGTGGATAGCCTATACTATATGTATGAAAGCAGAATTCATTTTAGGGATAGCATACCTACAGTAACGTACACAAATCTTAACTGTGCTTGATGGATTTTTAATATATGCTGTGAAACCACCAGATCAAAATATAGAACATATATAATATGCCCCCAGAAGGCTCCCTTGTGTCCCTTTCCAGTCAGTACTACCCTCCTAAAGGTAACCAATACTCTGACTTCTACCACCATAGATTAGTTTTTTCTGGTTTTGACCTTCATATACATGGAACCATATTTTATGTATTCTTTTGTATCTGATTTCTTTTTCCTTTTACTCAGTATCAGCCTGTGCAATTCATCCTATGTGATTTATCCATGCTGTTGTGTGTGTAACAGTGTTCATCATGAATGGAATTTTAAAAGCTAGGATGTAAGTGGGAACTTATTTTCTCATGGAAACAATATAAAGTTAAGGTAGCTCAAGGGGAAAAAATTAAAATAATTTCTAAAACTCACATAGCCCAAGAGAGGCCTGCTGAAATCATACTGAGGTGAAATTTCTACTTGCACTTTGAACTAAGCCACCTAATCTCACTGCCTTACGAAATTCTTCTTTTCACTGTATGTTAAAGATGCAACTTTTGCATTAAAAAGGTCTTTGTGAAAAATGCACAGAAGAGAAATAGGCAGCTCAGCACCTGGCCACAGCAAGAAAAGCTGCATAGGAAGTACTCTTTCTCTGGGACTCCTGGGTGTGGGTCAGTTAAAGATATATGGGTGCTTATAGACAGGGAGGTCACTACATTTATTCAGTTAGCATATCACTCACAGTCCGTCCTTGCACAATTTAACTTAGACCCTTGAAACAGACTCTCAAAAAAAGGGCCAATAACTAAACAGCAAAAGTGGGCAAAAGAATAAAAAAGTTTACAGAAAAGGAAACACAAAGGTGCTTCTTAAACATATCTTTTAAAATGCTCATCTTATTCATAAGAGAGCTGCAAATTAAATGTGTTTTTCACCTGTCAGGTTGGAAAACATCTGAAAGTCTTATAGTTCACTATGTTGGCCAAGAGTTTGAGTAGACAGACATTCTCATATACTGCTGGCAGGAGTATAAAAGGGTACAGCCCTCAGGCAGAAGGTGGCAAGCATATATCAGAATTATAAATGTACTGTATGCTCTTTGGCCACTTCTGGGAATCTGTCCTTCAAATATACTTGCACATGTGTAAAATAATATAAAGATTATTCACTACAACACAGTTTATGAGATCATAAGGCTGAAAATCACCTAAATGTCCCTCATTGGGAAACCTGTTTAATTATAATAGACTACTCAAAAGAGTAGCACTCAGTTATTTTAAAAATGGAACTATTTTACTTATATTAAGTGCTAAACAGTGCAGAGCATGTTGCCTTACGTGTTTTTTTTTCTTTTAAAGAAAAGGGGGGGGAGGATGGGAATAAAATGTATATATATTCATATTTACTCATATATTAGTAACTAAGAAATTAATTATTGGTTACCCATAGGGTAAGGATGAGGAGTTGGGGGAATATAGTGAGAAACTTCTCTGTATGTTTACTCTTTTTATTTTAAATGTCTGAATCATGGGAATGAATTATCTATTCAAATAATTAAGTTTTAAATGTTTTAAACTGCTTTCATTCTAAAGTTCTTTTTTCTTTTATCAACTCAGGAGAAAAAGCAGTGCACAGAAGGTTGCTAGTCAGGAATCACTACTGTATTTTACATCTTTTAAAGCAAGTTTATGTTTGATGTTTTAACTCATAACTTTATCACACTGAAAAGTGCATGTATGTGTATGGGGAAAACATGCTGCCTCACAACTGGGCCTGCCTACCTGGGGAAGACTCTAGACTGAGATCTTTATTTATTGGTGCATCCATACCTTTTAACCTTTAATATGATAAGGAAGATCTGCCTCACTGACACACAAATTATATGCCTATATAGCACTATTTTTTTGAAATGCAAAGATTTGGAAGAAGATCAAGGGATATAATACAGAAAGAAGTCAGAAACAATGGAGAAGACCAAATTTCCAGAAAGAGAAAAAACACAGAGAACACGGGTATTTCAGTAAGTTTTGTGATAATTCCTATAAGTACTGAAATAATTTTTCACTGTAACCCACCAATCTCAGAAATACAAAGTATTATACTTCCCACCAATTAAAGTATTTTTCTATCTGTTATTCCCTTCATTTAATTAAAAATACAAATGTTTTTTCATAGTCTACCTAGTATTTTTCTGTTCTACTTTTTGTTTCTTACAGGAATATTTTAAAATAAAAATATATTTCCTCAAGGAATTCTAATGGGTTTTTACCTATATCCAGTTGTGTAAAAATATTTTTTAAATTGTTTTTATAACTTTAAAAAGAAGCAAGTTAAAATTTCAAAACAAAACTGTACATGAGGTAAAAGTGATTCTGTCCTGTATCCCCTTCCCCTTCCCACCATCACACTAGAGTACTCACTACTTAGAGTCTGGTATATATCCTTCCAGATCCTTATTTGCTAAGCATAACCAAATGTGTGTGTGTGTGTATGTGTACATGTGTTTTTGGTATCATATATAATTTTTAAAAGATCATTTATCACACATGTTATATCCTAACTTGCTTTTTATTACTCAATATATCAATACATTATAGATATCAGACATGATATGCAGGATGTCAGCAGATGTGGACAGGCACAACTTTTGTAGTTACTCTAAACAGCAATAAGTGATAACTGTTTTTTCTAGTTTGGACACTATAGTAAACAGATAGCTCTCCCCTCAAAAAAATTAAGTTGCTTGGTTCCTCAGAAATTTCATTAGATTTACACTTGATAATACCACCTCTATTACAGCTTAGATTTATATGTGTGTGTGTATGAAATTTGAGGGGTTTTTTTGGGGGGGGAATACTGATATCTCAAGTATAAAAACAGAAAGGTTACCAGAAGCAATTAAATTTTCTCCTATACAATGCTTGCTTCTCCTTCAGGATTGTGTCAGATTTTCTCTATTTTATTTGCATTTAAATATACCATAAGATTGAATGGAGAATTCAGGACTCATAATCTTAATTCATAACTGTGTATTTTATCTAGTCATTTGAGGGGAAAATATGAAAATCAGATTTCCCAATTTTGATACAAGTTACTTGTACTGGCAAATTTGGGGATTCACGAATTAAACACAGAAACTAACCTCGAGGTAAAATTCCCCAAGATCAATTTTCAGCTTTTTTTTTTTTTTTTTTTTACCTTACAGGTTGAAATGATTGGGTAAATGAAATTTGGGGGCAGACTTACTCTATTTATTCAGTATATAGTATATACATGCCCTTCACTGGCACATCTGAGAAACGACTATGTAGAAGAATAGTGATTTTGTACCAATAACTACATCATAGATTCACCTCTTATCTTAAATTTTTTATCTATGGGAATGCAAAGGATATATAAGAGAAATGAAACAGAAGAGCCGTAACACCAGGTACCAGACAAAAAGTTGGAAAAAGGAGTATGAAATTAGGCTAGAGACTGAGTACTGGAGCTCAGAATGTCAACTGTTAACAATGACTAGATCCTAGAGATTTCTAGATGGCTGCCTGTTCCTTCCAGTTCCTTTCTTTACTTTGGAGGATTATATATTGGTGATGGGTAAACGTTTAGAAACAATACCACCCAAACCCAATTTCTGTATGTAAATCTAGTACTTTAGAAAACATGAAATGTTCAAATGTGACACCAGGCACCTTAGCAGTTAAAAAAAAAAAAGAAAAGAAAAGAAAAAGAAAAAAGAAATTTACCTTTCGAAGGATATCTTCAGCTAATGTGAGGAACGCCTTTTCGATGTTTATATTTGCTTTTGCACTAGTCTCAAAAAATCTAATACCATGCTCTCTTGCAATCTAAAATAGAAGCAAAATATCATCATAGAATTATCAAGTATATAGGTTACCAAGTGATGACTTTAGCATCCTAAAGTAAACAGTAATATTATTCTAAAGGTAGTAATCTCAACTAGGTTATCTAAAATGCACAGATTATTTCAATGGGTCAAGACTCAAATGGTCAAGCTCCTTAGAAAACAAACAAAAATTCACTCAAATGATAAGCTATCATTTCCAACAGCATTTTTAAAAGGATGCGAATAGCTCAAGTGCACTCCACTACCACTAATGTAAAAACAATCAAATGCGACACCATCTTCACAAAGAAAGGGCAGCATATTAGTCTCATTCAGAGATTTTTACCTGTTCTCCTTTTCCTTTAGGTACAACTCTTTTATCATCCATATCACACTTGTTTCCTAGTAACATTCTTTCCACATCTTCATTGGCATGCTAAAATGAAATAAAAATTTAATTTACACACTACCATGAATTATGGCTTAATAAAAATGAGTTTATAGGAGGCTGTCTAGTTTCTAGAAACATTCTCAACAAGAGACGACATGCAAAAGATCTGAAACTGTAATTTCTTACACAGTCTAAATCCAAGCTGGATCACGATTTTAGATAATGTGTATTACCCTATAAGAAACCTTAGTTTAAAATTCTATAGAACCCTTAGAGTCTCAAAAAGTCACATTGCTAGGGGAGTCCATGCACAAAAATCAGTTGAAAATAAATGTTGCTCCACTGAAATCCTAATGAAATCTTTTGCACAAATAGGAAAATCCATCTCTAAAATTCATGTGGAATATCAAGGGACCCTGAATAGCCAAAACAATCTTGAAAAGAAGTGCAAAGTTGGAAGATTCACACTTACTTCCTGATTTCAAAACTTACTACAAAGCTACAGTAATCAAAACAGTGTGCTCCTGGCGTAAGGACAGACATGGACAAAAAGAACAGAATAGAGATACCCGAAATAAACTCTTGAGTACACCATCAAATGATTTTCAACAAGAGTGCCAAGACCATCCAATGGGGGAAAGGACAGTCTTCTCAACAAATGGTGTTGGGAATACCAGATATCAACATGCAAAAGAATGAAGTTGGACCTTTAACTTACAACACCATACTCAAAATTGGATCAAAGACATAAATAGAAGACCTAAATCTATTAAACTCTTAGAAAAAAACATAGGGAAAAAGTTTTATGACCTTGGAATTGGCAATGATTTCTCAGATATGACACCAAAAGCATAAGCAACAAAAAGAAAAAACAGATAAATTGTACGTCATCAAAATTAAAAACTTCTGTGTGTTAAAGATCACTATCAGCAGAATGAAAAAGCAACCCATGGGATGGGGAAAATATCTCAAATTGTCTATCTTTGGCCCAATGCACCTTTCCCTGAAATATCCCTGCAGCAACACAATTATGTTCTCTGGACACCAAAAGTAATTTATGAGACTTGGTTTGTCTTAAATTTGAATCCATCATATTATTTCCACCAGCCCCATCCTCACCTGGATACCTTCTACTCATCTCTTCAGGTCTCAGCTTAAACGTCACTGCCTATTTCAAGACTGTTTGGCTATTCTGGGTACCTTGAATTTCCATATGAATTTTAGAATCAGCCTGTCAACCCCCACCACCATCCAAAAGAAGCAGCTGGGATCCTGATAGGGATTTCACTAAATCTGTGGAACACTTTGGGCAGTACTGCCATTTTAACAATATGGAATCTTCCAATTCATGGACATGGGATGTCTTCCCAATTATTTAGATATTCTTTAGTTTCTTTTAACATTTTATGGTTTTCAAAGCCTTGTGCTTCTTTGGTTAAATTTTTCTTATTTTTTCTTTTTGATGCTATTATAAATAAAATTATATTCTTAATTTCATTTTTTGATTATTTGCTGCTAATGTATATAAATACAACTGATTTTTGTATACTAATCTTGCTTCCTACAACCATACTGAACTTATTAGTTCTAATAATTTTATTTTTTGGTGGAAGTGTGTGGACTCCTTAGGATTTTCTATATACAAGATCACACCATTTACAAATATAATTTTACTTTCCAATCTGGGTGCTCTTTTTTTTCTTTGCCTAAATGCCCTGGCTAGAACCTCTAGTACAATGTTAAACAGCAGTGGCCAGAGCAGGCATCCTAATCATGTTGATTGTAGGGGAAAGTATGATGTTGTCTGTGGGATTTTCACAGATGTCTTTCAGATTTTGCCAAATGGTTTTTTTTGCGTGTGTCTGTTGACAAGATCATATGGTTTTTGTCTTTTATTAATACGGTGTATTACATTATTTCATATGTTGGATTCCTAGGTAAATTTCTCTTGACCATGATATATATAATCTTTTCTTAAACGTTGCTGGATCAATTCAGCTGTTAAAGTTTAAATTTCTACAACACATTAAAAATTAGACAAAGTCAATCTCTTATATATCAGAAAAACAGATTTTTTTTTTAATGGCTGGGTTTTACGTATGTTAGTTCTCATGCTGGGAAACTTAAGCCATCCAGCCTACCAAGTTAAATGTATGAGCCTGTGGTATAATAAAAAACATATTTTTGGTCTTTGTTCCTATTCCTGGCACAGTGCTTCTAATTTCCTGAGTGATAGGAGCGTATTTTGTTATTCATAACAAGCCTCTTTCTGTTTACCTAAATTTATGCTAATAGAGGACTCTCGGCAGGGCCTTTACAGAGTTTCACAATGGAGGCTGGTCACCAGAGGAACCAAACACCGAGGGTTGAGACTTTTAACCCCCACCCGCCACAAGGTGAAGGGGCCTAGAGATTAGGGTCAATCACCAGAGGTCAATGATTTAATTATCATGACTATGTAACGAGGCCTGCATTAAAACCTGGAAACAATGAAGTTAGGGTATCTTCTGTGTTGGTGAACACATCAAGGTGCCAAGAGGGTTACATGTCCAGAGACAGCCTAGAAGCTCTGCATTCTCCAACCCCCATACACTGTCTATGCATTTCTTCCATTTAGCACTTCCAGAGTTGTGTCCTTTATAATACAATTGTAAGTATAGCTCTTTCCTGAGTTCTGTGAGTCATTTTAGCAAATTACTGAACCCCAAAATGGGTCATGGGAACCTCCAAATTTGTAGCCAAGTCACACAGAAGTGCAGGTAGCCTGGGGGGACCCAGGATTTGCATTCGAAGGAAGAGCAGTCTTGTGGGACTGAGTCCTTAAACCTGTGGAGTCTGACACTAAGGCTAATTAGTGTCAGAACAGGATTGAATTGTAGGACATCCAGTTGATGTCACAGAATTGGAAAATCAGTTGCTGCTGGAACACTGCATAGTCTCTCTACATAAATTGCTCTTATTACACATGCTACTTAGCCAAACAATAAAATAAAGGCTAAGGAAATTTTAAATGGAGGCTTTGTCTTTGGTTTCAAAATCTGTCTCATTAACAGATTATTAAATACTAACAGACTTCCTGTAGCAACGGAAAAGTCAGTAATAAGCCCTTAGGATTGTTACCATTGAAGATATTATTATCTTTGGTCTAATACTGGCTTAAGACTTGGTCTTTGTGTTTCCAGCCTAAAGTTGCTTTAAAGAGGTTTTTTATTTTTGGCCGTGCCACACAGCTTGCGGGATCTTAGTTCCCGGACCAGGGATCAAACCCGGGCCCCTTGCAGTAGAAGTGCAGAGTCCTAACCACTGGACCGCCAGGGAATTCCCAAGAGTTAGTCTTAATGAAATTCAAAGCATAGAAGGTAGGAATAAGACATGAAAAATAATTCCAACAAGAAGCTACCTATGCTGCAGCACAGAAACAGACATGCTTTGACACACTACCTTATAAAAACTGACATCTTCACGTGCAATGATATGGCACTATTTTCTTGGTTAGCATTTTACTGTATTAGTACTCTGTATCTTTCAAAATGCCTAGAAGTGATACAGTATTTACATAACATAAAAATACGTTTTTATTTATTTATTATTTATTTTTGGCATGCCACCTGGCTTGTGGGATCTTAGTTCCCTGACCAGGGATTGAACCCTGGCCACAGCAGTGAAAGTGCCAAGTCCTAATCCATGGACTGCCAGGGAATTCCCAAAAATACATTTTTAAAATTACTATTGAAAATGTAATTCATTCATTCAATAAAAATTCCCCAAGAAAGAATTCATTTAGACAGGTGTGTAAAACCACTGGTAGCTTCTATTTGGGGCCATCTTACAAGATGGCTGTATAGAGTTTCTGGGTAATCTGGTAATTGCCTTGGATGGGGTTCAAAACAGATCTGCCCAAAATTTTAAGAAAAAGGTAGGCAAAAAATAACATTACCCTGTAAATAAGTAGAAATATTCAACACTAATGATAGCAAACACTATAAGATCAACTGGAATATTTATTCTTCTTAACCAAGCACACAAATGTGTGTTTATGTAGGGTTTACGCAATTTCTAGGTCTTACCTCATCTATGTTTCTAAGCCATTTGCTGATGTTTTCAAAACTTTTACCATTGGTGATGTCATATACTAGCATGATACCCATTGCTCCTCTGTAGTAGGAGGTTGTGATGGTGTGAAATCGCTCCTGGCCTGCCGTATCCCTGAAATAAACAGCCAATAATTTGCACTGAGCATTTGATATTACTAAGTTCTAGATAAAGGGCAAAACAGGAGAATAGTTTGGTAAAATAGAGATTAAAATCCACTATATGACACAGAACAAAATAAAACCACCACTCATTTAATTCTTAAATAGTAAACAATTAAGGTTATTCGTAAACATATATATGTGCAAATACTTTTTAGTCTAAGGAAATTAACAACCTACCAATACTGGATGAAAATCTGAAAGGGAAAACAGTACAAAGTGACATAAAATTCTTTTTTAAGTTATTTAAAGACAAATACCAGCAAGTGTGATAAAAACTCTTGGAATTCCATTTATTTAGTGATCTAGTTCCATAATGTAATACAAAAGCTTGTGGAATTTTTAGAACATTAAAGGACTACACCATAGTACAGCCACATTTATCTGTAGAATTGTTTACAAAAAGTTGTAAAGATAACCTCATTTATAAATAATAGGACAGAAATACGTAAATAGTAGTATTTTTCAAGCCAAAGATTTAAGATATTTTGCTCCTGTAATTTTTCCCTCATTTGCATCACCAATTTCTTTTTATGGATCATTATAATTAGCATATGTACATGTTTAAGTCTCTTCCCCCCCCCCTTTTTATAAATTTATTTATTTTTGGCTGCGTTGGGTCTTTGTTGCTGTGCACGGGCTTTCTCTAGTTGTGGCGAGCGGGGGCTACTCTGTTGTGGTGTGCGGGCTTCTCATTGCGGTGACTTCCCTTGTTGTAGGGCACAGGCTCTAGGCATATGGGCTTCAGTAGTTGTGGCATGCGGGCTCAGTAGTTGTGGCTCGCGGGCTCTAGAACACAGGCTCAGGAATTGTGGCACACGGGCCCAGTTGCTCCGCAGCATGCGGGATCTTCCTGGACCAGAGCTTGAACCCGAGTCCCCTGCATTGGCAGGCAGATTCTTAACCACTGCGCCACCAGGGAAGTCCCTCCCCTATCTTTTCTAAAAAAAGCAAAATTCAAACAAACAAAAAACCCCACTCTCAACCCCACATCCCTCCAACTAACACTGCATTTCTCTGTTCCCGTTCCCAGCAAACTTCTTTTTAAAACTTTTGTTTTAAAATAATTATAGCCTCACAGGAAATTTCAAAAACAGTACAAAGAAGTTCTGTGTACCCTTTACCCAGTTTTTCCCAATGATAACATCTTACATCATAGTACAAAAAGAAACTGACACTGGTACAATCTACAGACATTATGAGAGTACTGTTCTCTGAAATTTTATCACATATATAGATTTGTGTAGTCAGTGCCACAAAGAAGGCAGAAAACTGTTGTATCACTCACTCCTCTACCTCCTATATAATCCCTACACCCTGGCTAATAATCTGTTTTCCATTTCTCTACTTTTGCCATTTCCAGAATGTTATATAAATGGAATCATGCATAATGCAACCTTTTGAAACGGTTGTTTTCACTTTTCCCAGCATAATGCCCTTGAGATCTACCCAAGTTGTTGCATGTAATACTAGTCTGTTTCATTTTATTGCTGGGTAATATTCCACTGAATGGACTCATCACAATTTGTTTAATCACTCACCCATCTAAGGATATTTGGGTTGTTTTTAGTTTTTGGCTATTACAAATAAAGTTGCTATGAACATTCATGTACAAGTTTCTGTGTGTACGTAAGTTTTCATTTCTCTGGGATGAACACCCAGGAATGTTACTGCTGAGTCAGATGGTAAGTATATGTTTAACTTTATAAGAAACTGCCAGACTTCTCTAGAGTGGCTATACTACTTTGATACATTCCCACTAGCAATGTATGAGAGACCCAGTTTCTTTGCATCCTCATCAGCATTTGGTGTTCTCACTATATTTTATTTTAGTTGTTATAATAGGGCATGCAGTGATATCTCATCATCATTTTAATTTGTATTTCTCTACGGCTAATGATGTTATGCACTTTTTCATGTAGTTATCTGTAATCCATATATCCTCTCTGGTGAAATGTCTATTCGTGTCTTTTGCCTATTTTCTTTCTTTTTTTTTTTTTTTAGCTGCGCAGTGCAGCATGCAGGATCTTAGTTCCCCAACCAGGGATCAAACCCATGTCCCCTGCAGTGGAAGCACAGAGTCCTAACCAGTGGACCGCCAGGGAATTCCCTCTTTTGCCTATTTTCTAATTGGATGGTTCCCCCCCACCCCTTTTTTTTTAAACTATTGAGTGTTGAGAGTTCTTTTTACATGTAAGTCCTTTGTCAGGTTATGTGGTTTGGGAATATTTTCTCCAAGTCTGTAACTAGTTTTTTCATTCTTTTGACAGGGTCTTTTGTAGAGCAAATATTTTTAATTTTGTTGAAATCCAATTTATTAATTTTTAAAATCTTCTATGGATTGTGGTTTAGTGTTATATCTACTCTTCACCTAATCTTAGGTCCCAAAGATTTTCTCCTATGTTTTCTTCTCAAAGTCTCATGGTTTTACATTTTACATTTAAACTGATGATAGAGTTTGAATTAATTTTGGTACAATGTGTGAATTTTGAGTAGAGGTTCACCTTTTTACTCATGGATGCCCAACTGCTCTAGCACCATTTGTTGAAAACGTTAAGGAAATATCCTTTCTTCATTAAATTGCTTTTCACCTTTGGCAAAAACCAGTAGGCCACGGTTCAATCTATTTCTGGGTTTTTTATTCTGTTACAATGATCTGTGTATCTGTGCCTCCCCCAATACTGTACTGTCTTAATTACTTTAACTAAATAAATTCTTTAAATCAGGTAGACTGATTCCTCTCACTTCTTTTTCTGTCAGAGTTGTTTTAGCTACTCTAGCCTTTTCATACACATTTTAGGACAAGCTTGTCTACACTGACAAAAAAAATCTTCCTGGCAATATTCTTTAAAGAGTTATCTCTAGTTTCTGTCTCTCCAAATTCATTCCTCAACCAATTCTAATCCAACTGCTATTACTACTACTCTACCAAGACTGTTCTTCTTCAAAAAGTCTGATGGCCAAATCCAGTATTTAGTTCCCTTACATATACAGTAATCATTCAGTAGGATTCTACACAGTTGACCACCTTCTCTTGAAACATTTTATTCTCGTGACTTTTCAGAAACCATGTTTCTGCTCAATTCGCAGTATCTTTTGTTGGCATTCTAACATTTAGAGAAGTAGGAGCTGACATTCTCTACACAATAGCAGAGTGATCTTTAAATATATGTTTGATCATATCATTTTTCTGCTTAAAATTTCCAAAAGCTTCAGTGGGGAAAAAAAGGAGCTGAAACAACTGGCTATCTTTATGCAAAAAAATGAGGTTGGACCCCACCTCATACCCTATATAAAAATGAATGCAAAACAGATCTAAGACCTAAATGTTAAGAGCTAAAACTATAATACTATTACAAGAAAACATAGGAGAACATCTTCATGATTTTAGATTTGGCAACTGTTTCTTAAACATGCTGTACCAAAATCACAAGCAATGGAAAAAAGAAATAAACTGGACTTCATCAAAATTAAAAAGTTTTGTGCTTCAATGGACACTGTCAAGAAAGTGGGAAAAAAACCTACAAAATGGAAGAAAATATTTGTAGATCATATATTGATAAGGAACTTGGACATGCAGAATATATAAAGAACTCTTACAACTTAACAATGAAGGATAAATGATTTTTATCCAAAGAAGACACACAAATGCCCAATAAGCACATGAAAGGATATTCAACATCATTAGGAAGTTGCAAATTAAAATCCCTTCACAGGCACTAGGATGGGTATAATCAAAAAACCAAACAATAACACATGTTGGTGAGCATGTACATAAATTGGAACCCTCTAACGTTGGTGGGAATGTAAAATGATGCAACCACTTTGGAAAACAGTCTGGCAGTTCCTCAAAATGTTAAACATACAGCTACTAAATGATCCAGCAATTTCATTCCTAGGTATATTACCAAGAGAAATGAAAACATATGCCCACCCAAAAACTTATAAAAGAATGTTCATAACAACATTATTCATAACAGTCAAAAAGTAGAAACAACCTAAATGTTCATCAACTAATGAATGGGTAAATAAAATGTAGTATATCCATACAATGGAATATTATTCAGCCATAAAAAGGAACGAAGTACTGATATATGCTACAACATGGGTGAACCCTCATAACATTATGTTCAGTGAAAGAAATCAGACACAAAAGATCACATATTGTAATATAATTCCACTTATATGAAATATCCAGAATAGGAAAATCTACAGAGACAGAAAGTAGGTTAGTGGTTACCCTGGATGAAGGGTTTGGGCAGGATGGAAAGAGGCTGCTAAAGGGTACGGGTTTCTTTCCAGAAGTATAAAAATGTTCTAAAATTGTGATCATGGTGAATATACCTTGCAAATATACTAAAAAACTATTTAACTGTATACTTTAAATGGGTGAATTATAAGGTATGTGAATTATGTCTCAATAAAGCCATTACAAAACAAGTAAACAAATGGAAAACATGACTAGGCTTAAAAAAACAAACTAAAAATTCCAATGGCAATTCATTATAACCAGAACCAATCCCAAAATCCTTACCCTGAAGTTTACAAAGTCTTACAGGATTTGTACTTTTCACCAGCCCCCCATCCCATATTTTGAGGCACTCTTTTCCCTGACAGCTAGAACCACATTTTTTTCATGTCTCCAAATTCACAAGCTTGGTCTCACCAGAGAGCTTCTGTACTAGCTGTGCCCACAGTCCTGTACATGGTTGGCACCTCATCTTTGCATTTTAACCATCACCTTATCAGAAGCCTTCTCTGCCCATCCAATTTAAATAGTCATCCAGTCTCTCTCTATTCCATCTCCTTGCTTTACTTCTCTGCAAAGCACTTATTACAGATTTATTTACTGTCTCCCATGTCCTCTAAAATGTAGGTTCCATCAGATATTTGTCTGTCTTGTTCACTGCAGAATCCACAGTATCTACATGGTGAATAAACACTCAAATGTTTGTTAATGAGTCAGTATTTCAGAATCTTACCTAGCAGTCCTTTATTGTATTTTAGAATCAAGGCATTCCAATTTAGTTACGTGACCCTTAAAAACTTACATTTTTAAAAATAGTGCTTATATGTCTAAAAATATGAGTAGCAAGGAATGTAAAAGAACTACCAATACATTAATATTCCTTACATTTAATCACAGTGTGCATTATATGTTCATATATCTGACACCTATCCATTTATCCATCAATTCTGAGGGTCTACCATATGCTAGGCATTATGCAAGAACACACATAGAACATGGGTCTGGAGTCAGATCCAACTTTATTGTCAGGTTCCAATCCTTGCAGCTGAGTGATCTTGAAGGTATTTAACCTCCCTGGATCTTTGGGTTTTTTTTTAACAAAGTAGTAGGGATAACTAAAGTAAATTTTTATAATTAATTTGTATTTATTACAGATAACCCCAAAGAATCTACAGTATAAAAATATGCAAACATGTAATAATATCATTATATGTGACCCAAAATTTAATTGTGCTGGGTTTTTTTTTTTTTTTGCGGTACGCGGGCCTCTCACTGCTGTGGTCTCTCCCGCCGCGGAGCACAGGTTCCGGACGCACAGGCCCGGTGGCCACAGCTCACGGGCCCAGCTGCTCCGCAGCACGTGGGATCCTCCCGCACCGGGGCACGAACACACGTCCTCTGCATCGGCAGGCGGACTCCCAACCACTGCGCCACCAGGGAAGCCCAAATTGTGCTTTTAAAATGTCCTAAGTCAAAACCATCTCTATAGAGATGCTCTATGTCTACGGTATTCAGAGCTCTCTCAAGTTAATAGTTGTGTGTGTTTAAGCTATAATCAAAATTGCTTCACAAGCAAAACCCTGGCTTTACCTGAAGCCTATTTCTGTATGAAATATAATATGTTTTTTTATTTAGCCAAGTTAAAGATTTGGCTGGATTTTTCAATTTTCTTAAGAGAATCTCAGCCCTGTCATACTAATTTCTGGAATTACATTTCTTCAGAGGGTGAAAAGTGCCAAGACAAGAAGTAAAGAGACTAGGGGCTGATGCTGGGGATGGTGCAAACGAGTGAAATTTTAAACAGAGTAGAGGAAGTGAAGGGAATAAGGAAGTGAGCCATACAAATACGTGGGAGCAACGGTATTCCAAGAAGGGGAAAGAACAAGTGCAAAGGTCCTGAGGCATGGTTGAGGAATAGAAAGGAGATCAATGTGACTGGAATGGAAGGAGTGAAGCCAGACTAGTAGGAGATCAGAGAGGTGGTAGGGCGGGAGTGCAGACCGTGTAGGATCTTATAGGCCTCGGCTAGCGTCGCAGCTTTTCCTCTGAATGAGATGGGAAGTCTATTGGAGGGTTTTACAAAAAGAAATAACTTAATCTGGGTTAAAAAAAAAATTGTTCTGTCTACTGTGTTAAAAATGGGTGTGTGTGCAAAAGCAGAGTTAGGAGGTAATGTAATACCTATCCCAAAAAATGACATTTAAGAATAACCATCTGGGGCTTCCCTGGTGGCGCAGTGGTTCGGAGTCTGCCTGCCAATGCAGGGGACACGGGTTCGAGCCCTGGTCTGGGAAGATCCCACATGCCGCGGAGCAACTAAGCCCGTGTGCCACAACTACTGAGCCTGTGCGTCTGGAGCCTGTGCTCCGCAACAGGAGAGGCCGTGACAGTGAGAGGCCCGCGCACCGCGATGAAGAGTGGCCCCCGCTCGCTGCAACTGGAGAAAGCCCTCGCACAGAAACGAAGACTCAACACAGCCAAAAATAAATAAATAAATTAAAAAAAAAAAAAAAAAAGAATAACCATCTAATAGACTTGCTATCAATTCTTCTATGTTGCATCCTTAAATTAGGTTAGACTACTAAGAGGCCACACACACAGACACGCACATTTATGTTATGCATTTGTATTTATGTATTTATACACCTTCTTAGACCACAATTTTATCTCCATTATCTCAATATTATGTCAACAAATTAGAATCATTACAAATAGCTTTATGAAAACTTATTGTGTATTAGTTATGACCTGTTCTTTCCTGCTTTCTTTACATTATTTCTGAAAAGAATAACTTACTTTTTTTGTTGGTAGCCCTCCCTCCCTGCCCTTTTTGTGTTGGACGCCAAGAAGTTTATAGGTAAATTTTACAAATTAAGCATAACAAATGAGTTGTCCTTTAGAGACAGTATATTTACATTTTCCATTTTTCTCAATTCCAAATTCTTATTTTATCTTTTATTAATCTATTTAGTTACAAGTTGCCTTAAAACAGATGTAATTATAAATGTTTTCATGAAAAAACAATAAAAATTTGTCCTATCACAGTAGAAATAGTTTAGTTCTTTTGTAAATTGCAAAAAGAAGTATAAATTAACTAATAATTCTATCCCATTAGAGAGGGGTTAAAGTTTCCTACCTAAAATCCAGGCTAAAAATGTACTTATCCAAGACAAAGAACATATCGGGCTTCCAGTAGTGTCTAACAGCTATAATGAAGGAGGGATAGAAAACCTGCATTTCAATTTTTATCATAAGTAATAACAATTTAGGGAAAAAATCTTCCACAGCATTCTGCTATGAATACCACCCCCAGCACTGTCTAACATTCTTGGAACACTGTTATACCCAGGTATTTATATGGCTCACGTCCCCATTCATTCACACTACACAATTAGCAAATTATATACACACTTCAGTGTCAAATCTATGACTAAATTCTCCACCAAGAAAAAACACACTGCAAAGAAACTACTTAGCTAAATCTAAATCAATGGCACCTGGAGAGGAAATTTTATTTTTATATTACTATGCTGCTTAGTTATGAAATACTGATATAAAAGATATTGAAATATTAATGGCCCTTCTG
Organism: Mesoplodon densirostris; assembly: GCF_025265405.1. NCBI lineage: Eukaryota > Metazoa > Chordata > Mammalia > Artiodactyla > Ziphiidae > Mesoplodon > Mesoplodon densirostris. The sequence goes on along the minus strand of NC_082674.1, from coordinate 20,704,079 downwards.
AAAAAGTAATCATGATTTCAAAACAAAATCAGAGTTTTTGTTTTGATTGATGGCATACTACTCCATTTGTTCTTTGATTTTTGTCTCCTCCATCTCCCAAAACTTCTTACACCCCCTCTTCCTTCTTTTTATATGCTCTCCTTGCTAAGTCTTTTAAAATTATCCTTTTCCTGGTTCCTTCTAATACCAATCCCTACCAATTGTTAATGCAATCAACAATTTATTTCAAACCAGAGAGGGAGTCCCTGCCTCACTACCTCTAGGCTAATTGGTGACCCTCTGCCCAGGGCTAAAAATAGCCACAGCTGCGAATTCATGGTCAAATTTTTTTTAGATTTGCATAAAACGTAAAACACATACACCCAGGTCTAAAGACAGCAGGTTGACTCCAATCAGCAAAAGCAGGTGTTTATTATCTGAAGAGCAATTAAACACTGTATATATTCACATTATCTTTTTATGTCCCATATTACAGGTTTTAGAGCCTGTTTTCAAAACCACTTGGTTTTCCTCTCCTATTAAAAATTTTTTCTTCTCAGCCTATGTAGTATAATCAGATTTCTGAAATTATGAATCAATGGCAATAGAATTTTCCTTACATAAAATGACAGATGCACAGCTAAGAGAATGTTGTAAAATCCTATTTTTTCCCACTGACATATAATGAAAGGAGTGATATATTCCTAGGAACTAAAAGAGCTTATTTCCTTAATTGTTAGTCCCACACACAGGGTCAAAGAAGCCGCGTGCTCTGGCTGCTATTATGACAGTTATTTTTAGTCTGGACACTGACAGTACCAGAACAGGCCAGAGACAACATCAAGCTGCTCGGCAAGGCAGAGACACCAAATTTCATAACTTTGTGCTTTTGGTAACATAATGAAGTTATTTACTTTATAAATTAGGATGTTAAATTTCTCACATTGAGTTTTATTTTAACAAGGACTGGATTTCCTCACAGATATGCAACTTCTCTACACCCAAAATACCGTGAGTTTAAATTATGCTCATCTTCATTGCCCAAAACGGGTCAAAAGTCAAAAGCCTGATACCTACCCTTGCAGAGCTTACATTACAGTGGGGACAGGAACAAACAAGTAAATAAATATGTAATTCCAACTTGTGATAAATGTTAACAAGGTAAACAGGGTGGAGTGATGAAGAATGACGTAAAGGGGAGGGAGGCAGTAATCCTGATAGTATGATCAAGGAGGTCTTCTCCATAGAGGTGATGTTTAAGGTAAGTAAGAAGTGAAGTATGAACAGAAACCAATCAAACAAAGTCATTCAGTCAACAAATATTTATTCAGCATCTGTATCTGCCAGGGTCTGCTGTAGGGGGTGGTTACATAACCACAAATCAGACAGATGGCATCCCCACCCTCAAAAAGCTGACGTTCTAGTGAGGGGAACAACAATGAACACAGTTTTTAAATATGGTAAATTTAGATACTAAAAAAAATACTGTGACAAACATAAACTAAGATAAACATGATAGTGCCTAAAGGACTGGGGTGGCTTTAGTCTGTCATCATGCAGGTCCTCTCTCAGAGGCTAACGATGAACTGAGATTGAATGAGAGAAGGCAGCAACACAAAGATCTGATAAAAAGCATTCCAAGCAGAAGGAACAGGTGAATAGCAAGGGCCCACAGATGGGAATATGCTTGGCATGTTCAGGAGAGGAAAAAATGACCACAGTGGCTGGAGCAAAGCTGGTAAGAGATGAGGTCAGAAGGGGCAGTAGCCAGAACCTGGAGTTTTCAAATTTATTTCTGTTGAAATGGGAAGCCTCTGGAATGGAGTGGTACTTCAGAATGCTTAGTCTATCTACACTTGGGTGGGTTAAGGGGTACCTACAGGGTATGTACAAAGGTCCTAAACTGGAAGAGAGCTTGCCATGTTCATGGAATTGAAAGGAGATCAGCTGTGGGTAGAGACTATATATACAGGGAGCACAAAAGGAGGTCAGAACAGCAGGCAGGGGACCACTCTGTAAACTGTGGAAAGGAGTTTGGATTTGGAATTTCGGCTTTCATTCAAAATGCAATGGAAAGTCAAAATGGTTATAAATAGGGGAAGGAATGACAACCATGATCATATTTATATTTGAAAAAGGTTACTAAGGCTATTACCTGGGAAAAGTACTAGAAGAAGGCAAAAGGGGAAGTAAGGACCTGTTAGAATATTAAAAGCCTACTGTAATGGTCCAAAGAAGAGGTAATGGTGGCTTGAACTGGGGGTAACAATGGAGACATCAGATTGTATTTGGATTCTAGACATATTTTAGAGAGAGAAAAAATAAGACTTGCTAAATTGGATGTTGGGGTTAAGGGAATGGGAAAACTCAAAGATGGTTCCCGTGTATCTGGCACTTTATGTAGGTAAATGATTAATTTCTCTACAATATGATACTAACTGGTTTCTGGTAACTGTGCAGATATTAAAATCTGCTGCTGGTACAAGATACAGATGTTGGCAGTGGCAAACATTTCTGACCACCCCCCCCAAAACGAAAAAAACAGAAAGAAAAGGCAGACTTAAAGTAACTCACTATGACTGTTTTCCTGGCAGGACCCACTACTCTACGGAAAATGTAGATAGCAAAAGATACTTTGGTAGAAACTTTCTAGAGATCTGGGATTTTAAAAACCATAGCTAGCTGCTTCTCTATCAGCCAAACAAGCTAATTTCAGGCCCACACACCTGTGCCTTGGACAGGTGAGACCCTTATGCAACAGTTAAACTAAAAGATTCCTAGAAAGAAATGAGTGAAGACCATTCGAGTAAGAAAAATAAGACAAAGCTTTAGCACAGACAAAGAAAGTTTCCAAAACTAATATTCAATCACAGAACAATTTTTCATGCTGAAACAAGAACCTGAATATATTCATTCAAACTAAAGAGAGATAAAACTCACTGTGCTTTTTAGTAGCAACTGGAAGCAAAGCACTGAAGTTGAGAATAGCATTTTGAATTTTGGTATCATCATCATAAGTTAAGAGTAATGGGGTTTTTCATCCTAAAAGCTTTCTTGAATCACTGCAGCAGATCTCTTAACCTGGAGCTATATGACTTTTTTTCTCCCTGGAATATTAACATGCATATCAACTCAAGCAAAGAAAACAAAATCAGCTGGCATAATGCTAACCTCTTGAAAACTATTAATCACAAATTTTAACCAGGCACTCATTCCTAATCTTTATAAGAAAATGGATATTCAAAATTAAAAGCAGGGCCTCCCTGGTGGCGCAGTGGTTAAGAATCTGCCTGCCAGTGTGGGGAACGCGGGTTCGAGCCCTGGTCTGGGAAGATCCCACATACCGTGGAGCAACTACGCCCATGCGCCACAACTACTGAACCTGCGCTCTAGAGCCCACGAGCCACAGCTACTGAACCTGCGTGCCTAAGAGCCTGTGCTCTGCAACAAGAGAAGCCACCACAGTGAGAAGCCCGCACACCAGAACGAAGAGCAGCCCCCACTCGCCACAACTAGAGAAAGCCTGCATGCAGTGACGAAGACCCAATGTAGCCAAAAATAAATAAATAAATAAATCATAATTTAAAAAATAAATAAAAGCAGTCAATTGTATACATGAAAACCTAAACTACATCAAATTTTCCTTCTAAAGTGTTATAAACTCTAAATTATAAATGTTGCCATTTCTGTGCTATCCTTGATTTTATAAGTACACTAGAAATCTTTTCTAGATTAATCTTGAAGGCTACACTGGAGGACTTATTATTTCAAAAGAGCACTTTCTGAGGAAGGCTCTCTTTTTAAAAACAAGCGTTAGTTACGTGTTAATCTTTACTTCTAAAAGCTACAGAAACTAAAATGGTAAGAGGAGGGAAAAATGTTTAAAGCCACAGGTCAAGAAACAGAAGGGAGTCTGTGGAGGACAGAGTGTAGGAGGAGGAACAGGACATATTCAGTAGGGCAAAGGTTTTATATATTGTATAAAGAAAAATATATCTTAAAAAAATATATTGTTTTGTATGCTCCTGTTTCTGTTACATACACACACATATACATGTACATATGTATTGAGTCACAGAGTCACAATGTAAAATGTACCTTACCTACTGTCAAAAAAGTTTGAGAATTATTGGCTTAAGTAATAATTGTATCCCCTATTCAGAGGGGATACAGTTAAGAGGAGAGCCAATCAGTCTGGCAAGGCCTAGGAGGGGGCTTGAAACACAAATGTTACATAGGGACATGGTCGGAATAAGACGTGAGGGGCTGGCTGAAATTCAGAATAAGTAATTGACATCCTTTCCCTTGAGATCACTTTAATTATAATGAAATAGAATATGAGGCATTTTTCATTTGCTGGGTTATTTCCCAGTTAAAGAAAAGAAAAAATCAATGATCATGAAGTGGGTTGTGCTTCAAAGAGAATCACTAAATTTAGGAAATGCTTTAAAATGTCTAGATTTTATTTAAATTTGTATTAAATTTTAAAGATGTTATAAAGATTGTACTTCTAATTACATGGTCAGGTAATGAAGACATTCTGGTTAGACATACCCGACTTCTAATTATACCGAACTTTTTGAAACTGTCTTTTGGATTCTGGGACATTGTTCTCTCCTAATTCTCCTTTCTAACTCTCCAACTATGGGTTTGCAATTTCCTTTGCTAACTTGTTCCTCTGCTCAAATATGTTACCATTCTTAGGGCTCTAGCCTCAACATGGGAGATGCCCAAATAATAATACCTACGATTTCTTGAACATTAATTATGCACTGGAGACTGCTCTAAGTGCTTTACCTGTATCACTAATCCTCATAACCACTCTATGATATGTCCTATTACAGTAAAACCAAAGATTAACATGAATTCATATTTACCACAACTGTTGACTGGCAATGAAGAAAGAAAAATGATAGTTACTGGAAAGAGCAGCATAATCAATTGACAAACTACTATTTATAGGAGGCAGTATAGCAATTAAGAATGTCACTCTCAACCCTACATTCTGAGCATGTAATGCATCCCAGCTCTGCTATTTACATGCTGTATGACCTTGGTTAAATTATTTCAAAATGCCTCCATTTCATTATCTATAAAATAGGAATAACCCAAGAGAAAAGAAAGCATTTGCCTATACAAAGATCTGTAGCAGCTTTATGGTGAATAAACAAGTTGTGATTTATCTTAACAATGGAAAACTACTTAGCAATAAAAAGTAATGAACTTATTGATATACATAAAATCACTGATAGTTTTCAAAATAACTATGCTAGGTAAAGAAGCCAGACCCCTCCCCTCAAAAAAGACAAAGAAAAATAACACATTATATGACTGCATTTGTATATAGTACTAGAAAATGGAAACAGGTCTATAGTGACAGAAGGCAGAAAAGTGGTCGCCTGGGGACTGGGGATAGGAAGGCAAATTACAAAGAGGCTTAAGGAAACTTCTGAGGTGATGAATATGTTCATTATCTTGACTGTGGTGATGGTTTCACAGATTTATATATATGTCAAAGCTTACCAATCTGTATACTTTAAATATGTGTAGTTTATTGTATGCCAGTTATACCTCAATAAGGCTGTTTAGGAAAAGAAAGAAAAAGGAATAATATATCTCTCACGGTCATTGTGATCACCTAATATTCACTGAAAAATGCTGCTATTATAATTTTAAAGTCTATGATTCATACCTGAATACAAATTTAAAGAATTTTATTGGGCTTCCCTGGTGGCGCAGTGGTTGGGAGTCTGTCTGCCAATGCAGGGGACACGGGTTCAGGCCCTGGTCCGGGAGGATCCCACGTGCCGTGGAGCAACTGGGCCCCTGTGCCATAACTACTGAGCCTGCGCTCTGGGGCCCATGAGCCACAACTACTGAGCCCACGTACCACAACTACTGAGGCTCATGTGCCTGGAGCCCGTGCTCTGCAACAAGAGAAACCACCGCAGTGAGAAGCCCGTGCACCCCAACGAAGAGTAGCCCCCTCTCGCCGCAACTACAGAAAAGCCCGAGTGCAGCAACGAAGACTCAACGCAGCCAAAAATAAATAAATGTATTAAAAAAAAAAAAGAATTTTATTGTGCTTCTATGGGGCAAATCCTATACAAACTAATGAAACTAATAATGCCTATAAAAAGTTATAAACACATTAAATACATTTTTAGCTTAAGACTCTCCAAACAACAAAAAGATTACATTAATTTTTATATAGTGTTTCTGAGCAAAATATTGTGCTAAAAGCATTACCTAGATTATTTCATGTAATCCTTATAACAATCTTTTGAGATAGGTGATATTATCTCCATTTTACATATGAAGATATAAGGGCCTCACAGTGGTATGTAACTTACCCAAGTTCATACTGTAAGTAGAAAAGGTAAAACACTCAAGCCAGATCTCACGGACTCCGAAGTCCATGGCAACAATTTTTTTTTACATCACTGAAAGAAGGTCACCTGACTACTGGCTTAGAATGGGAAGTTTCCCATATGTATATGTATAACTGATTAAACTTGTTATAAAGCAAAAAATTAAATTAAAAAAAAAAAAAAAGAATGGGAAGCTTCCTAGAATTTAAACAGTTGACAAGGAAGGATTTCACTGCCTAACCTTCAGGAACTTAACATTCTACTACATAAAGTGAATAAATTAGCATTACTTACCATATCTGTAGCTTGATCTTCTTTCCTTGTAATTCAACTGTTTTGATCTTAAAGTCTATTCCTACAACATAGAAAAAAAAAGGTAAGTTGTATCTATGGCTCTGAACATGGCTATACTAAAATTAATTGGTGTAAAAACACACTTTCAAAATTTGTTTGTTTGGTTCTGGAAATTTACTATGTATGCAATTCTGAGCAAAAGTGTCCAACTGTAAACCTGTGTGATATAAGATCCAAGACAGTAGAAGAAACAGTTATATACAGAGAGATTTTACAATTAGGAAATGAAAAAAAAATTGTAATATCTAATATTTTAATGCAAAAGAATAAAAAGATGTTTCCTATTAGCAAAAAACATAGGCTTCACTAGCTTGCGGAAAAGAATACTACCAGGGTTAAAGAGGGTCATTTCATAATGATGAACAGGTCAATGAATTAGAAAGTGTAAAAGTACTAGATGTTTATGCATCTAGTAACACAGTATGTCACAGTACATGAAGCAAAAGTATTATAGGTTCCCCAGGATCTGTCTGCTCTTTAACTAACTAAAATCTTCAACTTGGCCCTTTCAGTTTGTTTCCCGTACCCGATTAAAAGAAAAAAAGAGGGCCATTTGTCTGACACTTACAAACCTCAGACTATGTCTACAGCCCATATTTTTGTTTCTCTAGGAATTACTGAGAAAATCGTCCTAAAATGACCTGGTTGTCAAGAACAACTCTGAACAGGACTGAACAATCCCAGTTAGTCATAGAATTTGTTAATTAATCTTAATGACAAACTTGACAACCAATACTATTTCAGAAAACTTTCCTGAATAGAAGTGAAATTAGGACAGTCTGAAAGCTCTAAACCCTTTGTGATGGAAACCAGGTAACACTGGAAAACTTCCAAGAATTTAGACTGTTTTAAGCCATCCACCTAACTGTTCAAGACAGAAACCTCATCCTAGACTCCATGAGTTTCCCTCTCCATCTCATGTTGTCTATCCTCAAAAGAATTAGCAGCAGTTGAAGCAGTTCTTCATTCTTTTCTGCACAAAAACTCTGCTAGTGTTTCTACCTCTCCAGCCACTCGTCAATCTTCATTATTGGCTTCTCCTCATCTAACTTTTCTAAAAATTAGAGTGAACTTCTTTTCCCTGATTTTATGGCTTTAAATTCCATGTACACACTGGCAACTCTAAAATTTTATATCATAGCCCAGACTGCTCCCCTTAACTCCAAACTTAAGATACCGAACTGCTTATTGGCTATCTCCAAATCTCATCTTTCACAAAGACTAAAAGCAAAAGTCCCTAAAATAGTGCATAAGGTCTTACACATTCTGCCCACCTCCCCCTGTTCACTCTGACCTCAGCATTTTCTATATCATCTTTTTAAAAAAAATATTTACTTATTTATTTTTAAAATTTTGGCTACACTGGGCCTTCACTGTGGCATGCGAGATCTTTAGTTACAGCATGTGGGCTCCTCAGTTGTGGCAGGCGGCATGCATGCAAGATCTAGTTATCCAACCAGGGATCAAACCTGGGCTCCCTGCATTGGGAGTGTGGAGTCTTACCCACTGGACAACCAGGGGAGTCCCAACCTTTTCTGTATCATCTTACTCTGATCTAGCTGACGGTACTGGTTTCCACAAGTTGTTCCACACACAGGTCAGGCAGATTCCCACCTCAAGGCCTCTGTATATACTGTCCTCCCATCCTGGAATACTTTCTTCTCCATCAGAGCTCCTTCCCCTAGTTAACATATCTTAAGCTGCAACTTTTCCTCATGCCCCTTACCCCATGTCCATTATCTGTTAATACTCCCTTAACCCTATTCCTTACCTTTTAATCTTTAACATTCCTTAAATATACTGTATATATTTACTTATTCCTTTTCTTTTTCTGCCTCCCTTTGCCAAATATAAGATCCAACAAGGGTAGGGAGTTTTAGCTGTTCAATTCTATTAAATTCCCAGCACCTAGAGCTATGCCTGACATATAAGCAGGCATTCAAGAAATCACTGTTGAATAAACAGATAAATGACATTTTCTAGAGAAAATAAAAGGGTCCCTGAGAAAAGACACAGATACTTCACCTTTAGGGTGAAACTCACCACTTGACAAGCTCCACACTTGCCTACTTAGCTTCCAGTCAGCTTTTTAGAGCTTCAGGCAAAAGCATGAAAGACAAAGTTCCAGTGAGATATCAAAATTAAAAAGCAAAAACAAACAAAAAAGGAAACCTGGAGGAAACAGGGGCAATACAAAGGAAAAGATATAGTTCTTTTTATTTTCTCAGAACGAGATGGGGGGGTAGGGGGAAGAAACAGTAATCTGAACTAGAAAACTCCTGGAAATTAAAAAGGCAGAAATAATATACTCAACAGAAAGGCTGTAAGGGAAAATTAAGATCCCTCAAAAAATACAACAAAATGACAAAGAATGGAATATATGTGAGATATGATAAGTCAAAATATCATACCAGGAGATCTGACATCTAACTCATAGAAGTTCAAGAAAGAACAGAGAAAATGACACACAGAAAATAGTAATCTAAAAATTATGCAAGAAAACTTAACAGAATCAAAGGAATCTATTTTAGACTGAAAGACTCACCTAGTACCTAGCATAATGAATAAAATAAGATCTATACCAAATTATATCATCATGAAATTTCAGGGCTAAAGATAAATTCCAGGAATAAAGATAATATTATAAAAGCTTGCAGAGAAACAAACCAGGCCATATTAAACAATCAAGAATAACAACTCTGAACTACTCAACGGCAACACTAGAATCCAGAATACAAAAAGGTAAATAAAAAGTATTCTTGGGCTTCCCTGGTGGCACAGTGGTTAAGAATCCGCCTGCCAACGCAGGGGACATGGGTTCGATCCCTGGTCCGGGAAGATCCCATGTGCTGCGGGGCAACTAAGCCCGTGTGCCACAACTACTGAGCCCACACACCTAGAGCCCATGCTCTGCAACGAGAGAAGCCACTGCAATGAGAAGCCCGTGAACTGCAACAAAGAGTAGCCCCGCTCACTGCAACTAGAGAAAGCCCACACGCAGCAACGAAGACCCAACGCAGCCAAAAATAAATTAATTTAAAAAAAAAATTCTCAACCTATATCCAGCCAAAATCAAATAAGAGTAAAAAAAAAAGGCATTTCTAAAGATGAAAGATCTCAAAATATTTAGCTCTCGTGCATCTTTTCTAAGACAGCTACTAGGAGAGATTGCTTTACCAAGAATAGGAAGAAAAAACGTCCAGCAAAGAGAGTGATACAGGGAATTCCCTGGTGGTCCAGTGGTTAGGACTCAGTGCTTTCACTGCCGTAGCCTGGGTTCAATCCCTGGTCGGGAAACTAAGATCCCGCAAGCGGGTTTCCCTGGTGGCACAGTGGTTGGGAGTCCGCCTGCCGATGCAGGGGACACGGGTTCGTGCCCCGGTCCGGGAGGATCCCACATGCCGCGGAGCGGCTGGGCCCATGAGCCATGGCCGCTGAGCCTGCGCTCCGCAATGGGAGAGGCCACGGCAGTGAGAGGCCCGCGTACTGCAAAAAAAAAAAAAAGACCCCGCAAGCCATGCAGCACACCCCTCCACCCCCCAAAAAAGAGTGATGTAAAGGGCAGTTCAAACTGGCCTAGAGAAGCAACCAGTTCAGTAGAGAATTGAGGACAGAAAACAACAGGACAGAATAAAATGCTTAAATGCAGAGAAAGTGCCAAGAGGTATGCCTCCTAAGAGAGGGAGGGGATGAAATGGTGTTAATGGAATTTAAATGAAAAGAAGAGTTCAGAGGGTCTGGCAATTCTGTTGTAGAGTTTGGGATAAAGTATGAATAGCACCTTGAAATCTAAGCATATGTAACAATGAAGGGACTGTAAACTCAGTAAAAACAGAGAGCTGTCCAAGAAAGGAAATGCAATTATAGTACGCTACTTGGTTTAGCAGTTAACAAAACGTGTTATAACTATTTGAGAAGATGAAGGGAGAGGCACCAAGAATGCCTCATGGTATTAGAGTATTCCAATTCTCATCTTCCATAACAACAAGAGAAAATTTCTCAAATTAGCCTTTTTAAAAGTTAAAAACATATGACTAGGGAATATGGGGTTGAATATCAGAAGTAAAGGCCAAAAAGTGTTTGGGAAAGGTAACACACAAGTGAGCATGGGGCAAGGATTTATTGTTGCTGCTGCTGTGGTCATAGGCCTTAAAGTACTAACTTCTAAAACTCTGTAGCTATTACATTAATAGAAACAAAAATTAGGTTAAGAGAGGAGGAGGTATGTTTACAAATGTTCTCTCCACGACACAAACACTCCGACTTGATCACCAGACTTCTAGCATGGCCCCAGGCCACCCCTACAGTCTCATTCCTTCCAGCCTTCTTTCTACAGTCACTCTCAAAAACAACTTTTACAACGGTGCACCTTCCCAAGTAAATACCTTAGTCACTCCAGCATGTACTTTCCACACCCTCAAACATAGGTTGGAAAAACCTATATTTAAGATAGAGTAGAAAAGTTTTTGATACAATTTAAAGATTAGGGCAAAATCAATAACTCAGCTGCCAAGAGAAGCTAGGAGAACCTATCACCCTTTAAGATTCTGCCAGGGAGAATCAGATTCTCCTGCAACACTATCATTTGTTAAATTACCACAGACTAGAGCAAAATCATAGGGTTTGATCCAACCAGCGATTCTTTTCCAGCTTTTGCTTACGTAAAAATATACTAGAGGGCCTCCCTGGTGGCGCAGTGGTTGAGAGTCCGCCTGCCGATGCAGGGGATACGGGTTCGTGCCCCGGTCTGGGAGCATCCCATATGCCGCGGAGCGGCTGGGCCCGTGAGCCATGGCCGCTGGGCCTGCGCATCCGGAGCCTGTGCTCCGCAACGGGAGAGGCCACAACAGTGAGAGGCTCACATACCGCAAAAAGGAAAAAAATATATATATATACTAGAGGAAATCCCCACTTTTTACAGATTCCTGGGACCCAGTTCAAACGAGTATTTCAATTTACCACAGTCTAACTCATTTATCAATTTTCAGTTGCTCAGGAAAGTGAGAAACAATATCAGGCAAAACATTTGCCTTAATGATGTTGCACCATCCAGTGGCAAGAAAAGTAACTGCAACTTCTAGTCACTATAAATATCAGTTCGCCAAAGCTTGGCTTCTGATGACACACCAATAGTAATTAATGCAGGCAGAAACAACCTATATAATAAACTCCAGACAACCAAAGTTCAACAACTTATAGCTAAATGATCAATATCTGTGGTTTTTAACAGGTGAAAATCAAGTGTTTTCACCACACCAGGAGAGGAAATAGGAATCGCATACCTACAATCCTTTGCATGTAGCTTAGTCTGAAATTTAAAAAAGACCAGGTCTAGTCCTAGCTCTGTCATTAACAGCACAAATTTTGAAAAGGCCATTTTCCATAATGGACATCTCCATATGGATGTGAAAATGGAGAATGCAAGAAAGTTCCCTCTGAAGATCCTTTCATTTAATAGTAATAGCTTAGTAAACACTTTGAGAATTTACAATGTGCCAGGAACTGGGTTTTTTTTGTTTGTTTTTTGGGGGTTTTTTGCGGTACGCAGGCCTCCCACTGCTGTGGCCTCTCCCTTTGCGGAGCACAGGCTCCAGACGCGCAGGCTCAGTGGCCATGGCTCACGGGCCCAGCCGCTCCGCGGCATGTGGGATCTTCCCGGACCGGGGCACGAACCCGTGTCCCCTGCATCGGCAGGCGGACTCTCAACCACTGCGCCACCAGGGAAGCCCCCAGGCACTGTTTTAAGCCCTTTGCATAGATAACTCATTAAGTCATCTGAACAATCCTAGTCCATACTATTATTTCCATTCTACAAATGAAGAGTGAAATAAAAACCAATAGCAGCAGCAAAAGAAAAATCAATTAACGCTAATATTCACTGGATAATTAAATATTGTAAGCATTTCACATATACTATCTCATTTAATATTAACAAAAATCCTCTGAGAAAGTACTAATATGCCTATTTTATTTTATTTTTTATTTTATTTTACTTTGGCCGTGCCACACAGCTTGCAGGATCTTAGTCAGATCAAGGATCGCACCCAGGCCCCGGCAATGAGAGCGCCAAGGCCTAACCACTGGATCGCCAGGGAATTCCCCTAATATGCCTATTTTATAGAAGACAAAATATACAGTAATTTACTTAAGGTCACAGAATTAATAGGCGGCAAAAACCAGGACTCAATTCCATGTCTGTTTGATTGCAAACCATACATGCTCTTAACCTATTTTCTACTGAGGTAAAATTCACATAACATAAAATTTACCATTTTAAAGTGAACAATTCAGTATATTCGCAATATTGTACAACCAGCACCTCTATCCAGCTCCAAAACATTTTCATCATCTCAAAAGGAAACTCCATACCCATTAATCAGTGGCTTTCCATTTCCCCTCCCACCACTCCCCTGGAAACCACCAGTCTGCATTCTGTCTCTATAGATTTACCTATTTTGGATATTTCATATAAATGAAAGCAAGTAACATGTGACCTTTTGTGTCTGGCTTCTTTCACTTAGCATAATGTTTTCAAGGTCCATCCACATTGTAGCATGTATCAGTCAGTACCTCATTCCATTTTATGACTGAGTAATATTCCATCATATGTATATACACCATTATCTGCTTATCCACTCATCTGTTGACGGACATTTCGGCTGTTTTCGCCTTTTGGCCTTGGTAAAGTGTTGCTATGAATATGCATGTATATGTGTTTATATGAGTACCTGTTTTTAATTCTTTGGGGTATATACAAGAAGTGGAATTGCTGGGTCATATGGTAATTTTGTTTAACTTTTTGAGGAACCACTGTTTTCCACAGCAGCTGCACCATTTACATTTCCACTAGCAATGTATGAGGGTTCAATTTTTCTACATCCTAACCAATGCTTATTACTTTCCTTTTTGTAAGTCATTCTAGGGGGTGCATAGGAAGTGGTGCCTCACTGTAGTTTTGATTTGCATTTCCCTAATGACTACTGATACTAAACATCAGTTCACATGCTTGTTGGCCATTTGTATACCTTCTCTGGAGAAAAGTCTATTCCAGTCCTTTGCCCATTTTTAAATCAAGTTATCTTTTTGTTGTTGAGTTGTAAGAGTTCTTTATATCTTCTGGAAAACAGAGTCGTATCAGAAATATGGTTTGCAAATATTTCCTCCATTCTATAGGCTGTCTTCACTTTCTTAATTACCTTTGATGCATCAAAGTTTTTAATTTTTTTTTTTTTTTTTTTTTTTTTTTTGCGGTACGCGGGCCTCTCACTGTTGTGGCCTCTCCCATTGCAGAGCACAGGCTCCGGACCCACAGGCTCAACGGCCATGGCTCATGGGCCCAGCCGCTCCGCGGCATGTGGGATCTTCCCGGACTGGGGCACGAGCCCGTGTCCCCTGCATTGGCAGGCGGACTCTCAACCACTGCGCCACCAGGGAAGCCCCAAAGTTTTTAATTTTGATGAAGTCCAATTAAATGATCTATTTTTTTCTTTTGCTGCATGGCATTAACTACTGATTTTAATTTTTGAAATGAATGAGACAGGATAAGTTCCTGGGAACTGAGAAATTACTGACAAAACCAAAGCTAACTTCAACTCTTCCAACTACATCCTAAGATGTAATAAAGGGATAACACAAGCATTTCTAGTGCAATGTAATATATATGTATTATCTACAAGCTATTTCACATTATAGTAATGTGTGTTACAGAAGAATAAACCACACTTACTATATACTTGACACTGAATGAAGCAGACAAAATCCTCTGTTGAAGGGATTTACATTCCAGGGAGAGGAGACAAAAAAAATAAAATACGTGAGGAGAGTGTTTCAGGCAGAGGAAACAGTGCACAGGGTCTGAGGTAGAAATATGCTTGGCATGTTCAGGAAAGATAAGTAGGAGTTTGGGTACAGTGATAACGAGTCTTCTGATCCATGAACATGGTAGAGTTCTTTTTTTTTTTTTTTTTTTTTTTGCGGTACGTGGGCCTCTCACTGCTGTGGTCTCTCCTGTTGCGGAGCACAGGCTCCAGACATGCAGGCTCAGCGGCCATGGCTCACAGGCCCAGCCGCCGTGCGGCATGTGGGATCTTCCCGGACCGGGGCACGAACCCGCATCCCCTGCATTGGCAGGCGGACTCTCAACCACTGCGCCACCAGGGAAGCCCGAGCTCTCTGTTTATTTGGGTCTTCTTTAAGTTCTCTCAACAGTATTTTGTAGTTTTCAGTGCCTAGGTCTTGCACATATTTTGTTAAATTTATCCCTACTTCATTTTGTGGATAATACCGTAAATGATAATTTTAAGTTTCATTTTCCAATTGTTTTTTTTTTGCTAAATATAGAATACAATTTATTTTTGTATTGACCTTGTAGCCTGCAAACTTGCTACATTCACTTATTAATTACAGTTGCTCTTTTTTTTCGGGGGGGGTGATGGTGGCTTAGAATTTCAATGTATATAATCAGGTAGTCTGTATAAAGGCACTTCCATATCATCTTCCTTTTCAAGCTCTATGACTTGCTTCTTTCCCTTTCCTTATTGTACTAGCTAGGACCTCTAATATATTGTTGTTTTGTACTGGATCCTCAAAAGAGAAAGCTTAGACTGAAAGTTTCACCATTAAAGTATCGTGTTAACTGTACATCATTTAGTTGGTTGAGGAAATGTCCTATTCCTAGTTTGCTGAGGTATCATGATGCAAAATGAGGCTGCATTTTGTCAAAGGGTTTTCTATACGTATTAAAGATGTTCATGATTTTTCTTCTTTATTCCATTAAGGTGGATAATTAAAACTGATTTTGAATGTGAAGTCAACATTGGATTCCTGAAATAAATCCCACTTGGTTGTGACATATTATTCGTTTTATAAGTTCCTGGAATTGATTTGCAAGTGAGATAAGAGTTCTTATATACATGTTCATGAAAGACATGTCAATGATCATTAGGAATAGGTCTCATCTTTATATGGTTTTAGTATCCAAGACAAAGCTGGTCCCATAAATGATTTGGAAGTGTGCCCTCCTCCTATATTTATTGAAGTAGTTTAAGATTGGTATTTTCTCCCTTAAACATTAGATAAAATGCACTAGTGAAGCCATCTGGGCCTTGAGGCTTCTTTCAGGGAATTTTAAACTAAGATGCAGTTTCTTTTTATTTTTTTTACTATTTTAATTTTTAAAAAAATTTTGGCCACACCACACAGCATGCGGGATCTTAGTTCCTGGACCAGAGATCAAACCCGTGTCCCCTGCAGTGAAAGCGTGGAGTCTTAACCACTGGACCGCCAGGTTAAGTTCCTCAATTTCTTTAATATATGTCTACTTAATCAATTACTAAAGAGGAATGTTGAAACATCCAGCTATGTAATTGTACATTGT
This sequence comes from Mesoplodon densirostris, assembly GCF_025265405.1. Lineage (NCBI taxonomy): Eukaryota > Metazoa > Chordata > Mammalia > Artiodactyla > Ziphiidae > Mesoplodon > Mesoplodon densirostris. The sequence goes on along the minus strand of NC_082674.1, from coordinate 20,687,999 downwards.
CTATTTCTCCTTCCAATTCTGTCAGGTTTTGCTTCAGGTATTCTGAAACTGTTATTAGGTATATAAATATGATAAATTGACAACTTTATTGTTCTGAAAAGTCTGTATTACTGTAAAGTCTGTATTTATCCCTCACTCTGATATCTATTTCGTCAAATATTAATAGTCACTTGAGCTTTTTTATGACTAACAGCTTATTAGATAGACCTAATTTTTTTTCAGTGGTTGCACTAGCATTTATAATATACATTTTTAACTTAGGACAGTCTACCTTCAAACAGCATTATACCACTTCTGGTATTAATATAAGACACTTATAGCAGTATGCTTCCATTTTCGCCTATTACTGGGCTATTTAAAAAACCTTTTTTCTTCTACATGTTACACTTCTACATTTTCTAAATATTATGAATCCTATAAAACATAAAAATCTTTGCTTTAAATAGTCAATTGTCTTCGAAATAAACTAAAATGAGAAAAAAAGTGTTTTATATTTCCCCACATATTTACCATTTCTTAATCTCTTCCTTCCTTTGTGCAGATCTGAGTTTCTATCTGGAATGATTTTCTTCAACCTGAAAAATTCCCTTTAACATTTGTAATAGTGCAAGACTGCTGGCAAGAAATTGTCTCAGCTTTTGTATGGAAAATGTCTTTATTTTGACTTCATTTTTGAAAGATATTTTTGTTAGGATTAAATTCTAACTTGATAGTTTTTTCCTTTCAGAAGTTTAAATATGTAATTTCACTGTCTTCTGGCTTGCATTGTTTCTTCCTCCAACTCCCCAATTTGGGGAATACTGTAGATTTAAGAAATTTTTTATTTTGAAATTATTTTACAAAAAAGTTGCAAAAATAGTTCAGAGTTCACATATACCTTTCATCTAAGCTTCTCCTAATGTTAACACTTACATAACCATAGTACATTTATCAGAAACAAGAAAGTAACACTGGTACAATGCCAACTACAGACCTAATCCACCAGTTTTTTTTTTGTTGTTGTTGTTGTTTTTTTACTAATGTCACTGTATTCCAGAATCCAATCCAGATTCCCACTTTGTATTTAGCTGTCATCCATCCTAGTCTCCTCAAATCTGTGACAGTTACTCAGTTTTTTCTTGTCTTTCATGACCTTGATACTTTCGAAGAATACTTGTCAGGTATTTTGTAGAATTCTCCCTCAATTTGGGTTTGCCTGCTGTCTTCTCATAATTAGAGTAAGGTTTTGCATTTTTTGGTAAGAATACCACAAAACACCACAGATGTCATGTTTTGCCTTTCTTGGTTCATTATATCAAGTATATATTGTGGATGCCTTCTTTCTATGATATTAACCTTAATAACTTAGTTAAGGTGGTATCTACAGAGCTTCTCTCCACTGTAAATTTGCTGTTTTTCCCTTTGTAATCAATAATTTCTAGAAGAAAATACTTTGAGACGATGCAAACGTTTCTCATCGTACCTTCACCCACTGATCTTACCTTCCACCACTGGACTGCCTGTGACAACTATTACTGCAGTATTTGCCTAATGGTGATTTTGTTTCAGTCACGGTTTTACACTTATTAATTGGAATTCTTCATTTATGATTTGTCCCTTTTACCTACCAACCTACCTGTTTGTTTTATACATACCAATATGGACTAATGGCTATTTTATTCTATTGGTAGCAATGCAATATTATAATTATTTCATTACAGCTTTGGACATTAGAAGCTCTTTCAGGTTGGTTCTTACAAACTTTTTTTAAATTAATTAATTTATTTTTGGCTGTGTTGGCTCTTCGTTGCTGTACACAGGCTTTCTCTAGTTGCAGCGAGTGGGGGCTACTCTTCATCGTGGTGTGCGGGCTTCTCATTGTGGTGGCTTCTCTTGTTGCGGAGCACGGCTCTAGGCACGTGGACTTCAGTAGTTGTGGCCCGCGGGCTCAATAGTTCTGGCTCGAGGGCTCTAGAGCGCAGGCTCAGTAGTTGTGGCTCACAGGCTCTAGAGCACAGGCTCAGTAGTTGTGGCGCACAGGCTTAGCTGCTCTGCTGCATGTGGGATCTTCCCTGACCAAGGCTCGAATCTGTGTCCCCTGCATTGGCAGGCGGATTCTTAACCACTGAACCACCAGGGAAGCCCGGTTCTTACATACTTTTGACACATCCCATCCCTTTCTGAGCACTTCTTCATTTTCTGGCACCAAAGATGCTCCCATATATCCCAGTTCTGGAATCAGTCAGTTCTTTTTAAGAGTCCTGGTTCCTTTTGTTGAAAAACTGAATGTAGAGTCCAAGATCTGGGCACTAGGCATGCTCACTGCTTCTTCTAGGCATTCCCAGAGGACAGAGTGAGAAAATATATTTATGTACACTAATCCATGCACATACACACACCTGTATTTCCACAACCATCTGCACGTATAATATATAAAACCATGAGTTCATACTGATAATTCTGATTCCAATTCAACATCACAGAGTTCCTTCTAGTCTTCTTCATTTCCTTTCCTTAACCTCTCTAACAATAGAAACCTGGCTCTCATTATCTAAAATATATTTACTTACATGTTCATTCCTAGTATATACATAGTTGCCAACTTGCTAACCCATACCCTTGTGAGAAATCAGATTCACCAAAATGCATGTTTACAGTCCCTTTTATCTTTAGTCTTACAATAGCTAATCAAATACTGTTTTCTAAAGGTATTTTGATTATTCTTTTCTTCCTCCTCAGTGTGGTTATTTGCTCATTTGTTGGCTTATATTGTTTCATGAAAAGTCAACAGCTGTTCTTACCTTTGTCCCTCTGTATATGTAATGTGGTCTTTTTTCCCTCTGGCTTCTCTTAAGATTTCTCTTTGTAACTGGTTTTTAGCCACTGGATTAGCACGTGTCTCAGTGTGATTTTCTCTATGTTCATCCTACCTAGGTTCATAAAGTCTATGGGATTATAGTTCTCATCATTACTTGGAAAATTTTCAGCCATTATTTCTTCAAATACTTCTTCTGCAACCACAGGACCCCCACCTACCGTCCTGGAGTCCAAATGCACATGCATGAGACTACTTGATAATGTCCACACATCACTAAGGCTCTCTCCCTTTTTTCCCCAGACTTTTCCCCCTGTGTTTCATTTTGCACAGTTTCTATTACCTTACACTGATCTTTTCTTCTGCAGTGTCTTTTCTTCTTTTAATCTGCTGTTAAGCCCATCAGCTGAATTTTTCATTTCAGATATTGTGTTTTTCTGTTCTAGGAGTTCTAATAGGTCTTTTTTACATCTTACATTTCTCTCACGTTCATGCTTCCTTTAAATGCTTCAATGGGTTTCTTACATGTTGAGTTTTGTTCAGGTGGGCAGCTAAATTAGTTGAGAATCAGCTTAATCCTTTTGAGGCCTATTTTTCAGCACAGTTTTAAGGTAGGACTTGAGTAGCCTCTTTTCTAAAGTTACTTTGGCCCTACTCCTAAGGAGTACCATATCTGGGGACTCTCCCAAATGGTTCTGATATTCCACAAGGTCTCTCCATTCTGGCTGGTCAAAACTAGAAATGTCTCACAACCCAACGTTAAGTCCCAATAATTCTCCCAAGTCTCTGGTAGTTGTTCTTCCTCTAACAGTTAGTTGTTCTTTGCCCAGCCTATGGAGCACCACCCAGCTTAGTATCCAGCCAAAGAGTCAAAGGAACTCCTCTGCAGATTTCTGGGTTTCACTGTCTGTGTAACCCCATCTTCTATGGTAATCACCCCTGCAAATTCCAGCCTCCCAAGTCTATTCTCTGACTTCCACCTCCTTGGCCCAACAAGACTGCCTCACCCTGCTTAGATTCTGATTAACTTAGATTCTAACTGGAATCTAGTTTCAGAAAGAAAGCCTGTGAGATTCGCAGGGCTGAATTTTATTTTCCTTCTCTCAGGGATTGCAGTCCTGCCCTGCCTGTTGTATGTGTTTTGTCCAGGTTCCTCCTTATTTACGGCCAGAGGGCTAATCTGGTACCAGTAAATTACTCTGTAATGTCCAGAAGTAAAAGTTCTCAACAGCTTTATTGTCTTTTAAAGGTTTAAGCAATCCTTAATCTTTTCTGGGATACGTTCCAAATCATTTGAGAACCTAATGAAAATCACGGATCCTTTGCACATGCCCTCACACCAATGTGCGTACATACAAGATCTGTAAAAGGAGAATTTCAGGGAGTTCACAGCCTCTGCCCCAGTCCCTCCACCTTCTATTGTTCCAGAGGGTTGTAACTTATAGTACTGGTACACTACACGATCATTCTTTCCAGGTTTTAGGGCCAATTTTAATTTACTGAAAACTTACTAAGTCTGAAATTAAAGTATTTGAGCCAAGGAATTTTTTTTAAATCAAATGAGATGCTTTTTTTTTAAAAGTTTATTACAAAGTTCAGAAACAATCCAGCTATTATTCTTTCTTCACCTGTGACAGATAATATTTCTCATGTATCTTCATGATGATATACTGGCAGTCTGACACTACAGAGTGAAGAAACAAAGCCAGAGTAATCTGGATTTTGTACCCGATTTCCTAATTAGCTTTCTTTCATTATATAATTATTAAAAAGCAAATTATTTTCTTTTACTATCCCAAATCTAGCCACCAGCAAAGGCAACACTGATACTGAATTATAAATATATATATTTCGTATACATACTTATTCACCATTCTTCTCTAACTGCTGTTAAAAGCTGGCATTCTTCTAGCATACAAGTCCTTAGAGTACAAGCCAGCTCTGTCAGGCCAGATGTATGTGAATAAATCACCTCAGAAGTCACCCTAGTCCTATGCACTCACAATAAACACCTGTTGATTTAAGTAATGGAAGAAAGTTGAGGGGGTAGAGACAGAAGGGTGAATTGGAAAGGACAGTATTTTGGGGTACTTAACATCTAATTAACAAAAATCAATTGACCAGAATGTAAGGGCTTATTTCTGAACTCTCCACTCTAGTTCATTGATCTGTATGTCTGTCTTTACACTAGTACCACACTGTCTTGATTACTGTAGCTTTGCTTTAAGTTTTGAAATCAGGTAGTGTGTCTTCCAACTTTGTACTTCTTTTCAAGGTAATTTTGGTTACTCTGGGTCCTTTCTATTTCCACATGACTCTTAGGGGCCACCTGTCAACTTCTGCAAACAAGCTAGCTAGGATTTTGATAGGAATTGCACTGAATGTGTAGGTCAATTTGGGTAGTACTGCCATCTTAACATTGTCTTCCAGTCCATGAACAGTGGGGTAATCTTTCCATTTACTTAGATCTTCTTTAAGCTCTTTCAACAGTGTTTTCAGTGTGCAAGTCTTGCAGTTCTTTTGTCAGATTTATTCCTAAATACTGGTTTCTTTTGATGCCACTGTAAATGGAATTATTGTCTTAAATTCATTTTTGGATGTTTCATTGCCAGTGTATATAAATACATTTCATTTCTGCATATTGCTCTTATATCTCATTCATAGACTTTTAAAAACCAAAGTAGCTAAAGTATCTGTACATTATATTACCTCAAAATTACATTATAAATGCCAACAAAAGTCATTCTAACAAAAAATAATTTCATCCAAGTAAACCAAAGAAGCTGACATCACACGGTAATATATAATAAAGCCCAAGAACTGCTGTATCTGTAAGTCAGGATGAAGAAAGTCTTATTTGTTATGCACTAATTTTAGAGACACTCCTCTAATTCATAAAGCCATTAGGATTCTCACAAGTAATATAGTTGGAAAAGTCAGCTGGGAAATCTGACAAATTCCACATCAGTTAACAGACAGTAATACAGAAGCAAGAGAAGCAATACCACAAAAACAGAAAATTAACATGTTTCTCTATGAACAAAAGATGTGATGCCTTTTCTCGACCTGCCAGAATAAGTTTTCCTATTTGAAAATTTAAAGTTTCCTTTAATACCTATATTTGTAATACCCATGTGGCATTTTAAATATTTACTTAGAATTTGCATTTTACCACCTACCAAATTTGGTAAAAATGAAAAAAATATAACCAATTCACACGTACATCTCACACAATTTCTGAAAACTCAAACGCTCTGAAAAAGTAGAACACAACCCACTTACTATGTCTTAATTATTTTGAATTCAAGATTAGTGTAGTAGAAATTAATAAGCTTTGCTCTGTTTCACAGAAGTCATAAGATTTGTTTCATTGGAGTCATACATTTCCAGAGGTAGTTTTAAATTTGGCCTGTGTAGTTAACTCCTTGAGTCCCTAATGAACTTCCTCCATTCCTTTATTCCTGAGCTTCTTTTTTTTTTTTTTTTTTTTTTTTTTTTTTTTTTGCGGTATGCGGGCCTCTCACTGTTGTGGCCTCTCCCGTTGCGGAGCACAGGCTCCGGACGCGCAGGCTCCGGACGCGCAGGCTCAGCGGCCATGGCTCACGGGCCCAGCCGCTCCGCGGCATATGGGATCCTCCCAGACCGGGGCACGAACCCGTATCCCCTGCATCGGCAGGCGGACTCTCAACCACTTGCGCCACCAGGGAGGCCCCCTGAGCTTCTTTTATAATGCTTCTTTGACACTTTTCTAAAAAGGAAAGAGAAACTTTTTTCATGTCAAAGAACTGAGCAAGTAGATTCTGTGATAAAACACCATTAGCTGCTTTTGTTGCTACTTCCACTACTCAAAATTTTGGAGGCACCTTCCAGAAGGTAGTGTTCTCTAGAACATGGCGGTATCTTCATATGTTCTTATTTGGTACCACAGCATCAAGAGTAACTCTGCCTCAAATAACCATCAATGATCCCTTCAAAACTACTCCAATCATACTGATGATCTGTTAGGTTGTACACTACACATCAATAAGCAAATATAAGGTTAGGGCTGACAGTGAATTAACTTTAGGAATTAAGAAAGGCAGTATGGACCACAGTGATTAAGAGGATATAGACAAACATGCTCTCTGACTCTGCCATGTACTAGCTGTGGTGCACTGGGTGAAACTTTAACCTCTCTAGACCTGTTTCCCTCATCCACAACAGGAATTAAAATTTCTATCACCAGTATGCTGTGAGGATTACATGAGGATTACATGAGGATTAATGTGTAAAAAGTCTAGGATGGCACATAAAAAGCCCTCAATTAAGCTATTACATTGGTTCTGAACATTACTCTAGCTAACCAATTTCAGCCTTCTCCCAGTCTTTGGGATTAACGCTTTGCCATTAGTGAGTCAAACTGTCTATCTTCTTTTTGGCCTGCCCTTATCTTATTCTCCTGATACCTCCTTGATCCAGACCAAACTGTATTCCAAGCAGCATCTCAAGTCAGCAACATTGTTCTCAATTTTTCCAGAACTTGCTCACTCATCTTCTAACCCTTTGTTGCTTTCTATCTTCCTTCCCCTTTTATGGATATTTGCAACTTTTCAAGTATTAAAAGGTTTTCTAAATCATTAAAATGAGTTCATATACTATCTTTAAAGGCCACCAAATCTTCAGAATCTAGGACTTGTTGATCAACTGTTTCAAACTTATTAATGCATAATGCTTATTAATGCATAATACTTACTCTCTAAGTAATATGACAACTTGTTATTTAGTCACGACATTTTTACATCAGAAGAATACTTTGCAATGGCATTTGTTTATTCTGTATTAGATAAAACATAGCCACTTTAAATTCCTGCTAATTCACTTGACTTCCCCAAATCTTTAAGTCCTCCTCCCTTTTAGATTTCAGATGAGGTTTTATTTAATGTTTTTCATTTTTTAGTCTTTTTTTTTTTAATGGATTTATTTTTGGCCACATTGGGTCTTTGCTGTTGCGCACGGGCTTTCTCTAGTTGCGGCAAGCAGGGGCTACTCTTCCTTGCGGTGTACAGGCTTCTTACTGCGGTAGCTTCTCTTGTTGCAATAGCTTCTCTTGTTGCGGTAGCTTCTCTTGTTGCGGAGCACGGGCTCTAGGCGCACAGGCTCAGTAGTTGTGGCGCACGGGCTTAGCTGCTCCGCAGCGTGTGGGATCTTCCCAGAGCAGGGCTCAAACCCATGTCCCCTGCATTGGCAGGCGGATTCTTAACCACTGCGTCACCAGGGAAGTCCTCCTTTTTTTAGTCTTAAGAAACAAAAACAAAAAAAACTTTCAAGCAACCCTCTTCTCTAGCTTATTTATCAGAGAGACAAAAACATCTGCTTAAACAAGTTAAATCTGTGCTGATCCACTCAGGACACTGCCAGCCAAAGCACAAAACCATTTCAATTCCAACAGAGAACCGGGAGGAGGTGAATGGGAAGGATCTTCAAATGGCATCAGGCAATAAATGACTTAATGGAGGGGACGAGGACTGTTTTCCCTACTGGAAAATAAAGGATAGTTCTACTTTTGGCACTTAAGAATTTAGGAGACATGGTTTGTTAAGAATGTTTGATGTGGGGAAAGGGGATGTACTAATAAAATTTAAGCATAATGTTCTCTAATTCCTTAGCAATATTCCACTTTCAATTATCTCATCTTGGCATCTTTTTTCTTCTACTGTCTAGGAAGCCTGTACTCTCACGATGCTGCATGTATCTGCTTCAAAATTGAGAACCGGGCCTCCCTGGTGGTGCAGTGGTTGAGAGTCCGCCTGCCGATGCAGGGGATGCGGGTTCGTGCCCCGGTCTGGGGGGATCCCATATGCCGCGGAGCGGCTGGGCCCGTGAGCCATGGCCGCTGGGCCTGCGCATCCGGAGCCTGCGCGTCCGGAGCCTGTGCTCCGCAACGGGAGAGGCCACAACAGTGAGAGGCCCGCATGCCACAAAAAAAAAAAAAAGAAAAAAAAAAAAATTGAGAACCAGGCATGCCTCTTCAAGACCTCCAAATTAGGGCCTCCCTGGTGGCGCAGTGGTTAAGAGTCCGCCTGCCGATGCAGGGGATACGGGTTCGTGCCCCGGTCTGGGAGGATCCCATATGTCGCGGAGCGGCTGGGCCCGTGAGCCATGGCCGCTGGGCCTGCGCATCCGGAGCCTGTGCTCCGCAACAGGAGAGGCCACAACAGTGAGAGGCCCGCATACAGCAAAAAAAAAAAAGACCTCCAAATTAATCTCAGTTTCCACTCATAACAAATATGGGAGAAGAACCTCTGCCTTTGGCCCCAATTTCTTATTCCTCCCAGAGGTCCCTGGCTTTTGTTACTACTTTTGTTTTATCTAACATTTATATACTGCTTACTATGTGCCAGACACAAGCACTTTACACCCATTGACTCATTTAATCCTCATAGTAGCTCTTAGGGTTTTGTGGTTGAGAAAAACTAAGGCACAAGGAGGATAAGTAATTTACCCAAGGCTAGTTTACACATGGCTACTAAGACTGGCTTTTTAACTCCGTCAGTTTGACTCCAAAGTCCACGCTCTTAACTATGAATGCCACCGCTTCCGTTTTTTACCTTGAAAAATAAAATCTGTAACTTACAGAATGCCTGTGCAAGAAATCAGACCAATGGTTCTCCCTCCTTTATAGGACCAATCTTATGTTGTTTCCAGAGGTGATAGATGACAAAGAAAAGGTGGAAAGATTTAAGAGTCCTCAAGATCCAATCAATGTAACATTACCATTGCTATCACAGCCTTTCACTTTACTGCTCCCTTTTGAAGCCCCAAAGTAGTATATAAGTTATTTTGCATATCAGTTAAGTCACTTTCCTCCAAATCTCTTAAAGAAATGTTGCTTTATTCTCTCACAGAGGCACTACTGCTGGTACACTGCTATTTCTCTATATGTAGGACTGCACAAACCATCTCTCAGACCATGCTAATACAGGAACCACAAAGACAATCCATATAAACCCCTTAGTACAGTTCCCAGCACATTAGTTAGTCTAAGTGTTAGATCATATCACTTTTATTACAGACAGGAAACGAAGGCCAAGATATGAAGTCATTTGCCTATTAAAAAAATTTGTTACCAAAGCTAGTTTTCTGTCTCTAGTACAAAGTTCTGTCTACTACTATACTACCAAAAGATTACCTCCCATTAATTGGTTACCTTGGTTCTCTTTCACTGCAAACACAGAATAAGGAATTGTTTTTCTATTTGAGGGTTCCTAGACTGCTAAAAACATTCTACTAATACAGTATTAAAATTAACTATTTCTAAATCAAACAGAAATTAACAATTGTAATAACAATATAGAAAGCATTAATTCCAAACTTCCTGAAAGGAGTACCCTCATTTGCTCTTTACATTTCCTGAAACATGTGTGATTCCATGCATGCCTATAGAAGTCTTCCTTATCTACTGATAGATTCCAAGTCACAAGGCTGTAAAAAGAAGCTAAAGTTATAACACCATGAAAATACTAATAAATACACAACTTACTAGCATCTATCCCTCAGCCATCACATAGACATCGTTGGTATGTCTCTTACAAGATGTTCTAATAATATAGTGTAAACTTAATTATAAAGAGAGACTGGAAATCCAGTAAAAGATGCACTGAAAAATGATAGGGAAGAAATAAGTCACTGACAAACAAAGGAGTGGATAGTTAACATATAAACAGAAATAGATAAGGATGGCAGCACAAGTGGGCCTAAAATTAAAATTATATGAACAGGGACTTCCCTGGTGGCGCAGTGGTAACGAATCCACCTGCCAATGCAGGGGACACGGGTTCGAGCCCTGGTCTGGGAAGATCCCACATGCCGTGGAGCAACTAAGCCCGTGCACCACAACTACTGAGCCCACGTGCCACAACTACTGAAGTCCGCGTGCCTAGAGCCCATGCTCTGCAACAAGAGAAGCCACCGCGATGAGAAGCCCACACACCGCAATGAAGAGTAGCCCCTGCTCACCGCAACTAGAGAAAGCCCGTGGGCAGCAACGAAGACCCAACGCAGCCAAAAATAAATAAATTAAATAAATTTATATTTAAAAAGTTATATGAACAAAGGATTAAGAGAGTCCCTTGAAGAAATGAGTAAGACTCAAACTTTTTTGTTTTTGAAGGTGTTATGTATATTTATTTTTTAAACAAATTGCAATCATAACAGTATGTTATTGTGTTACTTTTTTGGGCGAATTGAGGTAATATCACTTCAAAATAAAACAGTTTGAGATACTGCCATGGACTTAATGTATTTTTCATAGTTAGAATAGCTTCTTTGTTGGAGCCTTCTGCCCTATTTTAATCTCCTGTTATTCCATATTGTTTAAATGTGTTTTTAATGGCTTTTTATGTTCATACTATAAAAGTCAAAAGACTCAAGGATTTTATTTATATAATTTTGTCAGAAAAAGTATGCCAACACTTCCAATGTTAGATTCTTTTTCTCAGTGCTAAATAGTAACAAGGATTCAAAATTATAATCTAAATTTTGTCAAATACAAGACAAAACAAACTAGGTTTCATAAGTTTTAATTTTATTTCTCAGCAATTTCCCAACATTTTTGTCTGTTTTCCATTACTTGTTAGGAACTTTCTTTTACTGTTTTGAATGGATTCCCTTTAAGTGACTTTCCTCAGTACCATTATTTCATACATTATCCTACCATCTGACTTTTCATTTTGTGTCAGTCTATCCTACTAGATTATAAACTGAGTTAGGGTAGACGATACATAGAAGCAATGAAAGAGGTAGACCACCAGGACTCAAACTTTTTGTGCTGAGGAACCCTTTATACTTCTAAAATTACTAAAGAGCCCAACAAGCTTTTGTTTATGTGGATTACATCAATTTATATTTACCACATTAGATATTAAAACTAAGAAACATTTAAAAATATTTAGTAATATATTTTAAAATAACAACAAACCCATAAATAACATATTTATGAAAAATAACTATATTCTCCAAAACAAAAATAAACTGTGAGAAGAGTGGCATGATTTTATAGATTTGTAACTTTAATGTCCAGCTTAACAGACCACAATTTTCACAACTACTTCAGCATTCAGTCTGCTGCAATATGTTCTTCTGATTGAAATGCATGAAGAATATGAAGTATATGAAGAAAGTCTAGTTGCATGCAGATATGTAGCTGGAAAAAGGAAGAATATTTTAAGAGCCTTCTCAGATCACCCTAAATATTCTTCTTTGACATTACCAACCTCAACAAGTGGTACTTTCTTAAAGATTAGTTGCAATGTGGTACCTAAAACCATGTCAATGAATTTTTCATATTCTATTACATTAAATCCATCAGCTGCTTTACACTTTGAGTGGATCTTTTTATCCATGCATGATTTTATAACATATAAAACATTAATTTTTTGGAAAACATCAGTTCACTAAGCTTAAGAACATAAGTTCCAAATGTTGACACATCTCATTACACAATATAAAAAAATCATATTCATTAATATCACCACGGACTTCATCAGGAGAATCTCTAAGAACTGGAAAGCTGTCAAGCTCATGGAGGCAGACCCAAGTTTTCCAAAATTCTGATTTTCATTTAAAAGCATGAATTTATCATTGGCAACAAATACTATCATTTCATTCATTTGAGAAAGTATCTGCCAAATCCTCGTTTGAATAACCATACGATGCCAGTTTTCTTTCAAGTATGAATCGAGTTCCTGAAAAAGGTCGCCAATTTAAACAATTTTACAAGTGCTTTTCCTTGAGACAACCATCACTGTCACAGAATGAGGCAGAAGTATTTAACATTTACTTCCCATTTTGTCACAGAAAAAAGATGTGTGCTCATGCATCAAGATTTAATAAAACTGAAAATTCTTTCCGCTTCATCAAGGACATTTTTAAGTGAAATTAAGCTTTGTTTTCTCCTGTTTGAGTCCATGGTGGTGAAGAATACAATAACTAACTAGGCCAGCTTGGTGCCACTGTCTTAGTTCACACTAAGACCAGCAATTTTACATACCATTGTTTCTGTACCATGATGAAAATGGCAAATAACATCTTAGAATTAATATGAAAACAGTTTTGACTATCTGTCAAAAAAGATCCCCAGGTGGGGTCAGTGGAGATCCAAATTTTGAGAACCATGGAGGTACACTAACATTTGTTGATAATTTACATGCCATACGATGTTAGACGCTTTCATTATGTATTTCACTGGTTCCTTTTTTAAAAAAAACAGATGAGGAGGACTTCCCTGGTGCACAGTGATTAAGAATCCGCCTGCCAATGCAAGGGACATGGGCTCAAGCCTTGGTCTGGGAAGATCCCACATGCTGCAGAGCAACTAAGCCCGTGCGCCACAACTACTGAGCCTGCGCTCTAGAGCCCGTGAGCCACAACTACTGAAGCCCGTGTGCCACAACTACTGAAGCCCGCAAGCCTAGAGCCCATGCTCCGCAACAAGAGAAGCCACCGCAATGAGAAGCCTGTGCACTGCAAGAGTAGCCCCCGCTCACCGCAACTAAAGACAGCCCGCGTGCAGCAATGAAGACCCAATGCAGCCAAAAATAAATAAATAAAATAAATAAATTTATATATAAAAAAATTCCAAAAAGGAAAAAATAAATCCTTGAGGTTCAAAAAGATGCACAGTCACTCTATTAAGTGACTGTGAAAACTTAACGTTTTTTAAAATGGTAAAACACAAACAGATAAAACCAGATTTAATACTGATTTGCTCAAATCACAACTTCACGATTTGATCTAGTCTTCCCCACCATATCTTATTGAGCTCTTTAGCCTATCCTTCTGAAGCAAGCTCGAATTTCTGAACTTCTCAGAAGAGCCAAAAACAAGTCCTCTACACTCTGTGAAAAAGCCAGGAAGTCAAACACAGAAAAAGAGAAACTTAAAGCCAAGAAGACCAACTTCCATGATAAAGCCAAGGATGCGTAGCTTCAAGTTCAAGGGCCCAAGCATTAAAAATCAAGGAGCTCTCATAGAATACTTGTAGCTTACACATCCACTATGGCTCAATATAACAGGCAATGAAAAGTAAAGAGAAATCTAAGACTAACACGCAATGAAGTACAATGCTCCACACCAAGACTGTTACCAACAAAGCTATCTGAGCACTCAAAGTTGTTTGCTATCTAATACATTAATATCTTCAAGATATACCTCAGAAAGTTTAAATTATGGAAAAACATAAATCTGTAAATGCTGGAACACTGCAATCCAACAGTTCCAGGGACAGTTAGGATTATGTTTTTTATTTACAGAGGCAAAGATGCAGTTTTACTGATGCTGCTAGGCAGGTTCTTGCTCCTGGTGACAGGACCACTAGCTTCAACCACGGTCCTGCTGCAGAAAATTTAAACCACTTCTATTAAAGCCAATTTTGGGGGCAAACAAATTCCAAAGCATCTCAATGCTGTTTAGAGGGGAAAAGAGGCTGTATTAGACACTATGAATGTATTAGCAGCTCAATTTTTTTTAAAAAATATGAGATTATAGACATAATAGGCATAAGGCAAATCAGAAATTCTTAAATTTAAAATACAAGGAGCTGCCTCAGTAGTCCTGTTCCCTAGCTATAGTGTACTGTATTCTCTCTCAACAATGAATCTGCATGAATTGATATGCTAACTGCTCTGCAAAAAACCCTTTTATTAAAAAACAGTAAATAAAACATACACACAACGACTCTTTCTTTCCCCTGACTTCTACAGATGAGATATGAGATATCATTTAGTTTAACTGGCCTTTATTAAGCCTTGCCCACATAGTCAGTCTGAGAAAATGACTCAGCAAGACTCAGCCCATATGAGTGAGGCGATTAACACAATTAGGTTAAACACACATTTCTCTAACATGCCCAATTTACAGATAAAGAAAGAGGCTCAGAGGTTAAATTACTTGCTCAAGCTCACAAAGCAAATTAACCATGATTAGAATTCTGTCCCCCGGCTCAATATTCTGTCACATATACTTGGGCACTAAAAGATTATTTCCAAAAAATTAAAGGCTCATTGTCAGCCACCAATAGGCTCGTTCACATATACTCTCTCATGATCCTTAAAGATTAAATCACTTAATATACAAACGAGCTTAAACACACCTATGTTAAGTCTTTCACTAGAAAATTCCAACTCCAATACATTTTGCACATTGTTTGGGCCAATCATCCTTTTAAGGCTGAATCTGACCACATCACATACCTGCTTAGACCTTCACTGGAATTCAAATCGTTAGCATGGACTACCAGGCTCCGGATGATCTGGCCAATGCCTACCTCTTCAACATCTACTGCTCTGCTCACCTTACCTGACTCATACCTGCAACACAGACCTTTTTGTTCTTTGAACTAGATAAGCTTCTTTACTCACCAAGGACCTTTTCCTATTTCCTCTGTCTGGAATGTTCTTCCTTCTCTCCTCACTCTTTTCTCCTACCTAACTTCTTATAATATCTCAGATAACAGCATAAATTCCAATTCCTCAGGACCGAATTCCATGAGCTGCCTCCCCATTCCCTGAAACAGATTAAGAACCTGTTTATTCTGATTTCACAATATATTTTGTATTCATAGTAATTATCTAATTAGAGATTACTCTGGTTTGGTGTTTATGTTTGATGAATATGCATCACATCACCCCCACCAAATTGCTGCAAGTATGGTGATCATTAAGTCTGTTTGACCAAAACAGTCTTCATTTGTCATGTTTCCCAATGTCCTGTCCAAATTTACTATGTCTCAGATTTCATATTTTTAACAAAACTGCGTTAAAGTATGTGGAGAGGGTTTGGCAGACCTTGAATTGGTACTAACTTCTGCCAAGGTCTTACCAAGTAGTTATGTGAGACTAATGTCCAGTGTAACCAGTTATCACTTTTTTTTTTTTTTTTTTTTTGCGGTACATGGGCCTCTCACTGTTGTGGCCTCTCCCGTTGCGGAGCACAGCCTCTGGACACGCAGTCTCAGCGGCCATGGCTCACGGGCCCAGCCGCTCCGCAGCATGTGGGATCTTCCCAGACCGGGGCACGAACGCATCGGCAGGCAGACTCTCAACCACTGCGCCACCAGGGAAGCCCCAGTTATCACTTTTTAACACATGGTTGCATCTAAAAAGATAACCAGTGATAACCTGTTGCTCTTTCCCAACCCTTTACAAATGCAAAATAACTGACATTTCCCTTTCCAGCATAGCAAGCTGACAAAGTAATAAAAGTAATAAAAGGCAGCCAGTTCCCTGTTTTGTTTTGGGTTTTTTTTTGGGGGGGGGCGGTGGCACACCGCTCTGCTTGCAGGATCTTAGTTCCCAGATCAGGGACTGAACCCAGGGCCATGGAAGTGAAAGTGCCAAGTCCTAACCACTGGACCACCTAGGAAGTCCTCAACTCCCTCTGGTTTTAACAGATGCTGGGAAGAGAATGTTTGAAGCTGCTGCCTCAACAAGATGCAAGAAGTCATCAGGTCACCAGTCAGTGGGATAAATGGGAAACATGGAAAGTTATATGTATATGTGAAATGTTCTTTTATAAAGTATACAGAGAGTAAAAATGTTTTTGCTACGATAATTTTATATTATACAATGTATATATACAATCAATATATATATTTTGCAGTAAGCCCTCTAGGCAGCAATTTACTCAGAAAAAGTTTATGTTTAAAGTGATAATACTGACAAGAAGAAACAAATCTGACGCAGCATCAGCATTTAATTCATAAGGTAGTAGTTACTGAAACACTGTGTCTGAAGATGACAATAACACATGCAGCTACAAAAGATGCCATTACAAACATTCTGTGAAGCACGACTTAATTTAGGTCAAATGACTGTTCCTCTAAATTAATTTTTCGTTTTTTCAATTCCAAGTTTCTTGTCACTCAAAAAAAATTTTAATGAATCAATAATTATTAATCTGTTGGCTTCATTAGCAGAATAACTTGACAAAGAGATAGTCATGTTTCAAATAGAAAAACCATCATCCTATTAATGGCATGTTTTACTTCGTCCAATTTATGGAATGAAAATTAAGCTTTTGGCACTGAAAACAAAATAATGTAATTTGAAAACTACGTTAAGAAGTTAGTTATATACGAACACCATGGCAAAATGGTTATTTGTACTTTTTTAAAATTTGAAAATACTGTATTTTCAAAGTCAGTCCCAGGGTCATTACAAGTGCTTTCTAAAAACACCAAATAAGCCTTTACGTGAGCAACAAACAAGAATAGAAATCACTTTAAGGTACGTGGTAAAAAACTGGAGACTTTATTCTAAAGAGGTTTTGTTTCACAAGTGGACTCATCATGAAAACACTAGAGAATTAGAACTTGAACAACTATTGGTTTTGCCATACTCCCATTTACTAGGCACACCTCTCCCCTATAAAGTGTTGTGGGTAAATAAATAATAGTAAGAGTAAAGCTTCTGTAGGTTCGTTCTGTTGAAGGTGAAACATCTGATATTACTGTGAATGCTACTGTGAATTGAGTTAAAAATATATGCAACATTGAAGACAATTTTTTTTCTCTTAGTAATAATGAGGATACAAATTCCAGTGGAGTACAGATGTCATGGTAAGACAGTATTTCCACTAAGCTTAAAAAAAAAAAAAAAAACCTATACAACAAAAAAATATACTTGGAATGATTGTGGAACACATTATAACTGCAGGGACTTCCCTGGTGGCGCAGTGGTTAAGAATCCGCCTGCCAATGCAGGCGACATGGGTTTGAGCCCTGCTCCAGGAAGATTCTACATGCCGCGGAGCAACTAAGCCTGTGCGCCACAACTACTGAGCCTGCGCTCTAGAGCTGGCGAGCCACAACTACTGAGCCCATGTGCTACAACTACTGAAGCCCTCGCGCCTAGAGCCTGTGCTCCACAACAACAGAAGCCACCACAATGAGAAGCACGCGCACCGCAACAACGAATAGCCCCTGCTCAAAGCAACTAGAGAAAGCCTGTGCGCAGCAACAAAGACCCAACACAGCCAAAAATAAATTAATTTTTTTAAAAATAAAATAAATAAATAACTGCATACAAAAAGGCTACAATATTCTACCAACTGAAAGACAAGCTTTAGATGTTAAACCTTAGAAATACACACAGTGACTCGACTAAAACCTGTGATCAAGCTGTTAATAATACATATGAATGAACGGGCAGCATGTGATTTGTTACATGTCCTCAATCATATTTTAGAAGTGTCTGAGCCTTTAAAGAACTACTTCATGAATCTAAGTATCCTACAATGGTATTGAACTTTTTTTAAATAAATGAGTCTTCTAAATTTAGGTTGCATTTTTAAAAATCAGCTGGAGGTATTTAATCAAAGTATTTAATGAAGTGAAATGCCAAAAACATCTTAAGGCTTTCTTTTTTTCCGGTATGCGGGCCTCTCACTGCCGTGGCTTCTCCGCCGCGGAGCACAGGCTCCGGACGCGCAGGCTCAGCGGCCATGGCCCATGGGCCCAGCCGCTCCGCGGCATGTGGGATCCTCCCGGACCGGGGCATGAACCCATGTCCCCTGCATCGGCAGGCGGACTCTCAACCACTGCGCCACCAGGGAAGCCCCTCTTTGTGTTCTTTTTAACACACACATCAAAGTATATATACAGTCATCCCTCGGTATCAGTGGACGCTCAAGTCCCTTATGGCTGGCCCTCTGTAACTCGGATACAGAGGGCCAACTACAGCACACTTTTTAAAGAGAGAAAAATGTCATATTTTAAATCTGAAGTCATTCCCCTACTTGATGATATCTTAGAAAATCCAAACTCCTTAACAAGACTTTTGAGGTCTTCTACAATCTAGCCCCAATTTATGTTCTGTCATGCCTCGAATTCTAGCCTCTACGTACTACCTGCAGTCCCCAAACACACCATGTACCAATGACTCCTCCATTCCTATATTCCTTTATATTCTGGCTCCAGAATGTCTGGACTCAAACTCTCATATTCCACAATAGTAAATCAACAAATAATGTCTAAAATTAATAAATAAACAGAAGTATAATCATATGATTTAGAAATATGACTTTTAAAAAAAAAGTCAGGAAAATGCTTGCTTAATCATGGCCATGTTAACACAATTCTAACTAATGAAATGTGAAAGTAAGCCGGCCAAAGGGCTTCTGGTCAGAGATTTTATGCTCCTAAAAGAAGACAGTGGGGGAATTCCCTGGTGGTCCAGTGGTTAGGACTCGGCAATTTCACTGCCGGGGACCCAGGTTCAATCCCTGCTCAGGGAACTAATTTCCTGCAAGCTGCGAGGTATATCCCACAAGCTGCAAGGTGTGTCCCCCGCCCAAAAAAAAAGAGAAAAAGAAATGAGAGAAAGACAAACAGTTTCTGCAACCAAAAATGTAATAACTGATTCATTCATAGATCAAACCAACAGGTAAAATGTTACTAGAGAATAAGATAGTTGCACCATCTAAAAGCATCACCCTACCTATCATTTATTAATTACAAAGGGGGAAAGTACCTTTAATGGAGAAATCCGGCAGGCTCTATCTTACCCAAGGGCTCAAACTTAGTATCTCCAATAATAGGAAAAAATGACATTATGCACTGAGATGTGATGCACTGAGAAAGACACATCACCTAGGTAGTATTTTTGCCAAAATGTTTAATTTGAATCTATTCATGAGGAAACAAATCCAAAATGTGGGCCATTCTTAATAAAATATTTAGACTCATTCAAAAAAGTCAAGGTCAAAAAAAAAAGTCAATGTCACTATCTTATTTATTCTAGATTAACAAAAGTAAAGAGACAAGACAACTAAATTCAATGCATAATCTTGAATTGGACTCTGGACACCTACACCACCAACCACTCCCCAAAAAAGGCAAAAATGTTGAGGCAGTTTGAGTAAGAACTATAAAGCATATATTACTGACTAATATTAAATTTCTTGGGTGTAACTATGAGATTGTAGTTATATAAGAGAACATTCTTGTTCTGAGGAGATATGTACTAGAGTATTTAGGGGATGAAGTGTCATGATATCTGTAGCTTACTTACAAATTTTCAAATGGCTTAGCAAATAAAAGAAATACAAATACAAATGGTATGAGTGCACAAATGCAGCAAAATGTTAATAATATAGGGCTTCCCTGGTGGCGCAGTGGTTGACAGTCTGCCTGCCAATGCAGGGGACACGGGTTCGAGCCCTGGTCTGGGAAGATCCCACATGCCACAGAGCAACTAGGCACGTGAGCCACAACTACTGAGCCTGCGTGTCTGGAGCCTGTGCTCCGCAACAAGAGAGGCCGCGACAGTGAGAGGCCCGCGCACCGCGATGAAGAGTGGCCCCCGCTCGCCGCAACTAGATAAAGCCCTCGCACAGAAATGAAGACCCAGCACAGCCATAAATAAATGAATGAATGAATGAATGAATGAAGAAGAGTGGCCCCCGCTCGCCGCAAAAAAAATGTTAATAATATAGAAAATCTACATGAAGGAAATATATGTGAATAGTTACACTATTTCAAATTTTCAGTGCATTTGCAAGTTTTTAAAATAAAAAGCTGGAAGGGAGAAAAAGAAACACGAGGAAGAAATTGTCCCTTTTCCTCTGGATGATGTTATGACTCAGTATGTGTGGAGCCTAAAATTGCTGCATGTATCTCTATACCAATGAAGAGAACTAGCCTGAGTACAAACTAACTGACTGAGTGGCAGGATGTAAAGATAACTTGGGTTCTTGGTGAGGATGCTGAGCATTTAACAAACTAACCCTAAAAGTGACACATCTTCAAACATTTTGTTGTTGTTTAAGCCAGCTGGGTTGGGGGGCGGGGGGGCAGGGAAAAGCAAGCAGCTGTCACCTCCTAATACATAAATGTACTGAAAAAAAGTATTGCCATCAATATTACATTAAGGATGAGGAACAAAGAATTAGCAGCAAAGAAGAGGGACATCACAATACTTATCCTTTCTATGCTACACATTCTAATGCTATGTTTTTAAGCTAATAGGCATTACTTTAAATATAATATTAAAATATATATATTATTTAAATAAAAACAGATGCACCTGTCATTGGAAATCACTTTCCTGACCCAGGAGTAAAGACACTTACTACAGTGATTTACCACACGATAAAAACATTCTAAACCAAAGAAAATGTCATATATAGAAACCAACTCCATCCCTTTTCTGAAAGCTCCTAGAACCTTAGGCTGGTGGTAGTTAGATTGACATTCCAGTGAGTCCCATTTAAGGGGTATGATGTTTGATGCTGGGAAGAGCAATGGCTGCTTAAAATTATCAACAGAGATAAATGGGAAAACAAATCTCAACTACGTATCAGCTCTTTCAACCTAAAAATATGAAAAGCAAGTCAAATTCTTTGTCTATAAAGAAACTACATCTAATCTGTTTATAACCATCCCCAAAATTATGTACCCAAAGAAATTACTCTTGTAAAATATATTTTTCTTCTCATTTGTGTGTGTGTTTTGATAACTACTTCTATTTTTTATTTATTTATTTTTTGCCCGCATTGGGTCTTCGTTGCTGCGTGCGGGCTTTCTCTAGTTGCGGCGAGCAGGGGCTACTCTTCATTGCGGTGCGTGGGTTTCTCATTGCAGTGGCTTCTCTTGTTGCAGAGCACAGGTTCTAGGCGCATGGGCTTCAGTAGTTGTGGTGCACAGGCTCAGCAGTTTTGGCTTGCAGGCTCTGGAGCACAAGCTCAGCAGTTGTGGCACGTGGGCTTAGCTGCTCCGTGGCATGTGGGATCTTCCCAGACCAGGGATCAAACCTGTGTCCCCTGCACTTGTAGGTGGATTCTTAACCACAGCGCCACCAGGGAAGTCCAAAAAGATACTTTTCAGTAAATTTTTATGAGTCACAAAATGGTAGCCCTTGTACCAATATTTCAGGTCTGGCCAGTATTGTTTCGTTCTAGGTTTTTTTAAATGATTTCACTTTTGTAAAAGTCTGTATTTCCAGCTTCTCTGGTATAATGTACTGGAAAGAATATGGGCTTTAGAGTCTGAGAGACCAGGATTAACAATTCTAGTTTCACCACTTACTAGCTGGGTGACCTTCTTGGCTCAATTACTTAATGTTCCTAATCCTCAATTTTCTCATTAACAAAATGGGGATAATACAAATTTCCTCAGAGGATTAGTGTGAGAATGAACTGAAATAATGTACAGGCATACCTCATTTTATTGCATTTCACTTCACTGTGCTTCAAAGACGTTGCGCATTTTTTACAGATTGAAGGGTTTGTGGCAATCCTGTGTCGAAGATGTCTGTTGGCATCATTTTTCCAACAGCACTGCTCACTTCCTCCTGTCTCTGTGTCACATTTTGATAATTCTCGAAATACTTCAAAGTACTGGAGGTTTGTTCCAGACCACCACAATAAGGCAAATGCCACAATAAAGCAAGTCACATGAATCTTCTGGTTTCCCAGTGCATGTAAAAGTTATGTTTATACAACGCTGTAGTCTATTCAGTAATAGCATTCGGTCTAAAAAAATGTACATACCTTAAAGATATTTTATTGCTAAGAAATACTAACCATCATGTGAGCCTTCAGTAAGTCATAGTAACATCAAAGATCGCTGATCACAGATCACTATAACAAACACAGTAATAATGAAAAAGTTTTTGAAATATTATGAGAATTACCAAAATATGACAGAGACATGAAGTGAGCAAATGCTGTTGGAAAAGCAGACTTGCTCAATGCAGGGTTGCCACAAACCTTCAGTTCGTAAAAAGTTAAGAATCTGTGAAGAACAATAAAGCAAAGCACAGTAAAATGAGGTACGCCTGTACTAAGTGCACTTTGGACATGACCATGCTGTTATGGCCTGAACTATGTATGCTATACAATCCCAACCTAGCTGTGATGTGGGTTTTTTTTTTTTAATTGTGGTAAAAACAAGTACCAGGGCTTCCCTGGTGGTGCAGTGGTTAAGAATCCACCTGCCAATGCAGGGGACAGGAGTTCGAGCCCTGCTCTGGGAAGGTCCCACATGCCGCGGATCCGTGGATCAACTAAGCCCACACACCACAACTACTGAGCCTGTGCTCTAGAGCCCATGAGCCACAACTACTGAGCCTGTGTGCCACAACTACTGAAGCCCGCATGCCTAGAGCCCATGCTCCACAACCAGAGAAGCCATCACAATGAGAAGCCAGCGCACTGCAACGAAGAGTAGCCCCCAGCGCACCGCAACTAGAGAAAGCCGCAGCAACAAAAGACCCAACGAAGCCAAAATAAATAAATAAATAATAAATAAATAATATAATTAATTAATTAATTAATTTTTTTAAGTACCATAAAATCTATCATCTTGGGCTTCCCTGGTGGCGCAGTGGTTGAGAGTCCGCCTGCCGATGCAGGGGACACGGGTTCGTGCCCCGGTCTGGGAAGATCCCACATGCCGCGGAGCGGCTGGGCCCGTGAGCCATGGCCGCTGAGCCTGCGCGTCCAGAGCCTGTGCTCTGCAACGGGAGAGGCCACAACAGTGAGAGGCCCGCGTACAGCCAAAAAAAAAAAAAAAAAAAAATTTACCATCTTAACCATTTTTTGTTTTTTTGTTTTTTTTTTGTTTTTTTTTTTGTTTTTTTGGTATGCGGGCCTCTCACTGCTGTGGCCTCTCCCGCTGCGGAGCACAGGCTCCGGACGCGCAGGCTCGGCGGCCATGGCTCACGGGCCCAGCCGCTCCGCGGCATGTGGGATCCTCCCAGACCGGGGCACGAACCCGTGTCCCCTGCATTGGCAGGCGGACTCTCAACCACTGCGCCACCAGGGAAGCCCCATCTTAACCATTTTTAAGTGTACTGTTCAGTAGTGTTAAGTATATTCACACTGTAGTGCCACAGATCTCCAGAACTTTTTCATCTTGCAGAACTACGTGCATTAAACAACGCTCCTTTGCCCCTTTTCCCCCAGCTCCTGATAAGCACAAATGGACTTTGGGTTCCTTCCACCTCATGGCTACTGTAACAAGTGCTGCTATGAACACGGGTGTGCAAAATCTCTTCAAGACTCTGCTTTCAATTCCTCAGGATCTATATCCAAAGGTGGGACTGCTGAACCATACAGTAGTTCTATTTTTTAAATTATCTGACTAGTTATGATAATCGTAATCCTAAAGTACTCACGGTTTTTGCCCCAATAAACCTCTGGAATATTTACCATGTACTTCTCAAATTTCGCATTTTGGTTAAAAAAACTTATCATCATGCCTGTGAGACATGCTCCTAACTAGCATATTCCATAAGTTAGTGGCACCGATTCGCCCAGCCAGTGGTAGCATCAGGATTATGTGACATGGATCTAATCCTGCCACTCACTACCCCACCTATAGGACGAAGTACAAGCTTACTGTCAGATCATATAAGGCCCTTCACAGTCGGCACCACATAATTTCTAAACACTTTATGCTCCAGACCCAAAAGGTTGATAAACAGGGAACTGGTTAACGAAATCGTGATACATCTAATGGAACATTATGCAGCAGTTTTTAAAAAATGAAGAAACTAATCATGAGGAATGATCTCCAAGATACACTGTGGAGGGAGGAAAAAAAGTAAAATACAACTATTTCTGTGATGTATTTAATAGTACAACCTTGGTTCTCAAACTTCAGCTTGTATGCAAATCATCTGGACGGCTCTGTCAAAACACAGATGGCTGAGTCCTATCCAAGGAATTTCTGATTCAACAGCTGACAGGTAGAACGTGAGAATTTGCATTTCCAGCAAGTTTCCCAGTGATGCTGGTGCTGCCGTGAAGAGGTCCACACTTTGGAACCAGTGTCTTCACAGTCACTGCGTATTTCAAAAAATGGATCATTCTTTGTTCATTGCAGCACTATTTACAATAGCCAGGACATGGAAGAAACCTAAATGTCCATTAACAGATGAATGGATAAAGATGTGGCACATATATTCAATGGAATATTACTCAGCCATAAAAAGGAACGAAATTGAGTTATTTCTAATGAGGTGGATGGACCTAGAGTCTGTCATACAGAGTGAAGAAAGTCAGAAAGAGAAAAACAAATACCAGATGCTAACGCACATATATGGAATCTAAAAAAAAACGGTACTGATGAACCTAGTGGCAGGACAGGAATAAAGATGCAGACATAGTGAATGGACTTGAGGACATGGTGGGGAAGGGGACAAGGTGAGAGAGTAACACTGACATATATACACTACCAAATGTAAAATGGATGGCTAGTGGGAAGCTGTTGCATAGCACAGGGAGATCAGCTCGGTGCTTTGTTGATGACCTAGAGGGGTGGGATAGGGAGGGTGGGAGGGAGGCTCATGAGAGATGGGATATGGGGATATATGTATATGTATAGCTGACTCACTTTGTTGTATAGCAGAAACTAACACAACATTGTAAAGCAATTATACTCCAATAAAGGTATTTTTTTAAAAAGGATAATTCTTTATCATCTTTAAAGAAAATCAACCCACCACAGATTGTTCAAATTCAGTGGTTCAGGAAAGCGAAATATGGTCTTAAAAGAAAATCATCCACTGAAGCAGATCATGGCAGGTATGTGAGAAAATTTAACTGATAAACAGCAAGGAGGATGAGCCAAGCTGTAATAGTACTCCATGGCACATTTCAAAATCTACAGAACAACATATGTACAATTGCATTGCATATATCATACAATACCAAGCAGGCACACTGACACCATAGCTTTCAGGAAGATGTCTTTTACAGTAGAAGAGTCAAGAACAAACTAACAAAAATTTTTAATTACTTACTCTTAAAATTAAGTTACCTATAATGCTTTCCTTAAAATTAATGTTTTAAGACCTCCATTTCTTCCCTTCTAGCCACTCATTTCCATCAACCAACAAATGCACCTAACAACAGATGATAAAACAAACTGTATTTGAAAATACAGTTCCCTAAAAAACTCTCACTAAACTGAAGCAATTTTAAACTCAGTAGATTTGCTAAAATTCAATAGACGATCAGGATAAAAGGCAAATGTCTGAAGAAACAAATCCATTCAGCAGGGGCTAAAGTATTCCAGGGGGCTCACGCATTCCAAGGGAGACAGAATGTCAAGGATGAGGATGTTATCTGAGACTGAGGCAAGTTTTAAAAGGCAAACTGTGCTTAACTAAATCACTGCTGGAGTTGGAAATCATCATTTAATAGAAAGACCACAACCTAGGGCAAAGAGTAAGAGCATTCATATATATATGTATCTTCATCACCAATGACTTAAACAGTGCCTGCTAAAAAGCATAACGTAGAAAAAAAGTAAACATCAGCTCAAGAAAATGTGTTGGGGGCTAAAGAAGAAAGTTTAAAAAAAGTCCTGTAATCTGTGGCACCCACATGTAGACATCTTATTAAAGAAAGTTTTTCAGAAGAGAAATTGAAGAAAAATTAGAGGGGGAAGGGGCTTCCCTGGTGGCACAGTGGTTAAGAATCCGCCTGCCAATGCAGGGGACAGGCGTTCAAGCCCTGGTCCAGGAAGATCCCACATGCCGCGGAGCAACTAAAGCCTGTGCGCCACAACTACTGAGCCTGCGCTCTAGAGCCCGTGAGCCACAACTACTGAGCCCACCCACCACAACTACTGAAGCCCGCGTGCCTAGAGCCCGTGCTCCACAATAAGAGAAACCACCGCAATGAGATGTCCAAGCACTGCAATGAAGAGTAGCCCCCTCACTGCAACTAGAGAAAGCCCACGCGCAGCAATGCAGGCCCAAGGCAGCCAAAAATAAATACATAAAAATAAATTTTAAAAAAAAAGATGAACCAAAATTGATAGGACCACCTTGTAAAATTGTTCAGTACTATCTGTGAAAGCTAGTACCTACCAAAGCTAAAATATATGCGTACACCATGACCCAGCAATCCCAACCCTAAATACACACCCAAGAGGACTGTGTGCGTATTTTTAAAAAAAGAAAAAGAAAAAAAAAAGTTATAGGGGGAAGTCGTGATATTGTAGTGTAAAAATTAGTCATTTGAGTATATCAGGTTAACAATGAAATTATTTTTATTCCTTTAAGCACCCATTGATCATCAGTCACAAATACCCCACAAAGCAAACTGTCCACCTGTTGTTTAATTTATAGTTACCTGTGTTATATAAGATATTACTATTAAATACTTTTATTAGAATATTTTATTGTACAGAGAAATACAAACTGCTAAACCCTGTCTGACTTATCCAAAAAGCCCACTATTCTTGAGGGAGTCATATTAAGTTAAGAGCATGGCTGACTTCCTGGAAGTCCATCTTAGAGTTTAGGTTTAAGTCAGTCTCATTAAGATGCTATTTATGGTCCTGACATTCACAAATCTGTGCAGACCCTTTTTGAATCCATTTAAAATAGAGAAATTACTTCTGTAAATGTTTCATTCAGTATGAAAAAAAAAATCCTTATGTTTATCCCCCAAAACTGGTTCACTCACATTTTAAAGGATAATCCTCCAACAATCCTAATACTTGAGAACTAGTGAGTAAATCTTAAATTTACCTCATCCAAGCTCATAATTTTGTTTGGATTATATTCACCCTCAGGCTTCACTTTTCCATCAATGCATCCCAATTTCTAAAATTCTTTCTGAATACAAGAAATAATTTCATTTTATTATAATAAAGCATTTATCCAGCATCTTGTGGAAAAATTATTCCACAAAAGTTAAACTGATTATACATACATAAGGCACCAAAACTCATTTTTTATTATGTCTCCAAAATATATCAAACTTTCTACCTCAACAGAGACTACTGAAGATAAAAGAACTTCTTCTAAGGAATTCCCTGGCGGTCCAGTGGTTAGGACTCAATGCTTTCACTGCCAGAGCTGGGATTCAACCCCTGGTCGGGGAACTAAGACCTCGCAAGCCGTGCGGCACGGCCAAAAAAAAAAAAAAAGGAACTTCTCACTGGCCATAATCATCAATTCACAAACCTGTAACTGTATCATATGGTAATACAATCTTTAATCTTTGTCTTAGTTTTCAGGTCTCCTACCTAAATGTCTATCTCGTCTCATTTCTGCTGGCTGGACATGTCACCTGCATAAAAACAAAAGTCTGCTGCTTCTTCAGGGTCTAATAAAATAGAATTAAAAAACAAAGTCAGTAAGGCACTAAGAAAACACTAAGTACTATGTGTGGCTTTAATTTAGGTGATTTGTGAATATACTATTTGTTTTCATCTGGATTATGTTCAGAGGTTAATGGAAGACTAATCTCTAGATACATGTAAGTGTTACCACCTGACTGTCTAAAATTCTGTATCTTAAAAAAAACAAAACAAAACTTTCTTTCATGAGGTATAGCAAACATAACTTTGTAAGACAGGAAAACAGAACAGAAAAATAAGGTGTCTTAAAGGGCATAAAAGCTTGTATTTCCCACAAATATGAAATGTCTTAGAAGAGCAGCAAAGATATTGAGAATCAGATTCTAACTTAGGTGCTAAGAAAGTAGTGGTATTTTGGTGCACTTTTCAAAATTCTCCACTAGAACTTAAACTCCACAAGGACAGGCACCAAGTTGTACTACTCACCACTGCATCTCTGGTGCTCACAGAGAGTGCCTGACACATTGTAAAACCTCAACGGCAAGTGCAAAGTCTTATAGCTTAATCTCCTACTTTATTTTTGAAAAATGACTATGGCATACAAATCTTTAATCTATTTTGAATCAGACACCACTTCATACACAAAATTAACTATCTAAAGAGACATAAAAGCAAATGTAGCAAAATATTGGCAATTGGTGAATCTAGAGGAAGGATATGAGGATTCATTATAAGTATCTTTTCTGTAGGTCTGAAACTTTCCAAAAGAAGAAAAAAGTTTTCAGAATTCTTACTCACTTAAGCAAAGAGCTAACACTTGAACAGTTATTTTGATATTATATTTACCTTCCACAGCACTCTTGTCCATTTATTATGCTGAGTATATATTCCCACACACAAAAATATGCAAAAAGACACTACTGGATTTTTAAAAATTCACACGTATCCATTAATGTCTAATTTAAGGAAGGCAAAGTTAGTAAGACTGAGAATATACAAAGAGGTAGAATAACTCTACTCACACTTTGTAAGGAAAAATGTTTACTAGTAGGTTTCAAACCAGCTAAAAATCAAGCAGGTGATACCTTATCATTCAATGCCAAGTGCTATAATATATAGGACCCACTGCAATCCTCTGACAGATTATGAGTTTGCTGAATCATTTGTGGTCAGTATTCTATAAAATAGTATACATGGAGAGCAAAAGACTGAAATTTAAGACTACAGTCATACTTTGTTCAAAAAGCAAAAAATACTCTCCCTTCCCCCCAAGTAAATCAGCCAAGAATTATCCATCTAAATTAAAGCTCTTTCCTTTAAATGGTGCTGTTGTGAATACTCTGATTCCCTACTACATTCATTTGACTATCCTAAATAACAAAAGTATCAGTATTTTGAAGATGGACTAGATATTTACAAGAACAGTAGCAAAGTATCATCCATCCCTAATCCTACTGGATGTTATTTATGAGTTAAAAAGTAGAGTCAAAAATCATTTGGAGGGGCTTCCCTGGTGGCGCAGTGGTTGAGAATCTGCCTGCTAATGCAGGGGACACGGGTTCGAGCCCTGGTCTGGGAAGATCCCACATGCCGCGGAGCAACTAGGTCTGTGAGCCACAACTACTGAGCCTGCGCGTCTGGAGCCTGTGCTCCACAACGAAAGAGGCCACGACAGTGAGAGGCCCGCGCACCACGATGAAGAGTGGCCCCCACTTGCCACAACTAGAGAAAGCCCTCGCACAGAAATGAAGACCCAACACAGCCATAAATAAATTAATTAATTTAAAAAAATCATTTGGAGTCAAAAATTACTTCAAATTCCAGTTAAACTAGAAGAGAAAAATCTTTCTGATCCCTTCTCTCCAAAATCACACCAAAACTTTAAGGAAAACAAGAAATATAAAGAGTTTACCTTCATTGCAATGGATAGACATTGTAACTAACCACAATAGATGAAGAAGTTGATGACCTCAGAACCCACTGAAGAAGATACCAGTGAGGAGCAAGTCAATTCACATCTAAATAGGAGGTTTAGCAACAGGAGGTATTATGTACCAGGCAGAAAGTAAAGGCTTGATTGAAGGTTTATATAAGGACACCCCAAGACCTAGCCTCCATTTCACATACCCAGATATTACCACTCCTCAAGACCTAGCAGGAGTCTAAAGATTTATTCTCTAGAAAATCTAAAACTGACACACTCTGAATTTAGGAACAAAAGGTTCAGTGGAGTGTGGAGATGAAACTAAAACCAGGGAGATTAAAAAGCCCCACCCATGTTTACAAAGCTCAGGAACATCTTTTCAAAGACCCATTCTTTTCTTTTCTTTTTTTTGGCACTTTAAAAAAATCTTATCAAAGTCCAGCTGATTCAACGACCCATTCTTAATTATGAACGTATGTCCTGAAATCACCAATCATTTGAGAAAGGCCTCTAAAATAAAATACAGAATAAAACAAACATGGGTATGGAAAACTTGAAGGAAAAAGAGAGTCAAGAAAATGTCAAAAAAGCTATCTTCCAAGAAAGACTGTATTTAAAAAACAAGAAAAGAATGCTTAAAAAACAAATTTTAAGGAATAAACCAGAAAAAGCACTAGAAATTTAAACATACTACAGCTGAAATAAAAACTTCAATAGAAAAGTTAAAAGATAAAGTCAAAGAATTCTCCCAGAAAGAACGAATTAGCAAAGCTAGAAAATAGAAAATTATACAATCAATCCAGGAAGTCGAACATCCAACTAAAAACAGAAAATAAAGGGAAGAAAATCACAGGAGGGAAAAATGTAAGAAAACATGAAGAAGTTAAGGACCTGGAAAGGCCCACCAAGTATCGAGAACGATAGATTTATTTTAAAAAAGACCCACCCACTGAGGTACATGATCTGTTACCAGGAATTCAAAAAAATTAAAAATCTAAAAACTTCCAGAGACAAACTAGGTCATAAACGATGGATAAAGAATCAGAATGGGGGCTTCCCTGGTGGCGCAGTGGTTGAGAGTCCGCCTGCCGATGCAGGGGACACAGGTTCGTGCCCCGGTCCAGTAGGATCCCACATGCCGCGGAGCGGCTGGGCCCATGAGCCATGGCCGCTGAGCCTGCACGTCCGGAGCCTGTGCTCTGCAACGGGAGAGGCCACAACAGTGAGACGCCCGCATACCGCGCAAAAAAAAAAAAAGAATCAGAATGGTATTGTACCTGCCAACAACATCAGAAGCTAAAAGACAAAAGTAATACTTTCAAAATCCTAAGGGAAAATTATTTTCAAAACAGAACCCTAGGCCCAGTCAAACTTTCAATTGAGTGAAAGGAAAGAATTTAGACATTGTCAAATATGGAAAGTCTCAAAAAATTTCCTTTGCCATGTACCCTTTTTGCAAGAAGCTACTAGAGAATGATATGATCCAAGGCAATAAATTAACAACAGTATCTCACATGAGAGAGGCTAATGGAACGGAAGCAAGAAGGAGAAAGATCTAGAAGAGAGGTATCCAGGAAGAAATATATATATATATCTGTAATGGCTTGACTGCGTAGAAATTCATTCTGAGAGGTTATTGGAGGATGTAGGAAGACTTGATAACGGGTAAAGGAAATTAATCAAATAAAGAGAACTTTCAACTTCAGAGAATAGGAGACAGAGTCATAACAGACTATTTGGCTTGATAGGGAATATTCACATGGGCATATTAATGTAACCACTGGATATCAATTTAACAAAAAAACCTGGGATAAAAGTGGGATGAGATTATAACAGGTTAAAATTTTCATCTAATATTGAATTAATACTCAAGAGATGGCTGTATACCTTATCTTTTGAAAATATAGGAGTATGTAACAGAAGAGGTAGAAGATGCTTCTAAAGAAAAGGACTGAAGATGGAGAGGAAATGAGTCAGGAAACTGCTTTTTTTGTTACTATAAATCTTTTAGCAGTTTATTTAACTTCAAATATGTGTACATATCACTGATAAAAATTAACTTTAAAAAGCTTTCAAGGGACTTCCCTGGTGGTGCAGTGGTTCAGAATTCGCCTGCCAGTGCAGGGGACACAGGTTCAAGCCCTGGTCCGGGAAGATCCCACATGCTGCAGAGCAACTAAGCCTGCGCGCCACAACTACTGAAGCCCAGCTACTGAAGCCCACGTGCCTAGAGCCCATGCTCCACAAGAAGAGAAGCCACCGCAATGAGAAGCCCACGCACTGCAACGAAGAGTAGCCTCCACTCACCGCAACTCGCATGCAGCAACGAAGACCCAACGCAGACAAATAAATAAAATAAAATGTATAAAGAGCTCATAAAACTCAATAGTAAAAAAAAAAAAAAAGAAAAAAGAATGCAATTAGAAAATGGACAACTGACGTGAACAGATATTTCACCAGAGAACACACAGATGGCAAATAAGAACATAAAAAGATTTTTCAACACCTCTGGCTATCAAGGAAATGCGATTTAAAACAACAATGAGATTATTACTACACACTTATCAGAATAGCTAAAACACAAAATAGTAAAACCACCAAATGCTGGTGAAGATGCAGAGAAACAAGATCACTCACACGCTATTGAAGGAATATAAAATAGTACAGCCACTTGAGAAACAGTTCGGTAGTTTCTTATAAAACTAAACATGCAATTACCATGTGACCCAGTAATTGCACTATTAGGCATTTATCCCAGAGAAACAAAAAGTTATGATCATACAAAACCTTCTACACAAAAATTCATAGCAGCTTTATTTATAACAGCCAAAAACTGGAATCAGCCCAGGTGTTCCCCAATGGGTGAGTCGTTAACCAAACTGTGGGGAATGCATACCATGAAATACTACTCAATAATAAAAAAGGAACTACTGATGCATACAACTTGGATGAATCTCCAGGGAATTAAACCGACTGAATAAAAGCAAATCCCAAAAGGTTACATCGTATATGGTTCCATTTATATTACATTTGTGAACGATAAAATTTTATAAATGGAGGACAAAGTTTTGGAGGAGAGAAGGCGGGGTGGAGGGAGGAAAGGGGTATAGTTAAAAAAGAACACAAGGGATCCTTGTCCCTTAGAACTGTTCAGTATCTTGACTGTGGTGGTGGCTACATGAACCTACAGAAATGACAAAACTGTAGTGAATTTCATACACACACACACAAATGAGTACAAGTAAAACTAGAGAAATTTGAGTAAGACTGGTGTGCTGTAACAGATGACAATATCCTGGTTGTGATATTATACTACAGTTTCACAAAATGTTACCATTAGGAGAAACTGGGCAAAGTGTACAAGGGGTCCTTCTGTATTGTTTTTTACAACTGCATGTGAATCTACAACTGCCTTAATAAAAATGTCAATTAAAAAAACACTGCATAAGCATTGCTACTGGTATGAAAGAAACAAATCAATACTGTCCTCTGTTCTGATTTTGCTACACTGTACTTTTTGGGTCTCCAGAATAATGTGTTTTTCCATTTTCTAATGTTTTACAACCTTGGATGCTCTGTTTCTGGGTCATGCTGGAAACTTAGTGTTCCATCACCAGTTGCTGCTTTCCCAAAAAATATGATTTTTCATCTCTGGAAAGAAGGATAAACATCAAGCAATCACTTTTGCTTGTAACTCAAAATATATGGTACTACTATCTTCAAATATAATGTTTTTTCTCATTTGAGATTTACCTTCAGATGAGTTTTCTTCACCAAAATTTTACTCTAGTCATATTTTCAAATTCCTTTTCTTATAACCCAAATTTAAAGGACTTAATCCATTAACCCCCAATATTCACCTCTTTGAAGGAAGCAAATCCATGACCTTTTCAAGACTTTTATCAGTCTTTGGGTTCAGACAATGGTCTCAACACTCTCTATAGCTCTTTTACACTCTACCTTTATGACTGAACCATCTCCATAAGCAGTCTTCCCATGCAGATCTCTTAGCTATTCACAAATTTATATTTTGTGCTAAGTAATGGTCTTTTATTTGTAAATCAACTCAACAAGCCCCTATTTCTCTGTTAATCACAATTGCTATCCCAGCACTGGCTGGGCAACTCTGTACTGTTAAAAGTTGAAACAGATTGACAGTATTTCTCCTATCATTCTTTCCCTTTACAAACCAAACAGGAATATCAGTATTTCCTTTGCCACATCTTGTACACCATTATACACCATAATTCTTGAAAATAAAATAATTATTTCTAACATCATCAGCTCAGCTCTGCTGTGTTACGCTCTGTTTGCAAAAGACAAGTAACCTGAACAAACCCCTTGGTATTTGGTGCTGAGACTTGTTACTTTCCCACTTCTGTCAAAACAAAGACAAAACAACAATAAACCACTGTAACTCCACTTTTCAAATTAAAACTGATGAGTAGGAGAATGATCCTATCATTAATTTTTTCAAACAAAACAATGAAGTTCTCAGGATGAGAAACACAGCCATGAACAGGATTGGATGTGGATTTTAGTCAAAACTCTTTCACTAATTAGCCATATAATTTTCTGCAAATTACTTCCCCTCATCAGTCTCAGTTTCCTGACTCAGTTTCCCTGGTGGTGCAGTGGATAAGAATCCGCCTGCCAATGCAGGGGACACGGGTTTGATCTTTGGTCCAGGAAGATCCTACATGCCGCGCAGCAACAAAGCCCGTGCACCACAACTACTGAGCCTGAGCTCTACAGCCCACGAGCCACAACTACTGAGCCCACGTGCCACAACTACTGAGGCCTGCCCGCCTAGAGCCTGTGCTCTGCAACAAGAGAAGCCACTGCAATGAGAAGCCCACGCACCGCGACGAAGAGAAGCCCCCCGCTCCGCTCACTGCAACTAGAGAAAGCCTGTGCGCAGCAACTAAGACCCAACGCACTAAAAAAAAAAAGGAAAAAAAAATTCGTATTAGGGTACTTTCCTGTATTAATATTCCAAGGAGATCCATGCAGATACACACAACAAAAAGAAAAACCTGCCTTCAGTATCTGAAAGTACAGACAGGTAATAATAAAGCATGGGAAAGTACCTTAAAGGATCCTCTTGACTCAATGACCACTGGTTAACAGTAGCTATCACATGAGACAGTGAGGGGCTGTCTGTGATTAAATGCTCTTTTAGAGAGCTGTGTCAAGTGGCAGAGTTTTTTTTTGGGCTTTTTGGTAGTAAAATATACATAACATAAAATTGACCATTTAAACCATTTTTTTAATTGCAGTAAAAAAAAACATAACATAAAAATATACCAACTTAACCAGTTTTAAGTGTATAGTGCAGTAGTGTTAAGTGTATTTGCATTGATACACAACAGATCTCCAAAACTTCTTCATCTCATAAAACTAAAACTATACTAATATCCATTAAACAACTCCCCATTTCCCCTTCCCCCCAGTCCCTGGGAGACTATCATTCTACTTTCTACTATCCTACTTTCTGTTTCTATGAATTTGACAACTTTAAATACCTCATATAAATGGAATCATGCAGTATTTGTCCTTCTGTGCATGTTAACCATTTCTAAGTATACAATTCAGTGGTATTAAATATATTCACACTGCTGTGCAAGCATCACCACTATCCAACTCCAAAACTTTTTCATCTTCCCAAACTGAAACTCTGTACCCTTTAAGCAATAATTCCCCACTAACTGAAATTCTGTACACATTAGCCAATAACTTCCCATTACCCAGTCCCCAGGCCCTGGTAACCACTATTCTACTTTCTCTGTGAATTGACCTATTCTAGGTACCTCACATAAATGATTTTATGCAGTATTTGTCTATTTGTGTCTGGCTTGTTTCACTTAGCATAGTGTTTTCAGTGTTTATCCATGTTGTAAAATCTATCAGAACTTCACTCCTTTTTAAGGTTGAATAATATTCCATTGTATGTATATGCTACATCTTGTGTATCCATTCATTGGTCTATGGACATTTGGGTTGTTTCCACCTTTCGGCTACTGTGAATAATGCTGCTGAACAGACAATAACAAGTGCTGATGAGGATGTGGAGAAATAAAACCCTGGTGCAGTGTTATGGGAACATAAAACTGTGCAGCCACTGTGGAAAACAATATGGTGGTTTCCCAAAAACTTAAAAATAGGACTATGGAATGATCTAGCAATGCCACTTCCAGGTATATACCCAAAAGAACTGAAAGCAGGGACTCGAACAGATAAGTCTATGACAAAGTTCTTTTTTTTCCCCAAAGTTAATTTTTAATGTCAGTCATCCTAATGAATGTGAAGTAACGTCACACAGTGGTTTTGATTTGCATTTCCCTAATGATTCGTGATGTTGAACATCTTTCCATGTGTTTACTGGCCCTTTGTGTATCTTCTTTGGGAAAATCTCGGGATAGTTCTTAATCAATCTAAAAATACAGGTTCAAATGAAAGAAATTGCTTAGGCGGGCTTCCCTGGTGGTACAGTAGTTGGGAATGCGGGGGACACAGGTTCGAGCCCCGGTCCGGGAAGATCCCACGTGCCGCAGAGCAAGTAAGCCCGTACGCCACAACTACTGAGCCTGCGCTCTAGAGCCCGTGAGCCACAACTACTGAGCTCGCGCGCCTAGAGCCGGAGCTCTGCAACAAGATAAGCCACCTCAATGAGAAGCCCGCGCACCGCAGCGAATACCCAACACAGTCAAAAATAAATAAATAAATAAATATTTTTTTTAAAAAAAAGAAAAATTCCTTAGGCACGCTGGCATTCCTGCAGCATGAGCCACTGCCTGGGTGTCACAGCAAAGTCCTGTCACATTTAATATGAAAAAGGTTTTGCTCAATTCTCTAAAAAGCAGCCTCTCCATATAAAATGGGCTCACTTCAATTAAATAAACCAATTCTTAACTGCATGTTAGTGGAACCATCCTACTCTTCCAACGCTTAGTAAAAACACTCAGAAGGACAACAAAAAGGGTGTGTTCATTATACCTCTCCCAGAGGCAAGAGCCTTTACCAATTTTATTTTATTTTATTTTATTTTTTTGGTGGTATGCAGGCCTCTCACTCTTGTGGCCTCTCTCGTTGCGGAGCACAGGCTCCAGACGCGCAGGCTCAGTGGGCACGGCTCATGGGCCCAGCCGCTCCGCGGCATGTGGGATCCTCCCGGACCGGGGCACGAACCCATGTCTCCTGCATCGGCAGGCGGACTCTCAACCACTGCGCCACCAGGGAAGCCCACCAATTTAATTTTTTACATGGAACCCAGAGACTCCATTTCCCAGTGAAAGACAGTCCTAACAGAAAAAGCAATATGAAGTCGAGGGGTGGAGGGAGGATTAACAACACCAAAAGATAGCACTTTCAGTAAAACAGCCCACTAAAACTTTCTGCTTTGGGACGAGTCCAAGTTACTACCATATCACGAAAAGGGTAATGCTTTCCTGAGCTCATACTGCCAACAGGGTTATAGCCAAAAAAACCAACGAAATCTGCTCATCCAAAACCAGTAACTCTCTTTAGCAAATACTTCAACAATCTCAATTTCCAAGACCAGTTTTACCCTAAAATTACTCTATTAACCAAACAGCTGATTTTCTTAAGTAAAATCTGACCTCAATCTACTTCACATATTTAATGCTCAGAAAGTAGGTAGACAAGAAATGTTAAAATAAAACTAGCCAATTCTAGAGGATGCTGATTACGCTTACTACATGTCTGTCTGCCTGCCTTCATTCACTATTTACCATGCACCCATTAAATGCAGGCACTCTTCTAGGTGCTTAGCATCTATCAGCTAAAAACAAAAGACAAAGCCCTCTGCCCTTGTGCAGCTTATATTCTAGTGCCCTTGGATTCACTCTGCGATTGGTGAGTGTGGAACATACCAGTCATTTGTTTTTACAACTCTGTCTGCAATAAATCTGACCATAAACATCATACACAATTTCTGACACAGATGTGTGGGAAGTGAAAATATACAGAAAAATTTAAATACGGTAGTCTGTGTAAGCACTGTAAGTAAGCACCATAAGCCTATAAAAATTATTTCTTCCAAGAATCAAGAACCAGTAAGTAACTGAAATGACTGTGCCTAAAATAATGAGGGCCAGCGTTATACTGGCAGTTTGGCCCTCCTGAACACCTGCAAGGTAACTACTTCTGTCCAAACCTCAAGAGGTTTTAACAATCAAGTGACAACTCAAATTTCAGTCTCATTCATAATTAGAGAGTGCTGTAGATTTTTTAAAAAGCAAAGCAGAACAAAAAAACATCCTAGTCAACTGATGAAATTTAAAATGTCCTAAAAGTAGTACACATTCCAAGTATCTCTAATCATCTGCACATTAGCCAACTGGCGAGTTTATACGGTTTAAACATGCATTGTCCAATATGGGAGCACTAGCCACACTCAGCACCTGAAATGTGCCTAATCTAAATTGAGATGAGCTGTAAATGTAACATACACTCTGGAGAAAAAGAAGGTAAAATGTCTCAACTATATTTTAATCTTGATTACATAATAAAATTATAAGACTGGATAACATGAGTTAAAATATAGTATTAAATACTTCTTTTACTTTTTAAATGTGGCTACGAAAAAATATTATCTATGTGACTCACATTATATTTCTTTTGGATGCCAGCAGACTTCTAAACCTGCACACAGAGCTAATACATGCAATGTGTTGGAGCTGCACTCAGAATTTTACACCCATGTATTTATCCATTTCTCAGGTTACACTGTTCAATATATCTTATATATCAAAATATCACACATATCCAACACTTTTATATCAAAATATGAAAGTTTCAGAATCTAAAGTGACATTGTTTAGCAGAGCACTAACAAATATTTGTGTGAACACTGCACGCAGGGCATTCAATCCATAAAGGAACTTGTTCTGCCTCACTTCAGCAGCAGAAGGGTCACAAGTTCCATATACAGCTGGATGCACTGTGCTCCTACAGTGTGCCTGGCACCATCCTAGGTGCTTTGCTCTCAATGACCCATAAAATCATCACAACTACCTTATGTGATAGGTACTGTTATTAACACTATTTAAAGAAGAAACAAACAGACAGAGATTAATTAACTTGCCAAAGTTCCATGACTAGTAACCTGTGGAACTAGGATTCCAACCCAGCAGGTTTGATCCCAAATTACTATACATTTTCCCTAGTAAAAAGACTACGCAAGGGAATTCCCTGGCGGTTCAGTGGTTAGGACTCCCAGCTTTCACTGCAGAGGGCACAGGTTCAATCCCTGGTCAGGGAACTAAGGTCCCCGCAAGTCTTGCGGGGCAGCCAAAAAAAAAAAAAAAAGTAAAAAAGAAAGACTACACAAGAAGATTATGTCATTATCTTACAGGATTGGGCTTTAGTTGAGGGTATGCACTCATTAAAAAAGACAAGAGTAGATGGAGTTAATGTTTTGCTTCCTACCCTCCACCCCCTACCCTTCTCAACGACAGGTTAAAGTTGACCACGTGAATTAAATCCCTGATCTTACTACAGGTTTATTTTATGCTCCCTTTTCCAGAAAGGCCCTACCCCACCCCTGTGGTCCAATTCCTATTTGTCCTTCAGACTTCATTTTAGACATCATCTCCATGCAACTGCCTAATTTAGGCTAGTCACCCCTCCTTCCCATGCTTACCCCCATTGTAGCACTTTCCACACTCTATTGTGATTGTCCTCACTAGACTGCTCCTTAAGAGGTCTATTGTGTTCACTTATCTATCCCCAGTGCCTAAAACAGTGCCTAGCATTAGGTGCTCAATAAATATTTACTGATCTAACTTAACTACCTGACCCACCCAGATACAGCTAAAAGTGGAATATTAAAAGTAAACATAGTGGTAGGAAGTGCTAACCCACAGGCAGAGAACAAGTTTTAAGTTTCGTGAAATTTATGACAGGTCTAGAGAGCAGTATGACACTCAGGAAATGATGATTACAATGACCCCCTCCCCCCAAAAAAGGGAGTAAAATCAAAACGTAGTTAAAATGATCACTTGCCCAATTTAAATTCAGTAAAATTTGTTTTATGAGAATGAATTAAGTAGCTGACAAATATTTATCACAAGAAATCCAAATCAACGATTCCAAATGCTATAAACTGTTTGAAATCAGCTTAATTGTGACAATTGCCAGAGTTCAAAGACTACAGTTGCTTTTTTAAAAAATCATCTTAATATAAAACTAGTTACACTTAAAAATGGGTTTCGTTGCACTGCCCCAACGCTGTGTTCTGGGCCCCAAGTGACAGAGACAACTATGTGTCCTTTAAGATATTTATTGTGTGGGGGGGCAAAAACGGATTTCGCATACAACCCATTTAACACAATTCGTGTTAATGCACTAAATTGTCTCAGCAGAGTCAAATGGGACTTTCCTAGAGCGTTCCCTTTTCTTTTCCTAAACGGGAAACCGATTTAAAAGGTCAATCTTTAGCTCTTACTTTCACACTAAATAATTCTGAAACATGAGGTGAAAAGTACATTAGAAGTCCCAAGGCTATGACTGGCAAGACACTTCCCTGTAAATTCTAGCATAAAACAGAAGGGGGAACTTCATTCTTTCGGGTTCGAGGACAGAAGCTGATCGTCTCCATTAGATTACTGCTTCTGTTGATGTCTCGAACAGCTCTGTGAGCAAACATGCCAGAGAGTCCCACCCCAAGCACGAAGAGCCTCCGATTGTTTGACACATCAATGGATTAGTCAACGCCGAGCAACTAACTCACTTTTCCCTTCTAATTTGCCTTAATTATTCCTCACACAAATCCTCAAGTTTACTTTAAGACCATATGGAATCTTCTCTTTGCCCTGAAGTATGAATCCAGGCCTTTACCAAATGACTCCTAGTGCTTCAGTCCCAACCACCAAAATAAATCCCTTACAAATATCGTACAGCTAGTAACGCCACACAAACATGGAAAAACCCAATCCAGACGCTTAAAGAAATAGGATTCTGGAACGCTGTTAATGCTGCATATTTTGTAACAGCAGGCACTGAGCAGAGTGAGAGACTTGAAAGCAAAAGACCGGATGCAAAGCTTGGGAAGACCCCGCCCCAGAAAGCTCGATGCCGATTCAAACAGTAACTTGGGTCTGTCGCCTGGAATCAGAATCACTGAAACAAAGGCGTATATTACTGGAAGCAAGATGTCTGGAATAAAAGAAACGGTTTGCAAATGCAGAGACCGCACACCACCCTCCCACAGGTCTTACCTATGGTGGAAATAAAGGTGGTATTGAAGGCATCATCCGAAAAACGAAAAAGGACGCAGGTCTTCCCCACTCCCGAGTCCCCGATCAGGAGCAGCTTGAAAAGCAGGTCGTACGTCTTCTTCGCCATTGGGAGGAGCGGCACAGGCTCTCGCCGCCGGCGGCCCCAAGGGATCGGTCCCTCTCACTACGGCCAACTCCTCCTCTCTCGGGCGTTCTCAGGCCGGAGGACCGGGAAAGCGTGGGAAAAAGGAGGGCTCGAGAAGGCGCGGGCGACCTAGGAACGGCCTCGTCGAGGAAGCCCCGACGGTGGCTGCGTCCGGTGCCTCCGAGGGCGGCGACCGCGGCTCCGCAGCCTCTCCCAGCCGCTCCGCCCGGTTCCGGGGAGTCGGTCGGGACAAAATGGCCTCCCCTCCCCCCTCAGGGCTGCTCGGCCGGGACGCTCCCACGGGCGAGCAAGCAAGCTCGGCCGTCGAGGGAGAGCGGCGGGCGTGAAGACAGTATCCCTCGCGAGCAGCCGCTCCGAGCTAGGACGCGGCGATGGCAGCGAAGGAGGACTCGGAGCCGACGAGCTCAGCTACATAGCCACAGGAAACCGAGCCGCCCCGGCCAGAGCCACCTTTTCCCCGTGCCCTCTCACGCCGGCGTGCGCGCTGCCTGAGACGCACGCAAGGACGTACGCCCGCCCTCCCCTTGCGCCCTCGCCCTGCGGGCCGCCTCTGCGCACGCGCGCCAGAGGGCGTGGGGGCCCGCGGGGGCGCAGAGTGGAGCTCTAGGTCTCCGAGCCTCAGTCTAAGCCCCGACGGAGACTAGAGAGGGGAGGGGCGAGAGAGGGCGAGGCCGCGGGCGCGCTCCCTGCTGCCGTCTGATAGGGTGCGCGGCGTTTCGAGCACGCCCCGCGGGGGGGCGCTGCCCAGTGACTGCGCAGGCGCGGCATGCTGGAGTAGCCCTTTGACACTCACCGTTTTCCTCCTCGGGTTGCTCTCCGGGCTCAGCTGAGGATGCTTCGGGCCGCGTTTGGTGCGTGTGTTTCGCTGAGAGTCTTGGCGGAGCCAAGAGCTTGGGTCGCCGTGTGTTCCTGTGTAGCTGTAGCTCGTAAATGCGAGAAAAAGTAGCGCCCTGGGTCATTTAATAGCCTCTTTGCTAAAATGAGGCGCATCCTGAGTGCCCTCTCTCGTGGCTAGTCGGGGCGGGGGAAACATTAAGCTCCGTCCCGGTTTACTTAAAGAACCAGAGTTGGCGTTCAAGAGAGCAGGAGTTTGAAATGGGAAAAACTGGCCACGCTGCTCAAGTTGGATGATGTAATCTGCCCTGCAGGGCGAGGAGTAGAGGGCCGAGGAACACTTGGGTGCAGGGCCAACCTCCCCGCCAAGTGGAAGCGCCGATGCTGTGCTCTACGTGGAGAACCGGCTCCAGAACTTGGACACGTTTTTTTTTAATTAATTAATTTTTTTATTATTAATTTTTTATTTTCGGCTGCGTTGGGTCTTCGTTGCTGCACGCGGGCTTTCTCTAGTTGCGGCGAGCTGGGGCTACTCTTCGTTGCGGTGCGCAGGCTGCTCTTTGCGGTGGCTTCTCTTGTTGCAGAGCACAGGCTTTAGGCGCATGGGCTTCAGTAGTTGTAGCACTCGGGCTCAGTTGTTGTAGCACGCAGGCTCAGTAGTTGTGGCTCGCGGGCTCTAGAGCGCAGGCTCTGTAGTTGTGGCACACAGGCTTAGTTGCCCCGCGGCATGTGGGATCTTCCCAGACCAGGGCTCGAAACCGTGTCCCCTGCATTGACAGGCAGAGTCTTAACTACTGTGCCACCGGAGAAGCCCTTGGCCGCCCTTTCGCAATAGGGAGAGCCCAAGAGCACCATGCTGAGGAAGCGAGGCCCCTCCCTGCTGCCAGAATCGAACCACCAATGTACCAAATTGAGAGATAGTGAAGCCAACCCCAACCCCGCTGCCTTTTCCTTGCACTTTCTTTTCATATGCTTAGCACTCTTCCTTCCCTCTCTTTCCTTTCTTCTTCCTTTTTGTAGTTTAAATGTTCATACTCCTGCCCTACCTTTCTTAGTGTGCGTCATGGCTCCGAAGCCCACCTAGGATGTGATGGCAGAGTAGTTGAACCTGGTGGGCTGGTTCAACCCGATACAGGAGAAAACCCTGAGACATCTGGAAAGCAAGAAACAGGGATCGGGGATTCCGTGGTGGCACAGTGGTTGAGAGTCTGCCTGCCGATACAGGGGACGCGGGTACTGTGCCCCGGTCTGGGAAGATCCCACATACCGCAGAGCGGCTGGGCCCGTGAGCCATGGCCGCTGAGCCTACGCGTCTGGAGCCTGTGCTCCGCAACGGGAGAGGCCACAACAGTGAGAGGCCAAGAAACAGGGATTGCGAGAGAAGTAAAAACTACATTTTTACGCCCCACCACCACCAAAATGTTTGTGTATTTAATATGTAATTAAAATTACTCTTTAGGCAGTAGGGTAATCGTATTTCAGTCTCCCATTCTTTGGAGACTTGTCTTACATTCTTCTTTTCCAACTACCCCTAAAGCTTCGTTTCTGAAGATGCCTGTCTTCTCTAATCTCACTCTCCAGTTTGTTTCTGGGATTGCTCTTGTCATTTAAACCTTATCCTCTAAGAATCATTCTTTCTCCAATTGGGAATGCCTTATTAGGAATAATGCCACAATTCTAAAATAGC
The DNA here is from genome assembly GCF_025265405.1 of Mesoplodon densirostris. NCBI lineage: Eukaryota > Metazoa > Chordata > Mammalia > Artiodactyla > Ziphiidae > Mesoplodon > Mesoplodon densirostris. The sequence continues at coordinate 20,644,279 of NC_082674.1, read as the reverse complement.
CTAGCCATGCAAATCACAAAATGAGCTATGATCAGTGCTTCACAGGTTTGTCATCAATTCAGAGTCATAACATTCAGGAAAATCATCAGTATTAATGTGATTCTTCCTTTCAAAAGAAGTACGATTAACTCAAGCCCCAATGTTGTGAAGCATTTTAGAAAGTTATGATTTTTAAACATAGAAAGCCTAATTAGTTCTACTACATAAATGTTGGGGACAGTGGGCAACTAAAAATGAAAAATAATTTATTTTTAACTTCTTTGTTTATCCCAGTTGTTTCCAACAGTTTTATCAGTTAGAGCCTTTTCTCCATGCACTCAATATTCTGGAACTTTAGTTATTAATTATACTATTAATGAAGTTTATTTAGTATTGGATCAGGATCCTAGAAGTTTAGAGCTGTAATATCTTTTAAGTCATAATTCAACTCCTGCACGTAATTTACAGATGAGTCTAAGGCTCAGGGAGGTTAGGGTCTTGCCAGAGGTCACACTGGCAGTGGCAGAGCCGGCCACTATATGCGCAAGGGAAAAGGGAAGAACACCTCCACAGGACATCATACTGCAAGAAGGTGAGAATTGGAAGGCTCAGCCAGTACTTAATGTTTGGATTCCCTAAAATTAATTAAAGGTTTTGCTGCAGTGAGGCCTAAACCTCAAGCCCTGTCTACCACTGAAGGCCACTAGAGTGATCAGGCATGATCTCTCACTCTAGAAAATAAGAATAAAATGGGAGTCTATGTAAGCCTAAAGGTATACCTAGAGTTGCGAAGTAATATTTGATAATAATTGAAGCAGTGAAAGAAAATGCCAATTTAGTAGTAGTAGCTTGGAGCTTATACCTGTTTTTAAAAATTGCTCTGTACAGAATCTAGTCCAAATATTTGCAAAGCCAAGAAAGAAAATAGGTATATATATATGTTCATACCAGTAATTAAGGTATTGTCTCTATATTTTTCTAGAAAGTGCACAGCTGGCCAGTTCATGGTTCCAGTCTTCAGCTTCAACTTTCAGGACCCGCCTCTACAACATGTAAGAAATCCCTGCATGAAAAGATACTGACTCAGGATTGTCTTTATCATTCTTCCCACATATATTTCCCAGTCTCTCTCCCTGATTTCTTCCTCTTTAATCTCTCTGCCCCTTGTTCTCTCTGTTCTTGTTAAGAATGAAGCCTTCCCAGGGACTTCCCTGGTGGCACAGTTGTTAAGAATCTGCCTGCCAATGCAGGGGACACGGGTTTGATCCCTGATCTGGGAAGATCCCACATACTGTGGAACAACTAAGCCTGTGTGCCACAACTACTGAGTCTGTGCTCTAGAGCCCCTGAGCCATAACTACTGAGCCCGCGTGCCATGACTACTGAAGCCCGCGCACCTACAGCCTGTGCTACGCAGCAAGAGAAGCCACTGCAATGAGAAGCCCGCGCACCACAACGAAGAGTAGCCCCTGCTCGCCGCAACTAGAGAAAGCCCGCGTGCAGCAATGAAGACCCAACGTAACCAAAAATAAATAAATTAATTAATTAATTTAAAAATAAATAAAGAATGAAGTCTTCCCTTGAATGGCAGCCCCACTGCTAAGTCATCACCTTGCTGTAAAACCTACCCCTCCAGTTCCTGGGACTTTGCCTATTTACTACTGCCTAGTTCCTGTGTTCACACTCTCATTCTTCCCCAGGGCCTTCTTACAGGAAGGTCTTTGTTTGACCTTCCTGATGCTAAGTACTGATTGCCCAGAGGCTACCAGTGTTCTTATCACCATAGCCTGCCAATATTCTGCTCTGCTTTCATATCTTGATTTAGTCCTACCTCCTGTTAGAGAATTACTGCCCCATGAGCCTTCCCCAGCACATTGGATGTGTTTGTTCTAGTCTCCAGGAATATCTCAGTTCTGAAATGCTGACCTCCTCACCTGGCACTTAAGGAGCTCCAGGCCCTAGCCAATGAACTTTATTTCCTACCCTATCTATCTTCCACATACTAGTCTCTAGACAGGCTGAACTACTCATCTTTCTCACAGTTACTCTGTATCTTCTTGATTTCATGCTTAGTTTACTGTGGTTCTCTCCATGCAAAATGCACGCTGCTCCCCACCCCACCCACATCCCTTCAACTTAAATGTCCTCACCATAGCCTGTCTTCCCCAGCACACTTTCTAAGAATGAACTTGTTCCTCCTTTGAACTCCCTAACACTAAAAAATCAAGTATGTTTCCTCCTTTTTATTTCCACAAATAATACATATTTACTTTTAGAAACTTAAAACCTGCAGATAAGCAAAACAAAAATTTTAATTCTTAAAAATTCTACCCCAGAGATAACCACTATTAACATTTTGGTGAATAGCTATGTGGATATTCTTCTTCCCACACTCTTTTTTTTTTTTTTTTTTTTTTGCGGTACGCGGGCCTCTCACTGTTGTGGCCTCTCCCATTGCGGAGCACAGGTTCCAGATGTGCAGGCTCAGCGGCCATGGCTCGTGGGCCCAGCCGCTCCGCGGCATGTGGGATCTTCCTGGACCAGGGCACGAACCCGTGTCCCCTGCATCGGCAGGCGGACTCTCAACCACTGCACCACCAGGGAAGCCCCCCACACTGTTTATTTAGACATTTCTTATGACCCATTTTCTACATTTTCTGAAAGACATTTATGTACATATCTTATTTTCTCAAACTGGAATATCCTTGAGGGCTGTGACTATTGCATACATCACTTTGCACAGTGCCTTGAATATATCAGAACATCAAAACATGTTTAGTGAAGGAAAAAGCAAATGAAATTCAGAGATAGATTAACTTTTTGTTTTTTTTTCCTGGAAAACAGTACTAATTTGGAGAAACTTTCAAAATGCTGGGGGTTGGGGGGGGAATTGAAAATTCAAAATAAGTGAATGGGAAGATAATACCTTTGGAGCAATATTTTATTAATTTTAGAAAATACATGAAGAACTCACCTAACTCCATTTTAGAGTTTTATTTCTATGAACAAGAAATACTGTTAGGACTAATGGAGCAACTGTGATATAGTGGAATGAACGCTTAACTTGGAATCAGATAACATAGACTCAAGAACCAATTGTGTGGGCTTCCCTAGTGGCACAGTGGTTAAGAATCCGCCTGCCAATGCAGGGGACACGGGTTCGAGCCCTGGTCCAGGAGGATCCCACATGCCGCAGAGCAACTGGGCCTGTGTGCCACAAATACTGAGCCTGTGCTCTAGAACACGCAAGCCACAAGTACTGAGTCTACAAACCACACCTATTGAAGCCCACACGTCTAGAGTCCGTGCTCCCAGCAAGAGAAGCCACCGCAATGGGAAGCCCATGCACCACAACAAAGAGTAGCCCCCGCTCGCCGCAACTAGAGAAAGCCAGAGATCCCACATGCCACAGAGCAACTGGGCCTGTGCGCCACAAATACTGATCCTGCATTCTAGAGCCTGCAAGCCACAAGTACTGAGTCTGTGAACCACAACTACTGAAGCCCACGTGTCTAGAGTCCATGCTCCCAGCAAGAGAAGCCACTGCAATGGGAAGTCCGTGCACCACAACAAAGAGTATCCCCCACTCGCCGCAACTAGAGAAAGCCAGAGTGCAACAAGGAAGACCCAACACAGCCAAAAATAAATAAAAAATTTTTTAAAAACCCAACTGTGCTACTGACTAGCTCTGTGATCATTTAACCTCACTAAGCCTCATACATCAAAAGAATATAGTACCTCATGAAACTGTTTTAAAAATTAAATAAGATAATGCAAGTAAATGTACTTTATATAGTGTAAAACACTATGCAAATATAAATGATTACTATTATTACTAAGAGATAAGAGCAATGAATTACACCATAAGGAAAAAGAAAGCAGAAAATTACAAGTAAACTTAGAATACTTATAAATGATCAAAGCAACAAGCCATCCTGGACAAAAAATGGTGCCAAAGGAAGTTGAACTAAGAACAGGAATAGGTCAGAAGGAGAATGAAAGATTAAAACAGGGAGAAACAAGAATTGGAACTGACAAGCTGTGAAGATTTAATGGAATCATCAAAAGGAGACCAAAAGAAAGAAATACAATGGCTGAAGGCAGCAGACACCTTCCCCCGATAAAAAAAAAATCTTCCCACCATCAATTCCAGCAGATGAATCTCTACTCACTTCTGTTGGAGCAATTGGTCCAGCACAGTGGTTATAAACATGGGCCTTGAGGTGGCGGGACCTAAGATTCTATATCTGTCACTTTGTTAGAGACCTTGGGTAAGTTACTTAATCTCTCTAAACCTGTTTCCTCATCTGTAAAGTAGAAACAAGATAAAAACTACTATAGGGTTGAGTGAGGATGAAATGAGACATAATGTTTGGCCTTTAGTTAATGTCCAGAAATGTTATTACCACCACAAGAACTGAGAAAACTTTTTCCATTTGGGGATCATTGGCTTGTTGAAAAAAGCAAATCTAGAGGGACATAAGTTAAAAAAAAATCACATATTTTTGAGACAAGTAATGCATTCTGTTAATCTATAGGGATCGCCTAGAAGGGAAAAACTTCCCCTAAATCCATCTTTGCAACTCTATGTCTCTTCTAAAAGTGATTATAGGGCTTCCCTGGTGGCACAGTGGTTGAGAGTCCGCCTGCCAATGCAGGGGACACGGGTTCGGGCCCTGGTCCGGGAAGATCCCACATGCCGTGGAGCTACTGAGCCTGCGCTCTGGAGCCCGCGAACCACAACTACTGAGCCCATGCGCTACAACTACTGAAGCCCACACACCTACAGCCCTGTGCTCCGCAACAAGAGAAGCCACTGCAATGAGAAGCCCCCACCACAACGAAGAGTAGCCCCCGCTCACTGCAACTAGAGAAAGCCTGCTCACAGCAACAAAGACCCAACGATAAATGAATAAATAAAATAAATAAATTTAAAAAATAAAATAAAATAAAATAAAAGTGATTATAGGTCAAGCAGGAACCCTAACCACACTAGGAACTGTATATTTACATTTACATATTAAAATATAAATATGTAAGTTAATCTCTTTTTTTAATGTCTAAAGGAAAACAAAAGAATCATCTAAGGCAAAGGATAATTATTTGCTAATAATTGGCTATTCAACTATATATTAAAGTAATAACTGCACATTCATTTTTTACTTAGAAAATGGAGAGCACCAAGAAATGAACAAACATAGTGGTTCTCTTTTAACATGAAGAAGTGCATAGTAAACCCCCAGATGGATCAATACAAAAGAGGGCTATAAGGCACACTTCCACTGTCAAAGGCAAACTGGGATATTTATTGTAGCAGCGGTCAGAGCTCTGAAGAGCAAAAAAGGCTTTAGGTAAACTGAGAGAGAGAAAAGGGCAGAGAGCACAGGTTATGGCAACTTGACCTGCATGAGACGATTGGAAAAAACCCTAGAAGCCACTAAAAGTTAGGACAGAATAGAGTTGGAGAAAAAAGGCACTTCCTAAAGGCAGAACCCAGGGAAGCATTGGCAAAGTGAGGAAAGAGGTCTGCTCAAGGAAAGACTTGGAACCCCAATGGAACAGAAACTTAGATATCTCTCCAGAAAACTGTATCTCAAGCATCAAGACCTAGAGGATTCATCAGACTTAAAAAGACAATGACAAGAGGGGAATGCTTTAACCCTTTGCCAAGACAAGAAGTATGAAGCTACACTTAACATAAATTCGTAGATTCATGGCATGGTATAATGGAGGCACAATGATCTGATTTTTTTTTTTCTTTTTTTGGCTGTGTTGGGTCTTCGTTGCTGCACACGGGCTTTCTCTAGTTACGGCGAGCAGGGGCTACTCTTCGTTGCAGTGCGCGGGCTTCTCATTGAGGTGGCTTCTCTTGTTGTGGAGCACGAGCTCTAGGCACGTGGGCCTCAGTAGTTGTGGCACACAGGCTCAGTAGTTGTGGCACACAGGCTTAGTTGCTCCACGGCATGTGGGATCTTCCCGGACCAGGGCTTGAACCCATGTCCCCTGCATTGGCAAGTGGACTCTTAACCACTTAACCACTTTCACCACCATGGAAGTCCCCACAGTGATCTGATCTTGAATCGTTGTTCCATCTCATTTTAGCTGGGTCATCTTAGACCATTTCTTAGCATTCCAAACGTCAGTTTCCTCATCTGGAAACTGAGGTTATCAGAGCTACCAAATTCAAGCTATTGTAAAGATTAAACTAATCTATGCAAAGAACCTGGCAGGAGAACAAGTGGTTCATTAAATACTGATTCTCTTCCCCCATAAGATGTAAACCATCTAAGGAAGCACTGTTGTATCTCCTATAATACCCAGCCCAGTATCTTGCATGTAATAGGGGCTCAATAAATATTAATTAGGTTGAATTGTGTCTGCATTAGAAAAAAGCTTGGAAGTCATCTAAACTGATTTCTGCTCTGTGAAGAAATGCCGAAACCAACCTATGGCCTGTCCAGCCTCTGTGTGAACACTGCCAGTGAGCTTGCTGATGCCAAGAAGGCTGATTGCAGGGCTGATTGCTGATTGCAGGGCTGGATATTTCTGACAGAAGAGTGTACTAAGTCTAAGTGTGCTTCCATGTTATATCATCAGTTTGTTTTAATTCTGTCCTCTGAAGCAACACAGAATAAACCTTCCCCTATATTCACTTGACAACTCTTCAACTATTTAAAGATAGCATTGGTATTTTCCTCTAAACTGCTCCAAGCTAGCCCTCTTCAAATTAGATGACCCTCAGATAACTGTTAGTGCCACCATTCTGATATGCACATGTCCCTTTTCGAACGTGGCATCCATAATTGAACACTGTGCTTGAGTTGATAATGTAACCCTGTGAAAATGCCCAGATCAGGCTATTACCTTATTATAGTAGTAAGGGCCAGTTGGAATACTCTGTAAGGCTGAGGTGGTTTGGTACCTGACTGAGAGGAAACTGCCTTCCCCGGGGAATTCCCTGGTGGTCCAGTGGTTAGGACTCCTCACTTTCACTGCCTGCGTTCAATCTCTGGTGGGAGAACTAAGGTCCCACAAGCTGCAAGATGCGGCCAAAAAAAAAGAAAAAAGAAACTGCCTTCCAGATCAACCTTGCATTGTAACCATTAAGTTACTAAAGCCATTCAATAAATTTTCATATAAATTACATTTTACATATACAAATCTAAAATAGACAAAGGAGAGGAACAGGCAATTCACAGATGTAAGAAAAGAATATATTTTTTAAAAAGTTCAAATTTGCTTGTAATCAGAGAAATTCAAATTAAAACAACAATAAGGTAAAATTTTCTGCCCATCAGAATGGCAAAAATTAGAAAGATGGATAATACCAAGTGTTGTTGAGGGTGTAGAGAGACAAGAACTCTCATGTATAGCTGATGTGAGTGCAATTTGGTCCAGCCATTCTGGAAAGCAATCAAGCAATATTTACTAAATGATATATATGCCTGTGATTCAACAATACCACTCTTGGGTGTGTCCAAGAGAAATTCTCACATAGATTCATCACCGGCTTTCTCTGTGGCAGCTAGATGTTGGAATCAATCTAAGTGTCTTTTGCTAGGGGGATAAGTAAATAAAACATTGTGGATGCAAATTGAGTTAGTCCAGATGATAAAGAGTTGGCTTGGGTTTGAAAATTGGCTAATATGACAACTCAGACCCAAGTCAAGTTTGTTATCACTTCAGTTTACTAATAAATTAGCAAACTTGCAAAGAACAATGCCTTCCTAGTTCCCCACAGAAACATGCCCTAATTCTGGTGATCAGAGCAGGCTTTTCAGAGGGAAAAAACTTGTCTAATGAGTTCAGTCAGGACTAAGTTTTTGTAAGATTAGGCTTGGGGCGGGGCTGGGTCAGCATTCAAGGGTCTACCATCTACCATGTAAGAAAACTCCTGTTGGGGACTTCCCTGGTGGTCCAGTGGTTAAGACTCCGTGCTCCCAATGCAGGGGGCCTGGGTTCGATCCCTGGTCGGGGAGCTGGATTCCGCATGCCACAACTAAGGCCCTGCATGCCACAACTAAGAGCCCGCATGCCGCAACTAAGACCTGGCACAGCCAAATAAATAAATACATATATACACAAATATTTTTTTTAATAATACTTTAAAAGAAAAGAAAATTCCTGTCGTACTATTGGGCCTATAGCAGGCCTGCCCATGACTTACCCCACATGCTATTGAATACCTTATAGCAATATTAAACTACTAACTAGCTACACATTCAGCAACATAGAAAAGTGAAACAAAGGAAACAAACTGATTTATAGTACAATGCCATTCATGTAAATTAAAAACATGCAAAACTATATTTTATGAAGTTTCATAGGTATTTAATAACACCCATCCAACATTAGAGAGGGAACCTGTGGAGGGAGAGGACATTGAGAAGGGAAGAAGGGAAAAATATAAAATGAGATAAAACAAGAGGGGGAATTCCCTGGCGGTCCAGTGGTTAGGATTTAGCACTTTCACTGCCATGGCCCAAGTTCAATCCCTGGTTGGGGAACTAAGAGCCCACAAGCCGCACAGAACGGCCAAAAAATAAATCTAAATTAAAAAATTAAAAATGTCTCTTCAGATCATTTCATGTCAGAAAATGTCTTTTCAGACATTTTTTCAAAGAAGATGTACAAATGACCAACAAGTATGTGAAAAGATGCTCAACATCATTAGTCATTAAGAAATGAAAATTTAAACCACAGTGAGAACCTACTTCACATCCACCTGGAGAGCTCTAGTAATAAAGGGAAAATAACAAGTGTTGACAAGGATGTGGGGAAATTGGAACTCTTATTCATTGCTGGTGGAAATGTTAAATAGTACAGACACTGTGGAAAACAGTTTAACAGTTCCTTAGTAAATTAACATAAAATTACCATATGACCTCATAATTTCATCCCTGGGTATACATCCAAAAGAAGTGAAAACAGGTGTTCAACAAAAACTTGTACATAAATGTTCTTAGCAGGACTATTCACAATAGCTAAAAGATGGAAACAACACAAATGTCCATTAACTGACAAATGGATAAACAAAATATTATTTGAATACAGTACTGATACATGCTACAACACAGATGAACCGTAACATTACACTACATGAAAGAAGCCAGTCACAAAAGGCCATATTATATGATTCATAAGTATGAAAATATTTTATTTTCACATGTATGAAAAGGAATAAAGTGTGATTCCATTTACATGAAATATCCAGAATATGCAATCTCACAGGAACACAAAGCAGATTAATGATTGCTGGGGGAAATGGGAGCAGCTGCTTAGTGGGCATGGATTTCTTTTTGCGGTGATAAAAATGTTCTGGAAATAAATGGTGGTGATGTTTGCACAGCAAAAATAATAATAATAATAATATTAAATAAACAAGGACTTTAAAAAAAAGTGAGGAAGGGATTAACATTGTACATGGAGATAGAGGAAACTGATATTGATACTCCTTATAGATATCAGAATAATAGTAAAGTGAGGGGAAAAGACCCTAAATATTTGGTTTGGTTTGATAAAAAGAACACAGATTCTGGCTGTTTGCTTTTATGCCTGACACATAGCATAACAATAGTCATGCAGATTTTAAAATTTGTGGCAGATTGATTTGATCACGGAAGCTCAGACTTCATGGAATTGCCTGTTCACAAAGCTTGTACTCTGCTCTCAGCTGTCCCTGTCAGCCCTTGCCCAGCCCTGTCTGGTCCCAGCTTTTCAGACTAAGCACCCAGTTATTTGCAGGCTGCCCCACCTCTTTCCCAGAGCCAGAGAGAGGGTAGAAGCGCAGGGTATCAAAAGCCCTCATGCTACATACCAATTGAATTAGACACTGCCAAGATAATATCTGAGCTCAGCCAACTCTTTTGTCCAAAATACCCCCAGGAGGAAGCGAGGCTCTCTCCCATGTAGCTTGTGCATCCAGCATTCCGCTACCCTTTACCCTCCCTCAGGGCTCTGGTGTCCCTGACAGCCACATGGAGATCCTGTTTCTTTGCCTTGTTCTTACCAGTGCCAGTCCGCCACCCCTCACCCATATTCACACTCCCTTCCTTGTGTAATGGACATTTGACAGGTCTTTGGCTGCCCAGTGTTGAACCCCCTTCTTTGCCTAAGAAACTCTCCACGTGAGTTTTCAGTATGCAGAGCCCTCCTCCCACTATCTTCTCCTCCCCAGCACCCACCCCCACTGTACCCCCAAACACACACCTAGGCTGTGAGGACATGAGTGGGGCTCTACCAGTCTCAAGCGCCAGCCCAAAACCTTGACACAGGGGCTTAGGACACAAAGAAGCAGGCACAGTGGGGTGTGTACTGAGAAGGCAGTGGGGTACAGCAGGAGCACCTGGTTTCCAGAGCACCTGTGGGCCCCAGAGCTAGGTGTATCCTCCGTCCAATGCTGGCCCTGCTGCCGGCTGCAGAATCTCTTTAGTGTCTAGAGAGGGCAGTGATGACCTCATTGTCTGGCCTCAACAGACTGCATGTGTGGCCTGTTTCTGCGCCCCAATTCCTTAGCCTGGTTCTCCAGCCTCCCCAGTAATTCTGAGAGCTTCCCAATAGCCCTTCAGTAAATTTATTTTCTGCTTCTATTTGCCAAAGTCAGTCTGTGCTGCAACCAAGATTCCTGACGGACACACTTGTTTCTGGTAGAACTCCTAGGGTGACTCCAACTTTGCCTGACATTCTCACCATGTCCACTTTCTCTTTCCTATCTTCTGCTGCCCTTGCCACTTGGACCTGCTCAAACTTTGCCCCTGTCTGCCGGTCTCTCTCCCAAGGCTGCTGTACTTTTTTTTTTTTTTTTTCTGGCTGCACAGCACAGCTTGTGGGATCTTAGTTCCCCGACCAAGGATTGAGCCCTGACCCTCAGCAGTGAGAGCACAGAGTCCTAACCACTGGGCCTCCAGAGAATTCCCAGCCTGCTGAACTTTTGATCCCTCTTTCCTGTGTCTCCACTACCTTCCTCCAGCTCCCTCCCTAGGGCTCAAGCACCCTGTGCTCCCAGCCCATCCTGAGGCCTGGACAGCTGGGCAGTCATCCTAACCCTTCTGTGATGTCAGCACTGGACCTAGTACTGACCAGGGGAGAGAGTCCTCAGATAGAAGGAAGGGTCACCAAGAGGGAAGAAGGGCACAGGCAGAGAGATGAGAGGGTAGCAGAGACGTTTCTTATTTTTATATTTTAATCTAATACTATAAGTTGTCATTTACTGAGTTTCTACATTGTGCTGGCCCTTTACATGCATAACCTCACATTAATACTCTGAGGTGGGGATTATTATAATTCCCATTTTCAAATGAGGAAACAAGAGTTTAAAGGAATAAAGAGGGATGGAATGAGATGATGCCTGGGATCTCCTTTAAAATAATTGGAGGGAGGTAGATGAATAGGATGTGGATGAGACAAGTTGCCCATGGGTCGATAATTGTTCAAGCTGGATAACAGGTATATGGAAATTCATACTGTTATGTCTAACTTGTATATATTTGAATTTTTCCGTAATTAAAAGTATGTTTTGTTTTAAGTTAAGAAACTTGATCAAAGTCATACAAATAATAAGTGATAAAGTTGGATTTTGATCCCAGGCCCTCCTGACTTCTGCACCTGCTCTCTTAACCTCTGCACTGGATTCCTGGTAAGGTACCTAAAAAGATCTAAGGGGAACAGATTAGTGATTTTCAAAGGATTCAGAGGGAATTCAGAAGACTTGACTAATTTCTGCTCCTGTTCTCTAGGTACATTAAAGCAAGAATCAACAGGGTATGGTCGGGTTATTAATTCCCCATGCCTACAGCTTATTATAAAGAAGATGCCCCCGTTTTCTATGCCTGCTTCTGAGTAGGTGCAGAAGCAGCCTATGAGAGAGCCTTTGGCAGCCAGTTTTCTAAAAACACCCAGGCAACAGCTGTCCTTGGCTGTCACCTGACTTGCCAGGCCCTGAGTCAGCACCACGCCCCCACCCAGTCCCCCTTGCTGAGCCAGATCTGACTTGCCCTTTCCTGGCTGGGCTGAACTGGTTGGGCCAGCCCAGCCCTGCCCCGTCCCAGCATCCTCTTCAGTGGGTGGCTTCTTGCTCCCTTACTCTCACCTGGGATTCCCACCCTTGCACTGCCCCTGTCAGCTCTGAAGGGAGCTGAAGACCACCCCCCGAGATGTTGGAGATATGGACAGGGCTCAGGAATCTATGCCTGGGTAGAAAGGATGAGCTGGGCCTCAGCATCTCCCACCATCTACCAAAGATAGTCTTCCTTTGCTTGGTGACTGGGATTTGCTTTAGGAGGAAAGCGGAGGAAAATACAAAGACACCTCCCCTCTCCTATAGAGGAGGATTCCACGCCTAGGCTCAAACCCAGAAGAGACCAGGGCTGGGGCAATATGGAGACCAAATTCTTGGTCTGTGTTTTTGTGGAGAATGCTCATTGTCCTCTTTTTTTTTTAAATTAATTTTTTAAATTCATGTATATTCGATTTACAGTGTTGTGTTAATTTCTGCTGTACAGTAAAGTGTCTCAATTATACATATATATACATTTTTTAATATTCTTTTCCCTTATGGTTTGTCCCAGGATATTGATATAGTTCCCTGTGCTATACAGTAGGACCTTGTTGTTTATCCATTCTATATATGGCAGTTTGCATCTATTAACCCCAAAATCCCAGCCCATCCCTCCCCATTGTCCTGTTACTATACCCATTTCTTGGTCTAGATGTGAAGCTACAGCAAGTGCTGACACGATACATTCCCCAGGTGTTGGTGCCCTGGCACCGCGACTGGAGGATCCAGACATTGACCCCATGGCTAAGTCACTAAGGGTACCTTTTCCCCCATGTCAGCTCTATCCTTCTGGCCTCCAGGCCACCTGTTCTGAATCCTGGCCCTGCCACTTAGTCATTCATGACCTTGGGCTAGTAACTGACCTCTATGAACCTCAGTTTTTTGTTTTTTAAAAATATTTATTTATTTGTTTATTTTTGGCTGCGTCGGGTCTTAGCTGCAGCTCATGGGCTCTTAGTTGCTGTGCGTGGGCTTCTCTCTAGGTGTGACACCCAGGCTCCAGGGCCTGTGGGCTCAGTAGTTACGGTCTACGGGCTCAGTAGTTGTGACATGCAGGCTCTCTAGTTGTGGTGCATGGGCTCTGTAGTTACGGCACAGGCTTAGTTGCCCCGCGGCATGTGGGATCTTAGTTCCCCGACCAGGGATTGAACCTGCGTCCCCTGAATTGGAAGGTGGATTCTTTTTTAAATTTATTTATTTTATTCGTTTACTTGTGGCTGCGATGGGTTTTCGTTGCTGCCTGCGCGCTTTCAATAGTTGCGATGAGCGGGGGCTACTCTTCGTTGCAGTGCACGGGCGTCTCATTGTAGTGGTTTCTCTTGTTGCAGAGCATGGGCTCTAGGTGCGTGGGCTTCAATAGTTGTGGCTTACTGGCTTAGTTGCTCCACGGCATGTGGATCTTCCCAGACCAGGGATCAAACCCGTGTCCCCTGCATTGGCAGGCAGATTCTGAACCACTGTGCCACCAGGGAAATCCTGGAAGGTGGATTCTTAACCACTGGACCACCAAGGAAGTCCCAAGCCTCAGTTTTTATGTCTGTAAAGTAGGAATAAATTCCTACCTTGCAGGTTTATTGTGAGGGTCAGACAATGTTCTGTATGTATAGCACTTAGTAGGTGCACAACACCCATCAGTTTCCTTCACTCTGCCTGGGGATTGGCTTCTGCTCAAATTGGACTGACATCAAAGTTTTCAGTCCTGAAACCAAGTGCTGCCCCAGCTCTTGTGTCTCAATTCTGGGTACTCAGACCTACTTTCCCATAATTCCCACATGGGCCAGTCGTTTTCTGATCATCTGCCAGCCCAGACCACACTACACCACTGTCCTGACGCCATGATTCTACACACTCAATTTGTTCCCTTGGCTACCACCATGCAGTCACACCTGATTATTTCTGTGTCGCCCACTAACTAATGAGCTTCTTCTTCCCTTTCTTTAGCTTCAAAACTCCTGAATGTGAATGTTCCAGAAGAATGTTCCTTCTCCCAGCACCATCTCCTTGTGGATACCCAGTTTCTAATGACCCTCTCTTCCTTGAGTCACACACCCAAATAAACAGCTAGCTCTCCCACTCCCTTCTCCCCTTGCTGCTCTCTGGCCAAAGGAAGTGTGTTTCATCTCTCTCACCAGGATCAGGGCTCTGTCTAAGTGCGCCAGTTTTCAGTCCCTCTGAAAAACTGGGTTGGGAGCAACAATCAGGACAATATTCCAGGCAGGATTTGACCTGGTATGGTAGAAAAGACCCACCACATCTTGTGGTGTGCATATATATTGGGGTTAATGTAACCTAAGTATATATTGGGACTTTGACAACTATATCATAGTGTTGACTATTGTAGGTTTGTGGCCAACTGAAAATCCTAGACCTTTATTCACGAACTGCAGGTGTCTCCAGCATTTTGTACTGTTACAGCTGACTTTATAAGATTTAATTTTAGTATTACATCTATATATCTCTACTAACTGTCATTTTGTTATCAAGATTATCTTGGTTCATTAACAAATAAATTGCAAGGTAAAAAGTGGTAGAGAGGGCAACTGGTAGAATAAAAGAGACCTAACATATCAACCAATTACAGTGTATAGACTTTGTTTAGATCCTGATTTGAACAAATAAACTGCAAAAAATACTTTTTTTAAATATTTGTGAGACAATTGGAAATTTGAAAAATGGATATTTTATTATGTTAAGGAATTATTGAGTTTTCTTTTTAGGTGTGATAATAGTGTTAGAGTTTTGTTTTTAACAAATAAGATGTCTGGGATTTGCTTCAAAATAAAATGAGGGAAGAGAAGTTGGAGTGGGAGCATAGGAGAAACAAGATGGACCATGAGTTGAAAATTGTTGAAGCTGGATGATTGGTAAATGGGGTTTATTATACTATAATGTCTAAATCTGTGAAGGTTTGAAATTATCCTAAAGAAAAATTAAAAGAAAATTATTTAGAATCTTGCCTCTGTCATCGAACGTATTAACTGCTCTTAGTCCTGTAACCTCTCTCCATCTAATAGGCATGGTTTCTGTATCTGTATCTAAGTAGTTAATAAACAGGTCAACCAGGTCAGCACTAAGGGCAGATCTCTGTGACCCACCAAGATCTACTAGGTTGACTCATTCGTCAGTCCTTTTTGGAAATGGCTGATCAATGAAACATGACTCCAACTAACTCAATTATCCAGTCTTTGTTTACAAAGATATCATGAAAAACTTGTCTTGGACTTCCCTGGTGGCGCAGTGGTTGGGAGTCCGCCTGCCGATGCAGGGGACGTGGGTTCATGCCCCGGTCCGCGAAGATCCCGCATGCCATGGAGCAACTGGGCCCATGAGCCATGGCCGCTGAGCCTGTGCGTCCGGAGCCTGCGCTCTGCAACAGGAGAGGCCACAACAGTGAGAGGCCCGCGTATCGCAAAACAAACAAACAAACAAAACTTGTCTAGTGCCTTGCAA
The DNA here is from genome assembly GCF_025265405.1 of Mesoplodon densirostris. Taxonomy (NCBI): domain Eukaryota; kingdom Metazoa; phylum Chordata; class Mammalia; order Artiodactyla; family Ziphiidae; genus Mesoplodon; species Mesoplodon densirostris. The sequence goes on along the minus strand of NC_082674.1, from coordinate 20,628,795 downwards.
TAATCAAAATGCAAAATGCCAAGCATTACCCTTAACTGCCACTTTAGCAATCTATTTTTTTAATTAAGAGTTTTGATCCATTTGTTTAAGTGAATTAATGTTAGTTCCAAGTATCCATCTTTCTTTTCCAAAACACCCAAAGGTGACTTGTTCTAAATAATCCAATTCTGAAATTGAAAGCATCAACAGTAACTCACTATAGTTTGTCCCCTACCATAACGCTGGGCCAATATGTCCCCCTTTCCACACACATGACCCAGGCCACAACAGTCAAAGTCTAATTCTGGATTTTTGTTGGGAAACACATTTTCTTTCCCTGCTAAATTAGGCTGTAATCCCATATTCACTGGTGGCCATCCTGCCATCACTTGGGGAGAGTCTGCCTGAGAATGAAGCCAACACAGAGGAAAGCAAAGCTGAGGGATGGAAAGATGGATTATATCATTTGAGTCTCTAGATTTAGCTATGCCTAAAGCCAGCGACCCCTGTAATTTTCAGCTACATGAGCCAATACATTCTATTCTTTTCTTAACCCAGTTTAAACTGGATTTCTGTCACTTGCAAAAGAAGTCCTGACTAATAGAGTGTGTGTTGTTGGTTGAGCAATGGAATGCATAATCTAAAATGTTCCATTTTGTATAAGAACTTTTTGTATGGTCATATGTTATAGGCAACATTTTTTAAAAACACCTTTATTGAGATATCATTCATACACCACAAAATTCATCTATTAACATATACAATTCAGTGGTTTTTAGTATAGTCACAGAGTTGTGCAACTATTGCCACCATCTTATTTTAAACCATCTTCATCACCCCCAAAGAAACTCTATCCATTAAGCATCACTTCCCAGCCCCAATTCCCCCCACAACCTTCCCTTAACCCCTACCATCCACTAATCTACTTTCTGTCTCTATGAACTTGCCTATTCTGGACATTTCATATAAATAGAATCATACAATATGTGGAATTTTGTGACTGGCTTCTTTCACTTAACATAGTATTTTTAAGGTTTTTGCATGTTGTAGCAGATGAATAATATTTCATTCTATGGAAATAACCACATTTTATTTATATATTCATCATTGATGTACCTTTGTGTTGTTTCTACTTTTGGTTATTATGAGTTATGCTGCTGTGAACATTTACGTACAAGTTTTTGTGGGACATGTGTTTCAGTTATCTTGGGTACATACCTGGGAATGGAACGGCTGAGCCATATGGTAACTTCCTGTTTAACTTTTTGAGGAACTGCCAAACTATTTTCCAAAGTAGCCACACCATTTAAATTCCTACTAGCAGCATATAAGCATTCTAGTTTCTCCACATCCTCAGCAACACGTTATTTTGTCTTTCTTATTTTAGCTATGCTAATGGGTTAAGTAATATCTTACAGTGGTTTTCATTGGTGTTTCCCTAGTTATTAATGATGTTGAGCATCTTTTCATGTACTTATTGCCATTTATGTATCTTCTTTGGAGAAATGTATATTCAAAACCTTTGCCTAGTTTTGACTTGTGTTGTCCTTTTAAATTGTAAGAGTTATTTATGCAGTCTCTTATCAGATATATGATTTGCAAATATTTTCTCCTATTTTCTTTTCACTTTTTTTTTTTTTTTTTGCGGTACACGGGCCTCTCACTGTTGTGGCCTCTCCCATTGCGGAGCACAGGCTCCAGACGAGCAAGCTCAGCGGCCATGGCTCACAGGCCCAGCCACTCCACGCCATGTGGGATCTTCCTGGACCGGGGCATGAACCCATGTCCCCTGCATCAGCAGGCGGACTCTCAACCACTGCGCCACCAGGGAAGCACTCTTTTCACTTTCTTGATGGTATCCACTGAAGCACAAACATTTTAAATTTTGATAGAGTCAAATTTACCTTTTTTTCCCCCCTCTCACTTATGCTTTTAGTATCATGTCTAAAAAAAGGATTGCCTAATACAAGGTCAAGAAGATTTACTCCTATTTTGTCTTTGAAGTGCTTTATAGTTTTGGCTCCTGCATTTAAGTCTATGGTCCATTTTATTTATTTATTTTTTAACATCTTTATTGGAGTATAATTGCTTTACAATGTGTGTTATATGATCCATTTTAAGTTAATTTTTTAATATGGTGTGAGGTGGGGGTCTAACAGCATTCTTTTGTGTGTGTCTATCCAATTGTCCCAGTGCCATTTGTTATATGCTTTCCTCCATGGATACAACATTGTTTTTGTAAACATGTTTTACTTAGAACAATATTAATGTAAATTTATATTCTCTGATCATACCCCAATTGCTTTTGTCAGCAATGTGACATGCTGGAGATTGGGGATGAGGGTGATTTTTCTGTGGGTGATTAAACATTTGACTAGAAGATGATGAGCATGTGTACAATGATGCCCAATGCTGGTGTGCATCATAATCACCTGAGGAAATTTTTTTTAATGGGAATGCCCAAGCCCCACCCCAACCTACTGCATCAGAATTTCCTGGGAACATTCTGTCTCTTACACGTATAGAATCATAGAACAGTAGACATGGAAGAGCCCATAGGGTCATAAATTCACCTCCTCATTTTTAAATTGATGACTGGCTTTGCTCTCACTCCCTCTAAACATCAAGGCCAGCCTGAGCACTTTGTTTGTATCCTCCCCAATACATTCAAATTCAACAATACTTACGATTAATAAGATTTTACTGAAGGCTCCATGGGAAGATATAGAAGAGGATTACTTCACACACCACAATGAAAAACTTAATTATATCCCTCCATTTGACTAGCTAGACCTGTTCTTCTGCCCAAAGTTTCCTCCCTTGCTACCCTATTGTCAGGTCTCTTCTCTGCATCTCTCCCACTATACAACTTAATTTGAAATTCCTCCTTTTTTCCCAAACCATTCAACTATGGTCTCAAGGTTTTTTGTTTTGGGTTTTGGTTTTTAAATTATTTATTTATTTATTTGGCTGTGCCAGATCTTAGTTGCCGCAGGTGCGATCTTCGTTGCCGTGTGTGGGATCTTCGTTGCGGCCTGTGGGATCCTTAGTTGTGGCATGCAGGAACTAGTTCCCTGACCAGGGATCAAATCTGGGCCCCCTGCATTGGGAGCAAGGAGTCTTAACCACCGGATCACGAGGGAAGTCCCTGGTTTCAAGTTTATACACACTCAACAAAGCAATAGTACAATAGCTACCTGAAAAGCAACCGACTGCTTTTCCTCAAGCATTCTCCTTGGGAAAGTGGGAGGTGTCTCAGTTCATCCCATGGTCATAGAGCCATGTAATATGATTTATCATATCATATCTCATGAAGGCTTATTAAGAACATGACACTGGGCTAAGTACCTCATAAAAATGACTTAATGTCATGTAGCTCATTAACGGCAAATCTGGTATAGAACTTTAATCGCAAGGGTCAAAGCACAACTTCTAAGCCTCTCATATTCATAGTCTTCAATTTCTTTGGCTTCACAGCTCTGTGAGATACATGAAAATTTTCTATTATTTCATCTTTTAAAGATAGGGAAACTGAGGTCCAGTGACTATGCAGCTCAGTTAGTGGAAAGTTTTGATCTGGGGTCTAGGATTGTTTATCTTGAGCAGGATATGTGAAATTGTGGCTGAAATCTCCCTGGGAAGCCACAATGGAAAATGTAACCAATAAGGGACACTGTGTAATCCTCAACACTGTAACATGAGGTCAAGCCTAAAGGACTGAGGCATTATTACTGATAAGGAACACGGAGAAGGAAGAATGGGGGAGGACAGACTGTCAGTGTTTCCCCTACAGTGACAGGAAAGGGATGGCAGCATTGGGCAAGGCAGGATCCTGTTTGGCAAGGGAGGTCTGTCCCCGTGTGGGAAAGCATGACTCATCGGGGTGCCACAGCACAGTGACACAATCTCTTAAGATCTTCCAAGTCACTTTGTCCGACTCTGTATTTACCAAGCAACTCTCAGATCTACTTTTGGCTTCTAAACTACGCCTTCCCACAGAGTAAAGAACGTGCTGACTGGGGTTTCTTCAGGCCTATTGTCAATTATATTTTACAGGATGAATGAATAATGCTGTATCTGGTCTCTCCCTCATGAGTCTGGTTTAGAGTGAGTTGATTCATTTAATATTAATTCAACAAATATTTATTGAGTGCCATCCATGCAGCAGGCGTTGGTCCAAGCCCTTGTGATACAAGTCGGATAAGATCCCTATCCTCATGGAGTGCACACACTAATGAGGGCTACCATGTAACTGAAAAGCAAACAAATCAATAGATCATTTCAAACTGTGACACTCCCCACCTAGGATTACTGAATTCCTTCCCACAGGCTCAACTATACCTCAAGTTCTGTAAACCTCCTCCTCCCATACTCACTTGGAAGACTTAAGAGGCTTTAGCCCCATCTCAGAGAGTTCAACATCAAATTTCCTTTCTAGTCTGACCTGGACCCTGAGAGGGTGTGTTTCAGTGAGATCCATTGCCTCCTTCACCGCTGGAGGTCTAGCCCCTGGACCTCAGTGGTGTTTCCTAGGCCATGACTTGATAACCTCATCCATTTGTTCACTGAATAGATATTTTCTGCACTCCTCCTGGGCACCAATAATTTGGGGCTGGGGACTCAGAAATGAATAAGACGTGGTCCCTGCCCTTCAGTTCACAGTCCAAGGGAGGAGGCACACACTAATGATCCCTGTGCTTCTCCTGTGGGTGAGGAGAGAGGGAAGAGCAGGGTGCTGTGTGTCCAGAAGAGGGTTCCTAAGTCATAGTGGAGAGATGGGTGATCAGGAAAGTGTCTCTGAGGAGGGGATATTTAAACTGAGGTTTTGTTTGTTTTAAAGTAACTTCTATTATTTTTTTTCTTTACAAAAATAACAATTGTTGAAATTTGAGAAAATACAGAAACAAAGGGCGTTTAAAGCCACCCATAAAGACACCATTGATAACAATTTGCTGGTGTGTACCTTCCAATCTCTTTGCTATTTGAACTTAGTTTTGGAGGGCAAAGATTTACCTTGACAGTGAACACAGGGAGGAGAAAATATTTGGTAAAGGCAATTGTCCTTAGGTTGTTTTAAAAACCTGATGTAGGGCTTCCCTGGTGGCGCATTGGTTGCGAGTCCGCCTGCCGATGCAGGGGACACAGGTTTGTGCCCCGGTCCGGGAGGATCCCACATGCCGCGGAGCGGCTGGGCCCGTGAGCCATGGCCGCTGAGCCTGCGCGTCCGGAGCCTGTGCTCTGCAACGGGAGAGGCCACAACAGTGAGAGGCCCGCGTACCGCAAAAAACAAAAACAAAAACGAAAAAACCTGATGTAATAGATAAAGACATGAAAAAAAAAAAAAATATATATATATATATATATTTTTTTTTTTTTTTTTTTTTCCGCATTGGGTCTTCGTTGCTGCCCACGGGCTTTCTCTAGTTGCGGCGAGCAGGGGCTACTCTTCATTGTGGTGTGCAGGCTTCTCATCGCAGTGGCTTCTCTTGTTGCGGAGCACGGGACTGTAGGCCCGCGGGCTTCAGTAGTTGCAGCACGTGGGCTCAGTAATTGTGGCTCACAGGCTCCGTAGTTGTGGCGTGTGGGCCCTAGAACATGCGGGCTTCAGTAGTTGTGGTGTGTGGGCTCAGTAGTTTTGGCTTACGGGCTCTAGAGTGCAGGCTCAGTAGTTGTGGTGCACAGGTTTAGTTGCTCTGCAGCATGTGGGATCTTCCCGAACCAGGGCTCAAACCCGTATCCCCTGCATTGGTAGGCGTATTCTTAACCACTGTGCCACCGGGGAAGTCCAGTATATATTTATATGTATCTTTTGTTCATTGAAATATTGCTGACATCTAGCCAGCACATGACAGACAGTAGTTGCTCAACATAGATTTGTTAGTTAAAAAAATAAAGGAACAAGATGTAATGGAAAGATGAGCCTTTGAATATTAAAGCATAAAAGGCAGTTCCTTCTTTGAGGCTCAACATCTGCACAATGGAAAAGAGAGGGTCCTAGGAAGGGGCTGCGCTAGGCTGAGGTCTCCTGTCACTTGTTAGCAACAGTGTGAACTATACAAAGACTAACGACTGTGCTATCCTGGGAGAGAAGGTGTCAGAAGGAAGAAGGAGGCTTCTGGGTGGTCAGGTATGAGGGACGGAGGAGGCTCCGACTGCTGTAGGAGGTGGCCTGGCCGCAGGGATGTAGGCAGCCAGTAGGGGTTGCTCATCTGCGCCCACAGAGCTCCTCCTGGTGCTGTGTGGAAAAGTTGGCAGGGAGGCTCTGAGACATGTATCATATAACTAGCATTCAGGAAGGTGTGGAAAGAAAATAGATTTGATACCTCTACCTATTGTTTCTCAGGTGACTGGGAGGGGTTTTTCCTCAGGAAGAAGGAGAGGTTTTTTGTTTGTTTGTTTTTGCGGTACGCAGGCCTCTCACTGTTGTGGCCTCTCCCGGCGCAGGCTCAGCGGCCATGGCTCATGGGCCCAGCCACTCCGCGGCATGTGGGATCTTCCCGGACCGGGGCACGAACCCGCGTCCCCTGCATCGGCAGGCGGACTCTCAACCACTGCGCCACCGGGGAAGCCCAAAGGAGAGGTTTTAGGAATCTTTACCCAGGGCCACTAGGTACAGTGGTTCAGACAGTGCACTCCACAAAGGCACCGCATTGAAGGAGGCAACTTTCATGGCCAGACAGGCATATACCAACCTGAATGAGAATAGGCAAGCAGTTGCAGACATTCTAGGCCTCCTGGCTGGAGCAACCCAGGAGGGTTGCTGTGTAAACCCCGACTTGCATACACAGCCATGCACAGACTTGACAGCAAACGCTTGCACATACAGCCAGTGCCCAGCCATGTCTGTCTGAAGTGCATGGTGGGTGGACCTGAGGTCTCTTTTCTCACCACTCGCTGCTCTCAGAGGCCCAACTTCTAACACTCACTCCTCCCCCAACTCTAAACTTGACATAGTTCACCTAGGAAGCAGGGGGAAGGATGAAGTTGTGGTGGGCTCACAAGTTGACAAAGGGAAAGAAGTAGCATTAGATTATGAGTGAAAGAACAAGGGTGTGAGTAGGCCTGAATGCAGCCACGGATGCTTCATGCTAGGACCCTGACCGGCTGCCTGGGCCAGCACACGCTACTGCATGGCTTGTGCAAACAATGTGCTAGCTTAAAATGTCTTTAACTTGAGGAAGGGGACACTTTTCCTAACTTGCAGAACCTAGGGGCAGCCCTGGCCTTGCCCTATGTATTTCCTCCCCTCTTTTTACATCTTAACAAGTTGTATAACTTCTGCTTCCTCTTGGGTTCCAAGGAGACAAGTTCTGAAAGGCAAATTCTGGTGTTTCTAAAGCACGTGAAAGAGCTTTGAAAACATAAAGTACTAGTCAGGGATTGCAAACTCGTATGCATGCTGGAGACAGGAGGCAAGGAGTTAATCTACGTGTATAACGTGGGCCTTTATGTATTTAATTCTGGGGGGTAAGCTTCATGGAGGTGTAATTTACATACAATAAAATTTACCAATTCAATGACTTTTGACAAGTGCATACAGATATGTGACCACCACCATAATCATGATATAGAATATCTCTATTACACCAAAAGTTCCCTTGTGGCCCTTAGCAGTCAATCCTTTCCCCCTAAATTCTGGCCCCTGGCAACTACTTATCTACTTCCCTCACTGTTGTTTTGCCTTTTCCAGAATTTCATATAAATGGATCCATACGTTCTGTAGTCTTTTGTGTCTGGCTTCTTTCTCTTGGCATAATGCTTGTAAGATTCATTCTATTGGGCATGTATCAGTTGTATTTCTTGAATTGCATACCATTGAATGGGCATACCACCAATTGCTTATCCCTCCATTAATAATGGACTTTTTGTGTTGTTTCTGGGTTTTGGCTATTTTAACTAAAGTTTCTACAAACCTTCATGTACGTGTTTCTGTAAGACACACTTTTCCATTTCTCTAGGGTAAATGTGTGTTTAATTTTATAAGAAACTGCAAAACTCTTTTCCAAAGTGGCTGTATGATTTTTGCATTTCCACCAGCAAAAACTGAGAGTTGCTCCACAGTCCTGCCAACACTCGGTATTGTCAGCCTTTTTATTTTTAACATTTCTAGTGAGTCATAATGACGCAGTATGTCCTTATGGTTTTAACTTACATTTCCCTAATGACTAATGAGGTTAAGTATCTTTCCATGTACTTATTGGCCATTGCATATCTTCTTTTATGAAGTGTCTGTTCAATAGATACTACACACACATGCACGCACACACAGTTGGTTCTGTTTCTCTGGAGAGCACTGACTGGTACAGTTATTTTTCTCCAATGAGTATATTTCCTTTGTTTTAGCAGGGAATTTTCTTGACTGGGCTGGAATGGCAAATCCTGTTTCTTGTGCAGCATCTTCATCCTTTGTTCATGTCATTTGTCTTTAGCTGAGCTACTTTGAGTCTGTTCCATGCATATGTGGTTCAAGAATCAGTAAGAGGTATGAGTAGAGAGAGTTTGGAGATCTCCTCTCTGGTTCTCTTTCTTCTTTCTGAAGTTCTACTGTCTTCAGTCTTCACTGTTTTCCTGGCTTCTTTTTTCTGGTTTCCCAGGCCATAAGGACTGTGTGTTTTTCCTTGTGAACCCATCTGCCCTTTGTGTGCAACCTGGGACACACTTGGCCTTGGGCTCAGTCTATCTGCTTCTGTTTACTCTCCACTAACGGCAGAGTACCAGCTCCAGCCTCAGTTCAGTTTGCCTTTAGCTGGGCTACTTTGTGTGCTCCATTCATGAGTCAGCGAGGTGGGTCTGAGAGGTAGGTAGAGAGTCTCCAGTATCTTCAGGTAGTTCCTTTTGGTATTGAGCCCAGATTTTACCACTGTTTTCTGTAGGGAAGATTCATGTGGTAGAATCTTAATCTGTCACACCTGGAAGCAGAGTCACAGCTTTTGTATTTCTATTTCACCTTCATTTTTGAAAGATATTTTTGTTCTTGGTTGGCAGTTTTTCTCTCAGTGCTTCATTTTAAAAAAAAATAAATTTATTTATTTATTTATTTTATTTTGGCTGCACTGGGTCTGCGTTGCTGCATGTGGGCTTTCTCTAGTTGTGGTGAGCGGGGGCTACTCTTCACTGTGGTGCACAGGCTTCTCATTGCAGTAGCTTCTCTTGTTGCAGAGCATAGGCTCTAGGCACGTGGGCTTCAGTAGTTGTGGCGCACGGGCTCAGTTGCTCCGAGGCATGTGGGATCTTCCCGGACCAGGGCTCGAACCCGTGTCCCCTGCATTGGCAGGCGGATTCTTAACTACTGAGCCACCAGGGAAGTCCTCTCTCAGTGCTTTAAAGATGTCTCTCCACTACCTCCTGGTCTGCATCAAGGCCAACAAGATGTCTGCTACCATCCTTATTTTGTTCCTCTGCACATCATCTGTTTTTCCCCTCTGGTTGCTTTCAACATTTTTGTCTTTATCATTGGTTTTTTAGCAATTTGATTATGATGTGCCTTGACGTGGTTTTCTTCATGTTATCTCTGCTTGGAGTTTGTTGAGCTTCTTTGATTTGTGAGTTTTTAGTTTTCATCAAATTTGGAAAATTTTCAGTCATTATTTCTTCAAATATCTTTTCTGTCCTCTCCTCCACCCCACCCTCTCTTCCTGGGACTCCAGTTATATGTATGTAAGGCTGCTTAAAGCTATATCAGCTCACTGATGTTCTGTTCATTTTTTTAACCAGTCTTTTTTTTTTTTCTATCTGTGTTTTATTTTGGATTGTTTCTATTGCTATGTTTTCACAGTCAATAATCTTTTCTTATTTAATGTTTAATCTGCTATCAATCCCATTCGGTGTATTCTTCATCTCTAGAATTTTGATTTCGGCCTCTTTTATATCTTCTACTTCACTCTCATGATGCTCATGCTCTCCTCTACCTTCTTGAACATCTGAAATGTATTAATAGTAGCTGTTTTAATGTCCTTATCTACAATTAGCAGTATAATTTCTGGATCTGTTTCTATTGGTTGATTTTTCTTCTGCTTGTTTGAATGATAGGTAATTTTTTAATTGGATGCCAGATATTTTGAATCTTATGTTGTTGGGTACTAGTATATTTTTTTTGTTTTAGGATTTTTTCTTTTAGATATTTGGGTAGTTAATATGGGATGCAGTTGTTACTTGGAAACAATTTAATCCTTTTACGGTGCGCTTTTAAGCTTTGTTAGGTGGGTCCAAAACACCTCTTAGATGGGAGCTAATTTGGCTTGGTATCTATGCCCAGTGTGTTGGAAGGTCTTTCTATTCCGGCTGGTGGGAACACCAGCTCTTCAAGAGTTCTCTCTCTCTCTGTGGTAGCCTGGAAGCTCTCTCCAGACAGTGAGCGGGGACATTGGTAGGACTCATCTCATTTGTTTTCATTCTCTCTGGGATCACTGTCCCGCCTGTTATCCAAAGTCTTAAAACCATTGTTTTATATCTTTTGTTCAATTTTATAATTGACTAAGGCAGAGGATAAATCTAGGTCCTGCTACTTCATCATAGCCAAAAGTAGACATTGCTTTTATTCTTTTAAGTGATCCTTTTTATTGAAACATAGCAAACATACATAAAAATGTACAAATCCTAAGTGAATGGCTCCATAAACTTCCACAAAATAAACACACCTGTGTAACCACCTCCCATATTAATAAATAGGACATCACTAGCACCCCAGAAACTTCATGTTCCTTTCCAGTCATTACCTCTCTTCCCAGAATAACCACTGTTCTAATTTGTAGCACCACAGTGCATATTTTTGAATTTTATATAAACGGAATCCTGTAGTATGTACTTTATGTCTGGCTTCTTTCACTCAACATGTTTGTCAGATTCATCCATGTTGTTATGTGAAGCAATAATTAATTCATTTCCGTTGCTGTGTAACATTCCATTTTATGAATATACCACATTATTTATTCTACTGTTGATGGGCATTTGAGTTATTTTGAGTTTGGGGGCTATTATGAATAGTGCTGCTATGATCATGTTTGCACATATTTTTTGTGTACATATGTATATATTTTCAGGAGTAGAACTGCTGCGTCATAAGCTAGGCATCTTTTCTACTTTAGTGGATACCACCAAATAATTTTCCAAAGTAGTTATCCCAATTTACATTCCTTCTAGGTTTATATGAGAATTCCAGTTGCTTCATATCGTCACCAATACTTGCTATTATGTCTTTTTCTTTTTAGCCATTCTGATGGATTTTACTTACACTGCCTTTCAGAACACGCTACAGACATAATAAAACTACCAGGTGGAATGAGCTAACAGTGCGCCAGTTTGAGACTCCTGTATATAAGGTTTTCTTCTCAATGGCTGTGAGCATTCCTAAAAGCATTCGGTTGTTACATTTGTGTTCATCAACATTATTTGAGTGGAATTTGAAAGCTAAGTGTTTGATGATTCACCAGGTGAAAATATGGTGGGAGGGAAGGCAAACAGGGGCATTCTTGGCAAAGAAAGCAATACATGGAAAGGAAGTCATGAAAGGACCTGGCTCAGGGCTACCTGGTACAATTGTACATGATTCTTAGAATTGCTCTTCACTCTTTGTCTGTGGGAATGGCACCTCCAGGAATTATGCAGTGCACAACTCATCAATCTGTACACAGCAGCCATGCCTATAATGGTCAGGGATGATACGAAATTTGCTGTGATTGGAGGGCAGGGTGGGTGGGGTAGAGAATCAGGAGAAGCAGATCCAGAACTGGGACAATATAACTGACTCAGATTTTGACAGAGGCTTACTTTAAAACTCCACCCTGCCCCCACCCCTACTAGATGAGGGATTGTACAAGCTTCCTCCTCTTGGATCCCTCAGCCTCTGAGCCAACAGGGCTGCCACTGAAGTGGGGCGGGAGTGAAACCCAAGCCAGGAAGGAGAAATGCTGAGTGTGCTCCAGCTTGTCTTGCTACACGACTCTGGTCTCAGCAAGTTGAGGAACCAACGCCCTGTCCTTCCGCTATGTTGGGCTTCCTCTCGCCTGCAGCCTCAGCACACTCCTGTGCCTGGGAAAATTGGTAACTCTGGATGGGACGCTGTGCCCACCTACCTAACACCTTGGTTTGTGTCATTGAGGCACTGGAAGTGGTTTCTGAAGGCACAAGAAAGTGAAAGGAACATCCCAGGTCCCCCACATACCTCCCCATGACCTGCCAGAGTGAAGGGTATCCCTCTGAAAGAATGATACTTTTTGGGTCGACACTCTGTCTATAAGCCCTCATTACACTCTGTGTGTGTGTGTGTGTGTGTGGTATGCTTGTTAAGGGCATTAAATGGTTAAAGTAGGGCTACCTGTTGGTTTAGAAGGAACTATCCACCGTCTGTCAGAGAGGGCAGGGTCTCTTCTGGAAGGAGAGGTTCATGTTCAAGCTCTGCCTTTCTTCCAGTTACTCGGACAAAAAGTACTTGGACAATATATCCCTTAAAGTAGAAACTGGGACTGATGGAAGGGTTCCAGGGAATGACAGAGCGAGACTCTCTCTTGGCTCCGGCAAAAAAGGGAGCAGCTCTAGAGAAGTAAGTGGTAAGGTTAGGGAGTTTGGGATTGACATGTACACACTGCTATATTTAAAATGGATAACCAACAAGGACCTACTGAATAGCACAGGGAACTCTGCTCAATATTATGTAGTAACCTAAATGGGAAAAGAATTTGAAAAAGAATAGATACATTTATATGTATAACTGAATCACTTTACTGTACACCTGAAATTATCACAACATTGTTAATCAACTCTACTCCAATATAAAATAAAAAGTTTAAAAAATAAAATAAAAATAAAATTGAATTAGAAGAATAGCAAAAACTAATGATAATGTTATTAGAAATTAATCAGGCAAAAAAGATGGAACATCCCCAGTAAAGCAGTAAAGCAGAGGGCCTTCCCTGGTGGCGCAGTGGTTGAGAATCCACCCACCGATGCTAGGGGACACGGGTTCGTGCCCCGGTCCGGGAGGATCCCACATGCCGCGGAGCAGCTGGGCCCGTGAGCCGTGGCCGCTGAGCCTGCGCGTCCGGAGCCTGCGCATCCGGAGCCTGTGCTCCGCAACGGGAGAGGCCACAACAGTGAGAGGCCCGCGTACCACAAAAAAAAAAAAGAAAGAAAGAAAGAAAGATGTGGTGAAATGGCACCTCCTCAGAAGGAGACAAAAACCAAAGCAAGGAACCTGGGAAAGGTTCCATGGTTGCACCAGAACTCTGGGACTAGAGTGTACATGGTGAGATCAGACGTCAACTGGAGATTTGGCCCTGGGACTAAGTTAACTATGATATGAATAGATACCTTTCCAACCTAGCTTTTTGGCTTATTTTTCTGCTTCACAAGGTCAACTTTTTTTTTTTTGGCCATGCTGTGTGGCATGCGGGATCTTAGTTCCCCGACCAGGGATTGAACCCATGCCTCCCGCAGTGGAAGCGTGGAGTCCTAACCACTGGACAGCTAGGGAATTCCCACAAGGTGAAATTTTTTTTTTTTTTTTTTTTTTGTGGTACGTGGGCCTCTCACTGTTGTGGCCTCTCCCGTTGCGGAGCACAGGCTCTGGACGCGCAGGCCCAGTGGCCATGGCTCACGGGCCCAGCCGCTCCGCGGCATGTGGGATCTTCCCGGACCGGGGCACGAACCCATGTCCCCTGCATCGGCAGGCGGACTGTCAACCACTGCGCCACCAGGGAAGCCCAAGGTCAACTTTTAAATCAATCAACAGGGGTACACACTTAAAATGTGTTCCCTGTGTCTTGAGGCTTATGAGGAACAGAGAACAAGAGACACAGGGTCTCCCCTCAAAGAGGCTACTAAGTAATCAGAGAGAGGAGAATAAGGCATGTGAAACGCCTAAGGAATAGTACAACTGATATGATTTTGTGTTTCTATTTTAAGCCAAAATGAAAATTAGCATGAACTCCCTGAGCAGACACCAGCTGGGCAACAGTGAGCGTGTGAAGCATCCCAGGAGGCAGGGAGGAGCTGTCCTGATCCTGGGACTCAGAACTGTTGCCAGTTCATCCATAAGTGCTGATGATCCATGTGTGAACTGTCAAATAAACTGTAATATCCCTAAAAAAATGAATAAACAAGATAATGAAAGACCATATCTAATTAAATGCTAATCTATGTGGGCTGAGGGGATCCACATGTACCCAAGAGGCTCCAGCTGCTAGGAAATGTACAATTCTTGCGGGACAGAGCCTGAAGGAAGGGTAGGCTTGGGATAAACAAAGGGCATTCTGGACAGATGAACAGTGTGAGGAAAAGGCAAAGAAATATTCACCCTCAAAATCACTCCCATTTCCATTGAATTTTAAAGTTTTCAAAGAAACTTAATAGCCCTGCTCTTTTTTTGATCTTCTCAGCAGCCTCAAGCATTTGACAGAACAGAGATTCCCACTCACAAAAAAGTGAAAACTGGAGAGAGTCTGTTGATTTTGTTTGCTCAGCCTCCCTCTCTCCCATTTTCTGCATCTAGCATCCTGGTTTTCCTTGGAAAAACATCTCTCTCCACTCAGACCAACCAGTGTTCTGACTCCACCCCTGAATCCGGGGTGGACCTAACCAGACCTGGTCTACTACTGAACTACCACCACAGTAGTTCAGGGCATGTGACCCAAGTAGGCCAATGAGACTCACATCGAGAACCTTTGCTGGAAAACTGGGGAAGAGAATAAAGCCAATGCAGAGGAAAGCAGAGCCAAGAGACCATTTTCTGTTGACATTGTTTGGGTGTTTGGGTGTTTAGATCCAGCTGTGCCTGAAGCCAGCATTATCCTAGGATTTTTCTGAGAGGTAAGCCATTACATTCCCTTCTTGTTCTAAGCCAGTTTGAATCTGATTTCTGTTACTTGCTACTAACAGAGTCCTGGCTGATTCAGAAGGCTTAGACCATATATTTAAATTCTGATCCTGTGCTCTTAAACTAAGTATAATAACTGGAGTGATGGTAGTGTGGAAAAGGATTATTACGCATGGTGTGGTCAGCCTGGTAGGGCCTGACTGAAAGACGTGCTAGGAAGTTAGACAAGGAATAGGGAGCCTCAGAAGATTCTTGAGAGAAATATCATATGATATCGCTTATATGTGGAATCTAAAAAAATGATACAAATGAACTTAATTATGAAACAGAAATAGAGTCACAGATGCAGAAAACAAACTTATGGTTACCAGCAGGGAAAGGGGTTGCGGAGGGATAAATTGGGACACTGGGATTGACATACACACACTAATAAAGACCTACTGTATAGTGCAGGGAACTCTACTCAATACTCTGTGATGGCCTATATGGGAAAAGAATCTAAAAAAGAGTGGATATATGTATATGTATACATGTATACAAAGTGATTCACTTTGCTGTGAAACTAACACAACGTTGTAAATCAACCCTTCTCCAATAAATTTTTTTTAATGCTACAAAAGAAAAGATTCTTGAACAATTGAAAAGAGACATTTAAAGAAAATACTGGTACAGTCAATGTTCTGTTTCTTAACATGGCAAATGGTTATAGCCCACATACGTTCACTCTAAATTATGCATATATGTTTTTTACTCTCTTCTGTATAAAAACATGATATAATGTGTACCTTTGAAAAATGAAAAAGAAAATAAATAATGTGGAGGTGATGATTACAGAATGGAATGGAGAAGAGAGACCTTGACATCAGAGATGCAGGAAGGAAGCTGGTAGTGAGATGGAGGCTTAGGGTAAGGAAGGACGGCATAGAGCAGTAGGGATACGGATGGAGGCGGGTGGAGAGGTGAGAGATGCTTCCTGCATGAATGAGGGCACGAGAAAAATATAGCTCCAAATACTGGTACTGATGACAGAGACAGGGTGGTTGAGAGGGAAGGACCTGGTTGGGAATATTAAGGGGGCGTGTATGTGGTTACATTTTGAACTTGTTCAGGTGGGAACATCCAAACTGTGGGTCTGGGGACTTCCCTGGCAGTCCAGTGGTTAAGACTCTGCACTTCCACTACAGGGGGCACGGGTTCGACTCCTGGTTGGGGAACTAAGATCCAGCATGCCATGAGGTAAGGCCAAAGAAAAGGAAACAAACTGTGGGTTGGTAATATCATTTGGTTGGAAGGAACAGAAGCTTCGTTGAGTTAGCTCGAGTGGGGAACTGGGAAGTCAAAAATGGAGGCTCCTCCCTCTGTATCTCTGGGGCACATGTGGTCTTTCCTCTGCTCTTCTCTGCATCTGCCGACAAGGTCCTTCTGCTTCCTCGGAGGGAGGGCCCACCTGGCAGAAGCTGGAGTGCCCTGCGAACCCCACAGGGAGGCAAGGCCACTGTCAAAGAAGCTGAGTAAAGGCACCAATGGAAATTCTGTCAAATACGTCTAGAAGTGACCAACCGGGTGACGAACAGTTCCTGATGTGGACAAGGTGTAAGGTCTGTGTTCAAGGAAAGCCACAGAAAAGAGAGCTTGGTTTTAGCCTGGGAAAGGGAAGCAGCAAGGTTAAGATCTGATGTGTCCAAGGGTGCTAGAAGGCCTTGCGGCCAGTAACATTCTCTACCGGACTCTTCCTTTCAGCTCAAGCGGACTCTCCCATCCCCAGCCCACCTCCAGCTCCCCTCCACCTCCCTTCCTTCAGTTCAAACTCCTTAAAAGCTGCCCATGCTTCCTG